>NC_071289.1:59206008-59512101 GCF_943734705.1 Anopheles coustani
TTTTTACCAATACATAAATAGATGACGATGTTTGAAGAAATGTATCTCAATAAATTGTTATGCAAGCACTTCATTTAACCAAGGGTTCTGTAATATGTCTGCTTCTTTTCACGACCATAACGACCGGATGTTGTCACTTCAATACGGCGTGCTTTAAGATGCTTGTTTCTGTAGCTACTGCATCTTCATGTGTTGAACGGAGTTCAAGACCACTTCCCCACACAGGGTCCGATGAGTTAATTGAGTGGCAACATGGCCAGTAAATTCTTCGAACCGAAAGGGGTGTTTTAAACTACGCTTGTGTCGTTAATGTATCATATGTCAGCTTCCGGAACTCTAGAAATATAAGAATCTTATCCATCCTACAGGGACGGCTTTCACGGAAAGTCGTCGACGCTGGTGTCAGAAATATCCGGCTTATCTTTTCCACCCTCCTCTAGGGGCTCTGCCCCTTGTGCGACTCTTTACGCTAATGTGTGAATGCAAGCTGGTCCCATGGAGTGGCCTAGAAAGCGAACACGACTAATATGGTCTTAACTCGCACCACAGTGTTGCACACCCGAACGAAGATATAAGCTGTTCTCCAACGTCGCTGCCATCTGCATAATGTATGACGGTGCCATTTGATGCTGGCGAATGGGATTGAGGTCACCGAGGGGGTCGCGCCCTCCAGGAGATCTCCGTGCGGGTTTTTCCATTTCTATGGTTCTTCTTGAGAACTCTCTAGAAAGTTCTGGTGCGTGAACAGAGGAATTGATTGTTTTCCGTTTCATGCTCCATTTGACAGCGTCATGGTGCTGAAACATGCATAAAAATTCCAGCATATGAGTCTTGACGAGCGGAACGATGATGTTGTAAAGTTCTACGATTTACCGTTTTTGGTATTGGTCGATTGGTTGATGAAAGCAAAACATTAGGTACAATAAAGTAATAAATTATACAATCCATAAACTCATATTAATTGATATTTGGAGTAGGTAATATATAGAACAGTATCTAATATTCCGTTAAGACAACACAGATTTAACTTTTCATTTCTCCGAAACAAATCCCGAGTACAGGTCTATTACCTGCAGTGTTGAGGAATTCTGCTCAACAGATGGTCAGCTCATTCACTTTACTTCCAGAAACATTTACCTGTGTCGGTATAACATCTGTTACCTTGAGAGGACCCATAATATTTTATCATTTTGTATTATGTTGTAACAAAGTTAAACAATTTTCTGAAGTTTGTGGACATTGTTTCCACATCCGGAAAATGGGAAAAGTGCAATCTCGGCGAAAGTGCACAGGAAACCGCACAGCAGGAATTCGGTTTTCAATTTGCGGCAACCTTCGGGTGATGGGAAATAGCTTTTTCTTTACCAGTTAGAAAATACTTCATGCAAAAAGAGGGAAAACGTACACAAAACCAATAAGCAAAGGCAACGAACCGTGGGCTGCCCGTTTCTGATTCATTATCCGGGTCCGCCTGTCCTCCACTAGCGGTTTCCACCATCCCTCTTCCCTTTCCTTCGCGCCGTTCCTTTGGAGAACTCACAGTTCGACACTTTCGGACCAATTCCGGTGCGTTGTGTGTTTCGGACGACTGCGATTCGGAATCATTTCGTTCCTGTTCGTTTGGTCAACTAATGGAGGTACCAAAGCCGATGATGATGATCCCAAGACTGGATGGGATTCAGTGTGCGATTTCTGGCCCGAGAAAATGGGAAAACGATCGCCAAACATGAAGTGGCATCAATTCATGAACCTTTTTTTCGTGACCAACTATATTGAATTGGCCAACTTTTCCCCTAGAATTTGTTGCTATCCGATAGGGGAATGTTTAGATCGTGTGGCCCACCGTATTGCTGGAAATGCTGGTAGCAAAACTCCGTGGTTCGTAAAATGTTTCGCTTATTTTTGTAGCTCTGTCCCAAGGGACACGGGAAATTTACGCTACAAAAATCAAACTGGGAAAGACATCGAGTGGAAAATATGGAACGGTAATATTTTTGGTATCATGGGCTTATGTTTCCCTAGAGAAAACAGAGCGCACAAAATTGCTCCGCTGAAATTCCAAAAGAACATCACTCGAAAAATATGTT
The DNA here is from genome assembly GCF_943734705.1 of Anopheles coustani. Taxonomy (NCBI): domain Eukaryota; kingdom Metazoa; phylum Arthropoda; class Insecta; order Diptera; family Culicidae; genus Anopheles; species Anopheles coustani. The sequence goes on from NC_071289.1 coordinate 59,208,096, forward strand.
AAACTGAAAAGTAGGTATGAAGGTATTTAGATTGTTTTATTATATCTTCATTTGCGTTGTTTAGATGTTTGTGGTTGACGACGAAAAGACGACGAAAAGAATGTTTAGACTTTCACTTTATATATATTTAGATAACTTCTGATTACATTATTGATACAGTTAAAAGTAGTTTATGATGTAACTTAAAGTTGCTTCCACTAATAATCAATAAAGGCATGCAACCGCGTACTATAGAATTAAATCCAAACAGAAAACTGTTTACTTCTAGGTTGACTGTACACCACACCATCACCACCTTGCACCTTTCGATCGACAAATCCCGTATCGATTCCTCTAAACACTATGAGTGATTGATTTGTTTTCCTGTTTAGGTTGACTGCTCTGAGGGACTCGTTCCCGCGGCAGGTTTCAAACGGTGGGAACGGGACCGGCACGGGGCGTACTTTTCCACTGACCAAGTGTCAAAAGTCACCGATTGCGATCGTACGATCGGAAGCGCCATATTTCACCCTCCATTGGCGGTGATGCAGTTTATTACGCCGCCATATGCAGGAACGTCGAAAAGCCGTCAACGGTCGAACGTTCCGCTCCGGGCAGGAAAGTCTATCCCTACCACCACCCGATCAGATTCGGAGGTTTATGACTCGCCGGTATCAGTGTTTACTGTTACACTCTCGCGATCTTCCAGTGCCTTTTCCTTGCCCCCCAACTCTTGAAGGTCGAGGGTATTGTTTGATAATGTAAAATTGTTTGTGGTAGTTCATGTGCAGGCTGTTGGAAGCAAATGGCCCCCCGCTTGGGCCTGGCTTATCCGCTAATCTTGCCCGGATGGGGTCGCGATGTCAAGTTTAATCCACGGTAAATATTTTCACCTCTCGTGAAGTGCAAAGTGCATCGTTGTTCGTTCACTTTTGAAGGTATAAAAAGTGGATGATTTACATCACATACCAATGCACGGCGCTGCCTTGCACTTACCTTACAGTTGCGATAAGTGGCGCGGGAATAAGACCCGAGAGTCGTTCGGCTAAGGTCATTGAAATTCGCTAAATGGCGTTTTTCGCACGGTCCTCAGCAAAAGCACAAAAATATCATTCTTTCCCAACCTAACGAGGCGTGAAAAATCATCTGGGCATCAAGAAAGTATACTTTAAGTATGAAAAACAGGCGGTAGGAAGCAAGTGGAAAATAATGAAATACAATTATCTATTCACGATCACATCATTTACTTTGAATTCGTTTGTTGTAAATCCCCATTTTAATGAGTAGATTAATTTGTGAGACTATTCGCTTCTCTCACAGGTTAATAAAAGTGAAAATTTATTTCTGGAATCATATTTTTTTTGGTGTAGCATTTACTGCACTCCATAACAACAATACAGAACACCATGAGTGTTAAACAGCGTGCGTTTACGTGCAGTATGGTTTTTTTTAGAGATTTAGTTGAAAAAAGAACTTTGTTTTTGATAGATAGAATTTTACTTACCTAACTTAAAAAGCGATCAAACAAAAGCTAAAGTAAATTTTTATTTTTACATTTCAAGTGAAGTTGTGAAAATAATATAATACACTGTATATTCTGCTAGAAGTGTTATATACTTAGCATAACATATGGCTGTAAGGTGAATAAACATTAGTTTTTCTGGTAAATACCATCCGGTTGTTTGTTGTATAAATCTGTTGACCAATCAACTCGTTCTTCCTCATTTCATTTGCAACATGTTGTGGGTGTGGGTTGCAAAAACCGTACCCTTCCAATTGCTTCCTCTAAGTGATCCGGGTGATATGAAAAGTAAACTTACTAAACCTACACTGTTCGCCATAAGGGCCCTCATCGTTTGCTAGGGCTGGACATACTGAGGATAATGAATGTTTTATTCTCCTCTATCATACAATCAATCAACCCATAATTTCTATTCCACCGACGATGCCGACCTACCAGGTGGAACGTAAAAGTAATGGTCGATATAGCAGGCCCACCAAGGACGCCGGTAGCCAAGGTGTTCCATTTCTTTCCCGGCGGGACACACTGGTTCACCTCGATTTTTCCTTGCACAGCAAAATAACCAATCGCACCGTGTCCAAGGTCGGTGCAGAAGGGAACGGAAGGCCTGTCCCTAACGACGGACAATCGATTGGGATCGATTCCACCTCCCACCCCGAGTTTCGACCAGCCCCCCAACAATTGGGGGTAGCTAACAATCCCTTACTTTTGGCTTCAGACCGTGCGGAGTGATTACTGTGACCTTTGTTATTTCTGTTGTGATCATAATGTTCTAATCCACATTTTGTTGTTATCTCACGCTTTTTAGTTTAACATCGCAATCACCGATCAGAAGTCGCTGCTGGACGTTCTGGTCGAGACGAAGAAGGTTCTGCAAGAGGGCAGCCAGCATGAATCGATCGTCAACCGGTTGCCGCTGTGCGTAGAAATTTCCCTCCAAACGGCCGAGGGTGGTAGCATGATATTGGAGTTTTGGACGCTGAGCATCAGAACCGATCAGACGAACGCACCGCAGCGTGCCAACCAGGTGATCTACAACCGTATGAGCTTGCTGCTCAAGTCGCTCCTATCCGTCACGCGAGTTACACCGGCCTACCGGGTGTCCCGACTGAAGCGCACCGACTCGTACGACATCTACTATCGAATCTACAAAGGCGACCCCCAGACCAATCAGTTGGGTAAGTAGTGGGGGGGTGGCCGACGTTAAACGGTGTTGTTTTAGGACACCACGTTCATGTCACGGGATTTGCCAACAAGCAGCAACACAAACCTGCAGTGGAATGTGGAGACGAGGCAGTAAAGTACATTCTGTTCGCATAGCGCTGCCTGTCGTTAACATGTTTTCGTTATGCACGAACACAACGAATTCCGGTTCCGGGAGGTGGGCGGTCGCGTTCAGGTGTGTTCTCTGCAGCGGACAACCGCAGATGTCTGTGTGCGCCAGGAGAAGAAATATCCGTCGAGGAACCACCGGAGGGAACGGGCGGGAGGGCTGGCCTTTTAATGTGAACGAGTGACCTTTCTGGCTGCGACAACCGCTAGCTTTACCACTTCCAGCAGTGCAATCGACTTCGCCTTTTCCTAACCGGTAGAAACACACTCACAAAAACACTTAAAGATCCAAAGTCCATGCCCACGACTCGACCCACTCGCGTTAATCAAGCACAAACCCCGACCAGGCTCACACGCACACGCCACTGAACGCACCTAATCAAAGTAGAACAGGTTTTGCAGCTCTTGTGCGTACCGCATTTGGCTAGTATTTTTTAGACGATGCGTTTTCTCCAATCCTAGAGACTATCCCTGCCTGTATATAGGCGACGCACAGATGTGTGCGGAACGCTGGCGCCAGCTCCCCAATATTGGAAGTTGACACGCCACTCGCCGACGGGAGGAGTGTGTCGCCTGCGTCTGGTCCGACGACCGAGGATTCGATGGTGGTAAAAAATTAATTACCTTGAAAGTTGGAGAGGTCTCTCGTGTCGGTGGTACCTTTTTATTTGTATCCGTCCACGTGAACAGTTACTCTGCGCGTCGCCGGTAGTAGAGACGATCAATATGAGACCCGGTCAATGACCATCGCGCATAGTCGTTGGCAAATTTATTGCAAAAGTCCTTGGACCTAGGTTCGTTCTGCTGAGTACCGGTTTTGACTGGTCTAACCATCTAACTTGCACGCCTTAGCAGGCAGAAAATACTGCAAACTGTATGGTGTTCTTCTTTCCGACCAGGACAAAGCCCGGTCCGTAAGAAAATGTTAGTCCAATATATAACTACCAAATCATCTCAATGCATGCCAGATTTGTTCACGATTTACTTTTGATTATTCCTAAAAACGTTCGTTGAAAATGTTGAACGAGGTATTCAATACCAGGGGTCTTCCGTTTACATTTTTAAAAAGAGAGATACTTCTTCGATCGCAGTTTTACTATTGATCGTTCTGAAATCCCTCAGTCTTGTCCAGAATCTAACGGTAAAATAACATACACCCTTAGCATCCACATTAACTGCGTTCAAGAAATCGCCTTGCTATAGTAAAAGAACAGAAGTAGATAATTAATTTCAAGTGTAGTAAAATACGTTAATTAATTTTGTATGTTCTGGGGGTGCCCATGGCGCAGCGGTAGCGCGAGGAAACACCACGCCACAGGTGTGGGATCGAATCTCGAGTCTGGCACCCCCCGGTATTACGAACGGCTGACCACCGATCTATAATATACCGTCTTTCGGTCACACAAACTCTCTTCGGAGAGAGGCCTTGTCCCACTAGGGGATGTCGTGCCACATAAAAAAAAAAAAAAAAAATGTTGTATGTTGAAAGAGTACAAAATTCAACAAAAATATGCAATGATTAAACTTAAAACTATGAAATATTTCAACTTATGTTTAAGATCCTTTGTTGATTCGAAAATTGCCACTCCATTCAAAAAGGGTTTAATATTACTTCCATAACGCCAACAACAAAGGACAACGTGTTTCGTGTTCTTTTCCCTCATCTGTTCTCTTTGAGGAACGCGTACCGAACAATCTGCTTTAGACCGCACTACATCCCTTTGGTATAATCATTTAATAAAACCAATCTAACATTCTTGGACAAACTTTTTATTGCATGTTTTATTTAACTTCACTCTGTCCATGTTTGCCATCACGAATGTGTAATGTGCAAATACGTTTCTTCTCTTCCTTCCGACGGTTCTTTAAGTGCGGGGGTCTACAATGTTAGCATACAACCCTGCACATATGCTTTATTTGCCATGGATGCGCCCGCATGCCTCTGATAGAAAGTTGACTTGTCCGAAGCATCGATCATTGGTCGGCTTCGTTAATGGCTAGAAAGTGGATCAAAGAATGGGTCGGTGAGGTGTGTGGACATATTTTGCATATCTTGCAAGTGGTCGTGGCGCTAAACACAAAATCTTCTCCTCTCGACTCACAGGTTACGATTTGTTTTTTGCAAGAGCATCCTCTAAACCAGTCCGTGGTTCCAGGTTCCGCAAAAACCTGTTCCAGCGTTAAAACTCATCTTCCAACCGAAGTTCACCTTCGAACGATCCGTTCGGGACCATGTGTGTAGGGTAATAAAAAAAACTCCACAAAAACCAACCTTCCTCATCAAACTCGCAGCTTCTTTTCGATCCCCCCAGGCCATGGCGCTCGGCAATAAAGTGGCGGCGGAACGAAAGGCCCTAACTACCACACGCAGGACCGAATCGAGCGTGGTGCAAAATGTTGCCACCAACACCACCCCGGAACGGTGTGCTAAACTTCACCACCAGACGACCTTCAGACAAAGTCGCGCAGCATCGCGTTCACATTCTCACAATCCGGCCGATATGATGGTGGAGCAAGCTATCGAACTTGCCGAGAATTCTTTCACCTCTTCCTCTCTCTCACCTTGGGTCCTGGTAGACCGGGAAGCGAGTAGTCTTACAACAGGCACCATTCACTGCATCGGCACACTTCTCATCCGTGGGAAGAGGGGAGGAAATCATTGTTGTCTTTCCATCCGACCGATCCGGCGTTTGTGCTTTTGCATTTTAAATCGCCTTTACGTTGATGCTTGACTGTGCGTGGCAATGTTTAGTTGGTGCGTGCGGTGCATTTCACAACAGCTGCACTTTGCACTTGCCGGAGGAGGATGCACTTAGCTTTGCCTGGGTAGTAGACAGGTGCCCAACGAATAGGAGAAGAAGCTCTCCGATCGATGAGTCTCAGCCATTGAAGGGTGTGCGATTGTTAAATATTTAAACACTGTCCAATACGCCATGATGCAACTGGTATTGATGTTCCGCCGAGGTAAGAGTTAAAGGGAAAAACATTAAATGAGACGGGCATTGTGCAATAAAGAACCGGTAATGTTGAAATTTCTGTGTCGTTTGTTTGAGATTTTATAACATTTACTCAACATAAACACACTTGTACCTTTTAGTAAAGAAGTGTTGAAACTTTTCTGTCGTTTGTTTGAGATTTTATTATATTTACTAAGTAAACACATTTGTAACGTATTTATCTAACAACCCTCAAACGCAATTAATTATGTACATTTCGACATCTTGCAGATGTTTGCCACTTTCATTACCTTTAGTTTGTTGTGTTTCGATTCGCATTCCGTTTCGTAACGACAGTATTTGCATGCAATAGTAGTTCAAATTATTGTGTCATCTTCTAAACACCCATAATTGCCAATAATACATTCCTTTCTGCTTAGAACTCAATTGAAGGGTATGCGCCACTCGAAAATTAAGTGGCGCGCACGACTGAACCTCATTTGCGAAATTTGTCACCATTATTTTTTGGCAAGCCATTTGCAAACCCGCCGTCCCATGCTCCTGGCGTAGTGAAAGACATGTCGGAAATAATTGGCTTTAATTAGGTTTGATTTATGATGACGTCCCCCCGCGCACGGTTCAGTTCCTTCCGCCACTTCCCGGAGAAGAGGCCCGAAGGTTAGTTTTATTTCCTACTCGTTTTACGTTCTTTTTTTTTCGTTTCAATCTCCCTCAGTTCAGCTTCCATCCCAAGGCAAAAAAAGATCATATTGAACAAGGGGGAATTGGCGAACGAGATATGCGTGCCCTTTCGACTTGGTGAATCGAGTGCACTGTTCCGCCGTCCGCCTCCCCAGGGCTTCCCGGGCAAAAGGTGTCAGTTTGATGGATGCAATGCGCGTTGTGTTTGTGCCGGGCGGAAGTGTGCACCGCATTCGAGGGGCTGGGAGGCGATCGTACGCACGGAGAGCGGGAGGCAATTTTTCAAACCGTCCACAACAAACAACAATGCACAACATTTCTCTCGTATGCATCGCACGGTATAGAACGGACGCCGATGGCGATAGCTGTCGAGGTCTCCGGTCGGTTGTAAAAATGTCAAGGAAGTGTAGTCCCCGGAAAACAACGCCTCCTACGGCGGCGGTTGTCAACCGTGGCTTCGGGTAGAGACGGTTCGTTTGCGGCTGTTGCTAGGGAGCGATATTGGGTGTTCATCATCGGACAGATTTTCTTATCTACCTTTTGTTGACAGACTTTCGGGAGATCCGTTTAATCTTTTTTGTACCTTTCGCTCACCTTCGTACAACAGACGAGACAGATTATTCCTTCAAATCGAGTCCTGTTGTGTGCGTGGCTTGACACATTAACAGAAAAAAGAAGCATTTAAGATCATTGTGCAAATGGATGCTAATAATATCATCAACTGTTGCCAGGTTCAGCAAGAAAAAAGATTGAACATTATTTTTGCCTGATTTACTTTGATGTTTAAATTTCACGTGACTGCCCGGTTCAGTGCATCAAACCCGTCAACACCCTTTTAGTGGCGGTTGCTAAAAAAGCTTCACCAACCGAGCGGAAGTTGACGGCCATCAACGCGTGCTTGCGTGGCTCTTTCAACACAGAATGGACGAAAACTGCCCATCCGTGGTGGTTTGGATGTAATGCTACCGAAGGGGTGACTGAGTTGCATTGAATGGAATGTGAAGAATGTCGGTATTTCGGCTGCCCATCGAAGTGTAGTTCCGGTTTATTACTACCCAACTATCTAACACCCTAACAGAGTCGCTTCGATCGCGCGACCTTGGGTGTATGAAGTTGTCGAGGGCTACCGGAGGGTTCTCCTTCGATGGTTGTTAAAAACAATAGGTGGAGCGGGCGTTTGGAGTAATTTTCCAATCCGCGCGTCACGACGGTGTATGTGAGCTCAGATTTGAGACAATCGAGTGTGTGGGCGTTTGGTGTGCTTCTCGAGGTTATCGATTGTTTTTGTTGGAAAAGTGGGTCAGCAAAGTGGGTTACAAGATGCGTCCGGAAAAAGACGATTAAAATCATAAAACACTGTTGCCAAGAGGGAAGTGGAAAGCTAATTTTATTACAAGAATCTGTTCGCAATGATAAGAGGCATTTTCTTTTCCTGTTTCGATATGATGGTGGATAGCAAAGAAGATCGCCCTTTAAACTCCTTCGTATATCAAACTGGTTTACTTTCTGCACCCGTTTAAATGCCTTATGGTGTCAACGATCGGTCCATCTATCGGTCCCTTGGTTGGCTACTGAAGCTACTGACCGTAGAGACCTTTTGACCCTCTTTTTAACCATGCCATACATTGCTGCATTTCGATACCTTTCGTTTCCATTGTCCAGAGTCAAGCATAGACTTTGCACCGCTTTAGTTAATTAATGCGAATAACTTAAGCTTGCCTTATGTGGTAGCGTTAAAGTTGGTGATCAATGTTCTATTCGATTGAACCAGACGTGAGTTCTTCATGAAGTAAAATAATTTCATTTAGTAAAGTTTCCCCAATGATTTTATTCTAAGTGCAAATGAATAGAATTCATAAACTCGCGTGAAGGTGTGAAGGCGTACTCGAGTGTGGCATAAAAAAAAACACCTTTCCAACAACAATCGATCGGTGCTTACCGTAAAGTTCCGGCGCCACGTTGGCGCTAATTTAAATTACTTGCGACCTGCGGCGTCGGTGATGGTGAGGTGCAGTTGTTTGCTCGCTTGCAACGAATGGAAAGCACCGAGAGGAGCCGCTTTTGCAACATGCAACAACACACCGAACAAGATGCCTCTCGCCCTGAAACGCAGGCCTGTGTTTGCAGCGAAACGAAACGAAAGCAAACGAGCGAAACGGCAAAGACGATTGACGAATGGGTCTTTCTTAAGTAAAGTCTTGTTTAAAAATAATAAGAAACCTTTTTCTCGAACATAAGAGTATCGGCACGGGAATATACACACATATGCACCGACGATGGGACTGGGGCTTTGGGGCTAGCCCGATCGATCCAGGAAAAGGTCAGGCACGTGCCCACGGCTTCCTGGCTGCAGAGATATTGACCATTAACTGTCCGACGTCGTCCGGCGTAAGGAGAAAATGACAAAAAGCGCGCTTCAGACCGTAACCCGGCGTCCACCTTATCGACGAATGGCGCGTGCGCGTTTCGTTTAAAAATAAAAAAAGCACATTGCTGCACGCACCGTCGTCGGAAGGAGCATTTAAATGCCCGGCACGATGCGCCGGAGAGAAGAACATAAATATGCAATGGAAAAGGAAAAGAGTGAGCATTAAAAACCATACCGAAGCGTCGAATAACTGACGGAGGGTGTAAAGGAAAGCGACAGGAAACGTTGAACTAATTACGCACCTCTTTCTCTCGGAGTACGGGATGTGCCTTATCCATGGAGTCGTGAACTGGCATGCTTCGGGGGCCACTATGTCTTGCCGATAACTTGCATTACCGTGGAACATAACACCTACCCGATATCGGTCGTTTCAAGGAAGTGCAACATTTATCATTGTGCCGCGAACTTGTCCCCATTATCGGACACCGAGAGCCTTCGGGGTTATCTCGTCCTAGCGTAAGACGAGGGGGGGTTTAATATCCCGATTAATTTATGTCGCGAGAGCTTTTGCGCGAAGGAAAGAGGTTACAACCTCCCCGTTTCTCGGTGATTTAACTCCGACGACTACCACAGAGTTCCAACAGCTCTCCCTCTGGTCGGGCCAAATGCCAATTAGGTGGATTTGTTTTTATTTTTCTCCCGTACCGCGCTTTTTTTTCCTCCAATTCGCATGCTAATGTAAACAAAAACCGGTTTTATCGTCAAGCCAGGGGGTAAAAAATCGCAAACCGTCGACGGACTTGGCGAACGTGCGATGATGCGGGGCAAAGGTTCGCCTCGAGGACGGTTGCAGGTGCTGGGAATTCCGGTACTAAATGAAACGTGCAATCTTTCGACTGGTTGTGCCGGCCATCTTCGGTGTTTTCAGCGATGATTTGTCCCGCTAAGATGATACCGTGCGCCTGAAAGTTGAGGACAACAAGCACGTTCCATTAATCGATCATAAAATAACCCACCGATAGGGACAACCGTTTCGTGAAGGATGAGTTTGTAAAGTTTGTTTAATAATGATTTGCTTCAGATCTTCAACTGACAGCCTTTTGAGGAATAGTTGATCCTCTTGACCTGCTGTTTGAAAATATCGTTCTTTGCCAAATGTTCGCTTCAATGTCAACGATTGTCTTTATTCCCCGAAACAGACATACCACTTTCAGGATGTTGGAAACCATCAATTTTGCTGAGGGTGGTGAGATCTGTGCAAATTAAAAAGCCATTCAGTAAGCATTTTTATATGTCCACATATTTGCAGATATCTTCACGGTCTGTCTCAAATCGTCTGTCATCATGAGAGTTATCGATCCTTCCGTTGCGCGATCGAAAAAGTAAAGCATAGTACTGCGTTATAAGGAGTATTGCAAGGTGATTTCACTCCCCCATCCCCCCGTTGCATGCTGCACTTCTTCATCGTCGACGAGTCAGCCATCCGGTAACCCAATTAGGACAAGCCCCTCTGACCAACGTTCTCGGCCATCTGTACTAAAAAAAACAAACAGGGAGAGCTAAAACAAACGGATGTGTGTTTCCCGTGTCAAGGTTAGTCACGCTGATGTCTCCCAAATGGAATGGTTACCAGTTGTGGCTTTCTTTCTGGTACTTCGGCAGACACAGGCATATTTGCTAACCATCACCCCCGCAACGCTGGCGTCGAAGTTGGATGGCTTCCCAAGATATTCGCATTGACTTTGGCGCCTCGGGCATATAGTGGTACGGCGGCGGTGTGTTGCATAAAAATAACCCCTGGGAACGTGCTGTGGCCAGGTCGCGACGTTCAGGACGTTCGCCGAAACGCCACAACGTTCGATGTAATGCCGACTTTCCACAACGCCCTCCGGTGGGATCATGCCCAACGATGGTTCTAGGCTGAGTGATATAATTTCGTTACACGCCGGTTGCAAACTGCCCACTAAAAAGGTCCACTTTTCAGCGTACTCCGGGGTGGTTCCGTGTTGTTTACTTGTTTTGCTCACTGTATCACCCCCCGTAGTTACTCAGAAACCGGTTCGATCTGGTTAGTTTCCGTTACGTGGGGGGAGGGTTCAGTATATTCCAACCCAGGGAGGGAAGCTTGCTTCCCCTCGGTCACTTCCCGTGGAAAAAAACACTGGCGCCATTGGACGGTTGTTGCATGTCGCGAGATTACACCTCCATCGGGGGGAGTACAATAGATATCCCGTCCGGTGCACCAGGTCAGCACGAACTTCCCGCTGCCAAGTCACGATCGCCGATACCGGTTTCGCTATCTCTAGCGTACGGTTATCGCTACTCTGGTTGTTTACTGTAGCATTTTCGGATGAGGAACGAGTGCTGGTACTCACCCGAGAGCGCACTATTTACAATCACCTCTCCTGTTATCAGCCACTTCTGCAACGAAGGTGTAATGCGGCGAACGATAGTGAAGTGACACCGTGCGTATTGACATTTTAGATTCCCGGTTACAATCTGCAAAACATCATCACGTTCCATCGTTGGGCGTTCATGTTGATGCTGTTCGAAGGGAAACGGACGGCGGGTGAGAGCGGCATTGGGTTGTTAGTGTTTAGAACTTGAGATTCGCGGTGCAATTTGTAGGAAAGCTATCGCTCCTTTTTCTCCGAAGTGACCGTTGTGTCAAGGAAGTGTTGTAATTCAAACAACCACTGCGTAGTTTCCATTTCTGAGAATACTACAACCTTCTTTAACGTTAAATTGCATAACATTTACCATGTAAACCGCTCGATGAATAAATCAGTATTAGCAAATTAATCTGGCCAAAGCGTAATAAATATAAATCCTTGTGTTTAATCTGACCCGGTCCATCGGAGAACTTCTGGAATTCATTTAACACGTTGACTGCCTCGTCACCCAAAAGTGGGTGACAGCAGCACTTATTTCTAAAATATTTATGACCCATAAAGAAATGAAAATGCAACATAAAAACTATAGTAGTGTTAAAAACAGGTTCTTTGGGAAGCTAATACTTTGCTTGGCCTTCAAATGGCCATCGGTTTAACAAATGTTATGGACATTTTTTTTAAATGATTTTATTAAATAAAGTGTGCTAAAAACGCTTGGCAGTCGACGTGTTAAACCTGGTACTAGTAACCAAAAGGGAGGATCCGCAAAACGGATTAAATGTAGATGGATGAATCATGTCTAAATTTCATGAATTAAACTTTCCATGTATCATGTTCTTGTTTTACAAGTGATGGACATGATTAATTAATGTTTGTTGTTAATTTCCTTCCGTACCGATTTGTATCCACGCTATTACGCTTCAATTTCTTTACACCGTTTTTATCATTAAAATACGATCTCTAACTCTCGTGGAATGCAGTATGACAGCATTCCTTGGCACATTCGTCGACTCTTTTCTGTTAATTGTTGTTTTTCCCAATGGAGTCGCTGCATTCCGTCGATGCATGTGTATGCATGTCGACATGCAGAAGTCATTTCATGCACCCATTTTGCATGTATGACGAAAGAAACAAGCTGAGCTAACAAACCGTTATTGGATCGCCCTAGGGAGGGGGTGTCGATAGGAAAGGGTCCGGCTCTGGCACCAAGACAAATGAACCGTTGGTAGGGAAAAAAATGGTTCGCACGATCGTGATGCAGCCTCCAATCCACCCCGTCCCCTAAGACCGACACAACCTAGCACTTGCAATTAGTGAAACATTGCGTCCGGTACGAGAATGAACACAACACAAATATAGTGCCGCGTACGATCGTGGTACTACGAGAGCTATTTTTAACCCTCTCGCCATACGGGCCGGCCGTCTGGTCCAATGTCACCGGCCGGGGCCGGTTTAAGGAAGTTACAAATCTTTCTTCCTTGTGTTCTATCGCTGCACGATGTTGTTTTCTGCTGCTCGCAACCCGGCACCAAAACCCGGTATTATCGATGCTGGCCAGCGCGATTACCCGGTTCGTTTTTAATGCTTCTAATGGTAGTCGTGTTAAAATGAAAAACAAGTTGGAACCCTTTTTAAGGAGACCCTCCGAGGTTAATCAATGTTGCTTTCGTTCGCCATGAGGCAAAACAGTACCGGCTCCGAAGACTAGTGATTCCGTTTTGAGGTGTCGGTTTCGTTTGTTTACTCACATCCTCTTTGAAGGATGGCTTATTATTTTAACCGGTTGCACATGGACCGGGTGACCGTTGTGTGCATGTGAAACCTCCCCCCCCACAGCATAAGCACAAACCGATCATCCGACGACGCTTGGGGTAAACAGATCGATGATCTTATAACAACGCCGGAAACAAACCAATCGCATCAGGTCCGAGTCATTTGATTCTTCTATAAAAATAACCCGATGGTATAGGGGTAAACAATTGTTTGGTTTTATTCCAACCGAAGGAAATTATCTCGTTTAGAAAGATTAAAAATATGTTTTAAAAACAAGTTGAGTTTGCTTCATCTCTGAATGTGAAAAAATGGAAAAATACTTCTTTTGACAAGCTCACTAAAATGGCTATTGTTTTTGATAATTTCTAAATTATTTTTGGCCCATAAATAAATGAAAAAAAACTTATTAAGAAATTTTATCAAAAAAATGTACTAAAAAATTGTGCTAAAAACGCTTGGCAGTCAGTCATCGTGTCAAACATTCTTTTTTTTAAACTGCATCGGGATGCACACGGTGAGTGCATTCGCCCCTTTTGCTTATCGCACATTGTGGACCGTTTGTGGTTGTCTTTGTCTTCGAAAATGCATTCACCCTCTGGCACAGGCATATTTACTTTACACTGGCCTGCTGGCCTTGCAGTTCGTTCGAGTCGGACTGGTACATAGAGAAATTCATGGAAAGGAATTAACGGAACAAAGTTTCAACCACACGGTTAGAGTGATTCACGAGGGATAAATTAATCGATGCATTGCATTCGTTCTTAGAGCAATGATGTCACCCAAGGCAACTTTTTCTCATGGTAGAATTTATCCTTTCTTAGCATTGGACGTTGTTGAAATTACAGGAAAAATCTTTAATCATTTTAAAGTCGTGTTTAATTCTCCCTAACACTCAAACTGTATCTCTAACACTCAAACTCTTGAAGATTGATAGGGTGATGAGATAACGATAAAATAACCTGGAAGAGCTTCTGCTAAACCACATCTCGACACCGTTACGGAATAGGCTTATGGCTATCACTTCGAAGAAGTTGATCCTGTTCTTCACAATCATCATCACCGCAATCAGGCCCGATTAAATGTTTCCCCACACAGGACTAGCTACCTCTATCAGTCGTTATCTACCATGAGACGTCGCATTTTTGTGGTCAGGAGATTGTAGCCACCCTGTAACTTCTGATGCCCCCTAGGGGTGGTTTATCTTTCGTTCCATCTTTCAGCCCGGTTGCCATTATCACCTCCGTTCGCAGCAAAACATTCATCCCCTGCCGCGTTAACCTTTTGACCGCGACCACCTGCCGAAGAGCACAGGCAAAAGCCAAGGCAAAGGCATCACGATGGGTCATCAATTTTTGCGCATTATGTTGCCCCGGATCATCCCGCGACATAGGCTGCCCATTTGCCATCGGCCTAGTCTCGCGCCATTATCGCCCGAAGTGGTTGTCGAGTGAGGCGATTTGTGCTAGGCGAACCAGCGAGTTGAAAGAAAATACTGGAATCCTTATCTCTCGACACATCCCATGGATTGGATTGACGTCAGAGGCTTCAGTTCGACGGCAGGGGAAGCCTATCGTTGGCCCAGTGCTCACACCAAATCGAACTTCACTTTCCTTATCGGCAGTAAAAGCAACCACCTCTAGATGGAGCCGGTTAGAAGGTGGATGAACAAAGGGCTGGAACGTTTACCATGCGAACCTGATCGTCTATTTCGCTCCGATTGATGTTGAGATCATTACTAGCAAACAACACACACCGTAGCCAACATGAAGGGCAGGCGCTCCGGTGAAAATGGAACCCGATTAATTAATCCAGTCGTGGCGCCAAACTGTCGATTGTTTCCTAGATTGCATGTGGAAGCATCTAGTCAGTCGAACCCTTTTGTGGGATGAGCGTGAGCGGAGGTGTCGGAATCGAACCGACCTCCATTCTAGCGTTCCACTGGCCTCATCTCAAACGACCTTCTCACACCCCCCGAACAACATTTCTACCGCCAGTTTTTCAATCGACATCGAGAAACATTCCTTTCGAATGATTTTTCCTACCAAGGTAAACACATAATCGCTTAACTCATCAAGCCTTTTCGTTGTTTTTGAATGAACCTGCCTTCCCTCCGAAAGGTTCCCGACGATGTATCTCTATTTCACGGCTTGGTCAGGGAATGATCAGGAGACGGGTTGCAATTTACGTGTGCGGTCTACGGTGTTTTGACGAGGGCAAACATTTAAATCGCACCGTGTTCGCCGCCTCGGGGTGGTATCTTCATTCCGCAAAAGAAAGCTTAGCCGTTGGCAATGAATCGGTGCGAAGTGCCTAAAAATAACCGAACCGGCTGTCCGCGGCTAGTGCTATTATTATCCTTGCTAAAACCGAACAACACAATCGCGACCAGGCGCGGTCATATGTGTGTGTGTGGAGCAAATCCGACTTGTGATTTGTTTTGGCCCCTACCGAACACCGACCATCACAAGCGAAAGGCACCAGGGGACGGTTTCGACACGACCACGAATCACCGGTGAGACAGGTAGACATTTTTTTTAAGCAGGTGGTTGCAGTCAGGTGGAACCGATATCGGAACCACATTCTCGTACTGCACTCCGCATGGCAACAGCGATTGTCGGTCGTTGCCGAGGGCATAGTCCACATCTTCCACTCGTAAGCGACTCACAATCACGACCAAACAGAGGTGTCGTGGATACTGTGAGGCAATATCTTTAATGCACACTGTTTCTAGTCTTGTTTTAGGTAACGGAAGTGGTATGCTAAATTGGATAATCTCGCCGACTGCTTAACACAAGTGATTGACAGAATGCCTTGAAGCTTGGCTTGCTGAGCCGGAGAGAGCTGTTTACAAACTGTCCACCTACAGATGGGTGAAAGGGAATCTGCAACCTCTTAGGAGCACCAGTACCGATCGCTCGTTTGAACATGTCTTCTATAGTCTAAGATTATGCAAGGGCAGATTTCTTTCGAGAAAGAGGGACCATTCAATCAGTCTGTCAGTCGACAGCAAACAGCTTTATAATCTGAACCCCCCGTCCGTCGATCCGAGGCGATCGACAATATGGTGGGCGCGGCTCGATCGAGACTTGAGCATCATCATGCTTAGGACGACACACTGGTGGACTCGGCGTGAGTACACAGTGTATCAAAACAAAATGATTATGGTCATTTGTGTCGGCTGCCCATCGTGCGAGAGTTGTTCCGCCACGTGAGGAGGGTGACTCTGCTGGGGGTGGGTGGACGGAACACTACTCGAGTCGACTAACCATTCGTAGTGTACCACGTCGACAAATTGGCGGGGGGGGGGGGGGAGATTGTCGCGCGCGAGGGTGTACTACTTATACTAAGGCGAGATTTACGCACACCAACTCTCGTAAGGCAGGGCAAAAATGAGTTCCCCCGCACAGTAAAGTCTGCCCTGTCGCGACACTGTGTCGGTTGATAAAATGTCACGATAGAATATTTTGCTCCATTAGCATATGACACGTTTGCAAAATTTCGCTTGCCTAAAAGCCACTTCCCAAAGTACTCACCTTCCCGCCCATCGGATGGCGCCAACGTTCGGGTGCCCATTTATAGTATTTAACACAGCGCGAATGCAATCTGCGGGCCAGCCAACGGTGTATCGTTCCCCAACCCGCGCTTACATGGGCAACGCGCGTGAGAGATCTCTCGCGGAATCTCGCGCTTGGTTGTCGTGGTGATCGCGAGTTGGTTTCGGTCGTGCTATTGTACCACGTATACGACCTACACGCCATGGCGCGGGGACAGATAATGGCAGTGGGGTGATCGGGGGAAAGGGAAAGATCTCGCGAGGGAATTCCCGCGCGACGTGGGGTCGCTCCGCGTGAGCGACCGTCGACGACGTCTTGCCGTGTACCAAAAGCAAACCTCACTCACCGCAATTCTCTCATTCGTTTCCCAACCAGGCGATGGTTACAACCAGGTTCGCGTCGGACAGTTGTGCACACAGATCGGAACACTAAACATGGCAGTCGCCTACCGGACGAAGATTACGTTCTCGCCAACGCAAACCGGACGCGACAACGCGATCATGTTGAAGAGCGATCACTTCCTGAAGGATATCAGCCCGAAGCACGTACGCTACAACTACAACAAGAAAACGTAAGTATTGTCAACGAGGAGCAGTCTAGTGGATATTGGAGTGGTTCTAAGGTTCCGTCAGTTTCGTAGGGGTTCCAAAAAGTTTGTTTGTGACTAAGCAAAGCATAAAACTCGCAATGGAGTACAAGTGATAACAGTTTGTTCGCTACCAAACTGGAAAGTAGGTTTGATGTGAAGAGATATAAGAAGTTCCACCACCACCGCCTGAAAAGTGAACCGGATCCATGTAGCCAGCTTTAGCCTTGGCCATTCGCCTTATGGGTAGTGAATTAATAAGCGGGACTGGTGACAGAAATGGTGCCTTGGTTCATACATACTGACTAAAAGCTTATAGTATCTACAGTAGGATACAGCGCAGTGTAGTGCAGTGCGTCGTCGTGGTGGTAGTATACCATAGGTGGGATGGAATTGAAAAACCCACAATAAGCAAGTGCCAGATTCGACCTGTTTTCAGCTTCCAAAAAATGCTCACAACCCACAAACGCTTTTGACCATCGAAATAACGCTGATTCATTCACCATGGGACATTGTGCATTTGCGTCACGCTGCTGGCCAGACTCACGCGCTCGCAACGCGACGGGTGCCATCGTGCTGAGGGTTGGCGATCGACGGCGTTCCGAAGGGTGGCAATGGGTGATGCCGCCCCACCCCTCTACGGGGGGCGCTGTATGACAGTCACCACACACACTCTCCGAGAGATCTTCAGTCGACGTCATCTGCAGCATGAGATGGGCGGATTTTTGCGGGTTTAATTTGTAACCGTGCAACCATCAGCGTTCGTCTGTAGATGAAATGCTGAATGGCATGGAGAACCCATGGAGGTGAGGGACGCATTCCAACGGCGACACGGTAGTAGCAAGTGGAAGGGAGCACACAACACAGTTTCCATGATTTCCTTGGAATGCACCGCTATGCGAGTTGTTGGGGAGGGGTTCTGTTGGTCTGTTGCAGGAATGCATTTGATCACTCTCTTACGAAGAGAAGAAGTTACGGCCCGTCATATGGCCATTAAAGATTTGTGTCATGTGGAACGAGCGAGGTTCGTAGTGTATAAGCCGCTCGAAGATACTTACCTCCGGAGTTTATCGTTTGACGACAGATGGCGCTGTCTCGATCCAAAGATACTCAGCGCTGATGAACCCTTTGGACTCTCGATCACACTACCATCCGAGTCTACATTATGCTGAAGGCCGTATCAAACCACCCTGAGCCCAATGTAGATGCAGCTCATTAAAGATTGTGCCTGGTTCGTCCTCCACTGGCGCACCGTTTGTTTCGCCTCCTCCGTGCGTGACATTGTGTATGCAGCCTTGGGAAAAACCCAAAATCCGATCGTGTTCAACAAAGTTTGATGGAGAAAATAACCGGTTTGAATATTTGGTGGTGTGACCTTTTTTTCGGCGCTGGCAGGTGGTGTTTGTGATATCACCGAAACCATCTTCATTCGCACGCAGGTGCACTGGTGTGTGCACTACGCCGAGCTCTCAAAGGCAATAGAAAACTTTCCGCTACTAGTAGTGGTTTGTGGTAGTAGCTCTTCCTCTGCACCGTCTTCAAAGGGACAGAAACCACTGGAACGCCGTGTCCATCCTGGTAGGAAATGGAAAGTGGTGATATCACCACTCCACTGTAGATCCGAATAGCCTCGCTTATCGGAGCAGGTCAACTTTCCTGTTTTACGATTGCTTGTGTGCAGGGAAAATCCATCCCGCGAACACACGTGAATACAAATGCGTTTATTCTGCTTAATCACAAACGCTTACAATGTATACGAGCCCTAGTGTAAGCCCGTACCTTGGCTAAGACAGTGTTAATTAATTGCCCGAGATAAGGCGAATGTTTTATGATGGTACAAGGTAGATGTCATGATGACTACTCAAGCTGTATAAAGTGGGTTCTTTTTCTTGTAAAGGACTTACAGACGGTTCCGATATCTTTTTGTAGCCTATAAGTTATCAATTGTCGAGGCCATAGCCAAGGTCGGTACGATTTTGAATAATATTATCATGCATCAGGATTGAGGATCATGTTTATTTCAAATGGTTGTAATTTTATAAAACAAAAAAATGGTAATTCAAACTTTCAACGAAGAATATTGTGCCTTCTAATTCAATTTGTATTTCACGGCAACATGCAATCAAACTGGATGGAACCCGTTGACAAGAAGTCTATTGTGTTCACCCTTCATTTTCATTATCCGTAATTTAAAAAATCAGATACTCTATTGTCTTACTTTTGAGCACTATCACTCAATCAATGAACAAAGTGTAGAAATGATTTTATCTTATCGTCACGCTTGTCTCGATCGTTCCATGGATGATTACGCGATGCTACCGGTACTTTGCTGGTGGCCAGCTCTCCAGCGGTTCGAACTCTCGTGCTCTTCGTTCGGCTAACCACCGGCGGAAGGTGAAGCAATTTTGCAAACTCGAGCGGCATTTAATCGCTTTCGCTGGCAGCACTATCTTGCGGCATCAGTTTCAATGCATCCATAATGCAACGTAAGCGCGCTCGGTTGATTAGAAACAGATTTGCAGTTCGCCCCCCTTGGGGGTGAAATGATACCTTAGACTCAGTTTGGTAATCATATTTTGTTGCGAAAACGGCAATTTGTCGATCCGTTTTCTCTTGCAAGTATTAATAAATTTCATCTCAAAATAAATTAATGTCCGATGATTGCATGATAGGAAAATGGTGCCGATGAGGCATTGGGACTCTCGAAAATAGTTTTACCATATCTGCTTTCTCCCCCAGCAACCTTCTCGAGAGTTAATCTTCGCGCGCAGTAAAAAATCGTTTCCATCAGCATAAAACATAATATTCGATTGGATGTTCTGCGCGTTAACGCTTTCCACTTCACCGAGTCGAGTGTCTATCTGGACGGAAGGTAGAAAACCTTCCGAACCCGAGCCCACTGTTGTCGTAAAGCGTTCGTTTTATGGCAACCGAAAGCGAAGGCAAAAATAGAAGTACCCGCTCCAAGGCGCTATCCAATTTGCTCGCCCAGCGTGTTTTACCTTTGCTTTGCTGCTTGCTTAAGTAGACAACCAACCACGAACATCCGAGAGCCCGGTAACACCCGCCTAGGGTGGGTAGATTCATTCATAAACCCTTTAAATCCGTACCACGCGAGAAAACTTTATAGCGTGGGAGCCTGCAGTTCGGGTCCGGGCCCCTCTTGACTTGACTTGTTGAGATTTCTCCTCGCCGCAACCCACGTGGTGCGATAAATTGTA
The DNA here is from genome assembly GCF_943734705.1 of Anopheles coustani. Taxonomy (NCBI): domain Eukaryota; kingdom Metazoa; phylum Arthropoda; class Insecta; order Diptera; family Culicidae; genus Anopheles; species Anopheles coustani. The sequence continues at coordinate 59,228,462 of NC_071289.1, forward strand.
GCTTTTTCCTGCCACCCGATGATCGATATTTCCTTTGCATAAAATCGGATCCCTTTGCATCTCCTCCCACCTACCTCCCTTTCGGAACAGCTTCGAACCGGATTCCTTTTTAATTGCCTTTGAGAAGGCAAGGAGGAAGGGACTGTTTACCGCAAGAAAAACCTACACATAAGGCTGAAATGAAATATTACGAAATGACTTGGTGGACCTACTCTCGCGACGATTTGTCACTGCAATGTCTGCATGCGTAGGAGGTCTTAAGCATCCCCACCACGCAGGCTGTTCACCAACGATCGTACCAACTGGACACAGGCGGGCCTGACTTGATGATGACTATTTATGGCCAGAAATTGTAGCCCTCAAGCCAGCCAGTCCAGCCAATCCGGCAAACCATGTGTGTGGGCATATGGTTGGCTGGGTGGAAAGTTTTTTATTCGCTGCTTGTTATTTTTCCTTTGCGATGCAACAGATGGCGCGACTGCACAACTCGCAACTGTTTGCAAACAGATGCAAAAACAAATGAGAATCTTTGAATCTAATCGATTTGCAACAACCGCGAAAATGTTTTCGAAACATCCAAACACCTTTCCTCACGTTCGGCACGTTTGCTGCACGTGCCATTTAGAAGTGATGCTGTTTATCGAAAGTGGCAACAGTTTAAAATTGTATGCCAAGCGCCCTACTCTCTAAAACTGTTGACTGACATCGCACTTACAGCGTTGATAAGGGGCATGAGGGCTTTTGCTGAAATGGCCATGCATGCATGTTACCGGCATGATTCATACGATTCGCGAGAACGACGCTTTACGTAAGTGCTCACATGTGGGGTTTTGCTGGAAAACTGCGCGGGGTATCGTCATCATGTCACTGGAGGCGCCTGCATTTTTACGATAATTAGAAAAAGATAAGCTTTTTAAAATTAGGTTGCGTACACAAGTAACAAATTAATATCTAGCAAACTTGGTGACAAGGTTAAAACACAATAATGTTTGCATAGCAAGGGAATTCGAATACATCAAATTTCTGTACCCTTTTGAAACCTATCACTTTGTAAATAATTAAAGACCCATACCTAACAAACAATTGTGGACGCTTATCGCCATTTAAGCAATAAAATATTACTGAAGGTTGGCGACCTGAAGTGAGTCGAATAACCAGGATGTCACGATGACTAGCAAATGTTTGTTGTGCAGTGGGTAATTTTTCGGAACCCCTACGAAGAACCGAAACTCTCCAAATATCAACCACCGATAAGATAATATTCAATACTAATCTGAAACATTTCGCTCGTTTCCCTTTTTTTTCTTGCAGTGAGAAAAAGATAATTGACTTGGACAAACCGATGCGATGTGGTGCCTTTGTCGATGCCTCACGGGTAAAGAAGTACACCGAGGACGATCACATACTTCCCGAAACGCCACCCTACAGCTGGCTACTACCGAAGCCACGTGACGAGGGTGCCTTCCGTGACTGCGGCGAGGACCGCGTTTCGCTACACTCGCCGACGACGACGACGGCGGCGACGGTGGATGAAAACTGCTCCAGCAACGCTAACAATCTCATCAACATCAACAACAACAACAATAACAACAACATCAATAGTAAGGGATCGTACGAGTCGAACGGCGGTGGCGCCGGACCAATGCACTTCCGTCTGTCCCAGTCACCTAAGGGGGGCGATTCGTTCGGATCGCTAGCATCGACCGCCACGGTTGCGATTCCCGCCAGCACCACCTCCACCAACAACACCGGAACCACCTCACCACCCAGCTCGTTGGGTGCCGGTGGGATCGGCGGTGAGCTGCGAAGATCGTCCCGGTGGTCGATCCGCCGGGACCCGTCCGAGGACGACCGGATGCTGAAGGAGCTCCACTTTGCATTTGCCGAATCGACGGCCCAGAACGAGCTGGCAAAGTTTTTGCGCGAATGCCAGAACGCACCCGCCCTGCAGGAGTTCGATCTGATGCGATCGAGCGGCGCCGACACGATCACGGAGGAGGCGAACGTCGACGGTAGCCGGATACTGACCGAGGCCGACACCGGCCCGGACAGTGGCGAGGAGGACAGTGAGCTCAATGACGTCACCCGCCAGCTCGAGCAGTTCGAGACGTCGCTACCCGACTTCGAGTACCTCGTGACGTCCGTCTGCCAGACGGTGGACGACAACTCCAACAGCTAAACGGGACCGAACCGGGGCGCGAGTTGAGTTCGTCGGGAATAGGGGATTGATAGATGATAGTGACTTTTTTTTTATTCGAGAGAATCAACTGTCGACTGATATTTTTTTGATGATATTCATCTTACCACACAACCACACATACACACGCCCACACAAACAGACTATCACGACACTACACAACACATTTGGAAACAAAACCACAGGCAAACCCCCACACAATGGCAGACTTTTTTGCGATGACAGACATGAAATGTAGCGATGAAAAATTTGCAAAGGAAATGGAGAAATGGACTCCAAGGCGTAGAAAGTAGGATCTGTCGAAGCGCAATAGCGGTAGGAAGCGGTGGCCAAAGAGAAGATTTGTATGCAACAGAACAGACCGAATGGTGATGTTAATGCCCGGGGGGAGTACAGTACTTGCCCGGATGTGTTTTCCAGGCGATTCAGGCGCGCGAGCCATGAACGTGTGTCCGTATGCAAAAATAAGTTTCCTTGCCTTAGCCATTACTCTTTAGCTTAGGCTCTCGCGTGTAGGGGCAGCGCGTACGTCTAGTAAGTTCATAATCGATGCATCGATGAATCAAAGTTCCTTAGCGTGCGAGACTGGGGTCGGAGTGCTAGTACGATACACACGATACCGATTAGGTTCCCCCGTTGGTTACCCTTGCTCGTAATTCCCAACCCCCTTTCCAAACAAACTGAACAAAAGGATATTTCTTGATCATTTGACATTTATTATTTATGCTCGTGTGTTAGGGAAGCAAAATTATCTAACCTGCCATACTACAAAATAGCGCGGAATAGGAAAGCTTTCCGTCGGTTTTTTTTAAATTTCTTTTACCCCTTTTTCCATCATCACGTGGTGTATTTTATGTAGCCTCGGATGTATGTTAAGTAATTGGAACTGATTGGCTTTAATATTTTTCTGTTCTTTTTCGCTTGCTTAGAGAGCGCGATAGTGTTGTACGAGATGTTGTACGAAATTGGAGGAATGCTTGTTGAAACAAAAATTAGGCTAGACGCATTACGTTCTCTACGGAAACATTTTCTTTACACGATTGAAACCGCACCACGTCAGCTCTTTTGTACATAGGCCAACAATATTCATTTTATTTTATTATAATCATTGCGAAATTCATTGTACATAACGAATTACATACGAATAATCATTATCAGGCTTTTATTTTTCTGGCGTTAGGGAACGGTTTCGATCTGTCGAAGGAAAAAGAAAATGTTTCCCGTATCGAACGTAAATTGGTAATGCAACATGGAGTGTTTTTAGGCAGAATTGAAAAACAAAATACATACGAAAGCCCCAACCACCATCGTTATCACGTACCAGAAACGACGGAACCAGCCAATGTGTTTGTACGCCGGGAACTCCTATTGTTATTCACGATTTTTATTCTTCTATCAGTTTATATTGGATTAGAGAGATACAACTATTTGGGCAATGCGGTTGCCAAACTTAATATCTAAGCATGGGAATGTAGCATTAAAATATAATCCAATGAAGCCTACGCTTTGCTCTATATGCCTTATAGGAATTTTTATTTTTATCTATCAAGCAAATACCATTGTATCGATTACATTTCTTTCTGTTTTTTATGCTTACACCACCACGGCCAGAGAATGGGTGAAAAATAAGCATGCTTCTGAGAAAAGGAAAACATTACGTTTAGGAATTGCGATCATTGTCTTCAGTGTTATCTCACAGTACGTCGAATGGTAAATTCACTTTGATTAGCATCACATATCACGAGCTGTAGTTTGCTTTCTTTCTTCTTTTTTCCGTTTCCAAGAGACTGATGGGCTTTAAGGTAGAAAAATGTGTATCTAGGGTGTATTTAGTTTTACTTTTTACATTTTATTTTACATCTTAAATCGAGTCATTTTTTGTTTCCTCCATGGGCTAATTATAGGATAAACAAGTTTCTTTGAATATTTGGCAGGGATTGTGATGTGTATTCGAAATGCGGAATTTAAATAATCAGCGGATAACGGTTTAGAGTTTTTTTTGGTTCGATAAGAAGGAAAGTATGCGGGGGAGGTGTAGGCAGGTGACATTATAGTATTTATACCAAAACTTTTAACTTTGTTTTCAATCCCCATTTTGGCATCCATTAAGAGCAAATAGATATTAGCGTTTTCTTTCGATTACGTTTGCGACGAGTAGTAACATTCAGAAGGATTTTGTTTGTACCACAATATAGCTAGAAGTTTAGAAAAAACCAATGCATCACATCATTACCAGCTCTCATGAAATAGTACCGACCATTACAACCAATCAATAAAAAGAAATTAATAAGAAAACAAGGAAAACAATGTGTTATTATTGGTTATCTTTACTTCGAACTTATCTGAATATAATGAAAAACTGGAAAATAAACTAAACACTGTAAACATTGCAACATTTTAGCCATAATTTGGAGCTACTGTTGATGTTTTTGAAAGGTACTGTGCTTTAAATTTAAAATGTATGCTTCGAGCCTATCTTACGCCTAAAGGTATGCTTAATGTTTCAATTTTATAGCAAACGTCATTTTCGAACATCAGCAACTCTGCCGACACGAAACAAATTGTGCTATCTAAACATTTTAGGCACATTAAAACCTAAATAAACTATAAACGTTGTCTTCGTAACATGATGACTCAAAGGTGATACCCGAGGTAAGTCATACCCAATATTTATAATTTCGGGAAGGAAGTATTTTCGTGTGTCGCCTTCACGGTACGCTGGCACACACCTCTCTCCTCCACCGGCAAGGAACATCCTTGGCCGGGGTCGTGTGGTGAGCATACTTCTGCATGGCGTGCACAATGGAACGCAGCAGGTTGGATGCACTGAAGTGTAACATTTGCCCAACAATTCGTACAAGCCTACCTACGCACTGACCTGAGATGTGTGAGCCGTCGCACACCGGAACGTGGGCTCACTTCCGGATTATTAGAATTGATTGGTCCTCAAAAAGAGGCTTAGTGCATAATTAGGGCGTTATTTCCTTGAGAGATGTCTTCGGATTTTACTCTATTTTGTATATGTTTTTTTTTATTTATTTAAGAAAACCAATTTTCCTTATAGTACTCCACAGTATGACCAAACATGTTGCGAGACGTGTAGATTTTGTCTACTAGAATTTTTAATTGATGCCACAAGGGTTGGTAAATATTCTTAAAATTGTTGGAAAACTTTAAAAAATCATACATGCGAAAATTTTGGTAGTAAATTTAAATTGTAGCATAAATTGTACCCACTAAATCGATAAAGTCCAACTTGTAGGTTCAAAATTACGAGAAGTAATTTGGCGAGTAAGTAATTACATCATTTCTATAATCAAAGTTTTGTTTTGCTTGAATTGTAGTTATTATTATTTTCGAAACAGATTATTCTTTTGAAATGATCAATCGTGTACAATTCACTGTAACGGTATAATATTTGAAAACCTTTCCTGTAGGAGTTTTACTAAAACAACGACACTTTTTTCCACATTTCCCAACATATTTACTGTAAATGTACTCCTTATGATCCTTTGTGCCTGCCATCCTATAATTAAAGTAATCATTAATTTCAGATCTATAGCAGTAGATTTAAATGGTATTTAAAAATTCTAACGGAATAATCAATTACAAATATGTGCCACAACCGTCCCGATGAAATACAATAAAACGAGAATCTATATTGCGGAACACAAGAAATTACTGTAATATAAACATAATTGCTGGATTATTTAAATCACCAATATCCTCTTGCGTAACGAGTTTCCCCTCAGTACCTCCAACACACACAACTCACTTGAAGCAACGGATTGAATTCTCAGCGAAAGGGTGAGGGTGAGAAGAAATAAAGCGAACTTTCCTCACCTCGATTGGTCATCGTCCACTATCAGGATGACGGATCTTCTGGCTTCTGAGCAGCTAAACAAATGGTCACTTACCGCACACCTTTGCCCACGTCGCGACGCCGGCATCGAAATCGACATCAGAAAAACCGCGAACGGGCACGCGGTTCTCCCCCGCCGTGTTCGCCTTGGCGCCCTACACAATGTTGGTGGTAGTGTTTACCTTTTTCCTTACCTATTCCTAGCCTCTGTTTCTGTGGCAACCGGCCTGCCTGTGGTGGACTACAATGACGCGCAGGCCGAGGAAACACGAACGGACGAACCGTCGAGCCGGTCTCAGCGTCGATGTAGCCGGTGGGGAACGCAGCCACTACGCGGTGTTTGAACGGCATGTGTTCGACCAGCACCAGCACAACACGGGCGCACCGTGACTCCGACCGTCAGTTGCTCAACGGACGCGAACCGCCTCGGTCGACCTGAAACCTGCACTCGTAGTAGGCTCCCCCAAACCCTCTTAGTCGTAAGTATTCCGAGGTTCAGTTCGTTCGATACGCTGATACGAAACACAGTGAGTGACGTTCGCGATCGTAGCATGCCGTACCAAAGGCCACCAAGTGATGACTTTGCATACCTTGGGTGTTGCTATCGAGAAGGAGATTTAATTGAAACCCTCGCAAGCCAATCAGGCGGCCATGTGAAAGGATGTTGCTGACAGTTGAGTGTCCTTGCTGTGGAAAATAGGAAACTGTGTGTGAGTGTACGAATTATTCATCACCAAATCGACGTGCAGCCACATGTGACCGCATGTGGATGTGTTTTGCGGTGCATCGTGTGTTCATTTTTGCGTGAAAAACCGAGCGATCTGATTAATTCTATTCCGCCATTATTTTGTTGCCTTTTGCCTGTGTGACTACTATTGATCCGCGGCCAACCAACCAACCAAGTCGGTGAGGCAATTCATTGAACGAGCCTCAACAAGGAGAGCGGCCATCTACAAACATCCGGTGTCCGTTATTAGATTCGAAATATCGAACGTTGTTGTTGGACGAATGGATCTTGAGCAGCTGAAACATCTATTTTAGGTCAAAAGTGTGTGGCATGTGACAGTTTCCTACAAGTGCGAGTCGTTTAGTGTGTAACAATCCAAGGGACCCGACTTGAGGCACCTTCGTACATGTTTTAAGCGTTAGAGCCCCGCTACACGACCCGAAAACTCAAAAACTTCTCGGCGAGAAGAGGGGAACAACCGAGAAGTTTACGTCAAAAACTTTTCAGCTCCGTGAGCTGAAAACTGCACCCGAGAAGTTTTTGGCAGCTAACCGAAAACTCAAATGCGTCAGAAGAAGAAGACGAAAAAGAAATAAATGTAAACATAACAAATCTCAAAAACAAAATAAACGAACATATGGTGATAAATTTACGTGTTTCTTTTGTAGTTACGGTTAGTTAATATTTTGTTATTTTATAGCTAGAATATCAATTATAAATTCACTATAGATCAGGGGTTCGCAAAGTCCGGCCCACCAACTGATTCCAAAATCTAAAAGTTTCAAAAAGTTTAATGATAAAGATTAAAATATTTTATTCTACCACTTTTTATGTAACTTGAGAACATCAAAATCTTCCTTCTTCATGCGAAGAAAGTTAATTATAGTTTCATTTGCTTGCTCTGCTACAGTATTGTCCAGCAAACGGTTGCCATCTTCTTGCCTCCGCACAATACGCCTGTTGCGTTGTTGCAAGTTTTGGGTACTCAACTCGATGACCCGCGATAGGGTAGTTAGCCACACTTCAACAGATTATCCATCTTTTACTTTTTGTGTGAATTGAAATAAGATCTTGTTTGCTTTGAAGGAAGATTTTTGAGTTAACTGAAAAATCAAAAACAAAAACCTCGTTGCGCCGCAAAGTTTTGAGTTTGCGGCTCGTGTAGCGTGGCTCACAGAATTGGTACCACAAAACGCGGCTACACGAACCGAGAAGATTTTGACGTAAACTTATACGGTTTTTGAGTTCTCGGTTGGAGTTTTCGGTTCGTGTAGCGGCCCGGTTAGATTCAGGTTTATTTTACTCAGTGTGCCCTTTTTTACCTCTCGTGGAGGCTGCGATAGTCGCCCGCGGAGAGGGTGGCCACATTACATTTTGTTTTAATCTGGTTTATATTTGTTTTTTACCTTCTGCTCCTTCTTCCCTTCGATTTCCCGCCCGGTTCCACGCGTCGTCCTTCGCGGTGGCACGTGATCGCGCGAAAGTGTTGAAAGTGCCAGCCCGGGCCAGATGGAGCAAAGCCCCCCAAGTGCGACTGGAGTGTGAGTGAGTAAAAGAAATAGGAGTAAAAAAAAAGAAAACAACCACAAGTCAGCAGTTTTCAACGGGAGGTGGTAAATCAACAACAAAAGTTCGACATTCGACCGCCGACGCGCGGAGATTGCGGATCGTGAAAACCGTCGGATTCGCCATCGAGAGTGTGTGTGTGTGTGAGTGTGTGTGGGGTTTGGTGCAGTAAACGGTGTCACGGTGCCGTCGGTGCGCCGCCATCGGTCCTAAGATGGTGCAATGCACTCTGATCTGGGCCGGCATCGGTGCCGTCATGGCCGTATCCGGCGCCTTGCTCGGTTGGGTCGTTTTTCCACGTGCCGTACACGAGAAAATCATTGAGGTGAGTGTGTGGGTTGGTGGTTTGATTTCGTGGTAACAACGGGGGATAGTGAGGGTGTTATGTTTGTTGTTTAGAGGAATCTCAACGCTAACTTCATTTCCGGCCACATCCGAAGATGACCGCAAACATTTCCTGCGAGGGAAAGTGTCAGCGTTTCATTTTCGCTACTTCCATGGATTATTATTTTATTATCGTCATTTCAAATGAAGTCCAAATGTGCAATCGATGCAATTATGACCGTGAGGCTGACGATGTCGCTATGGCGTTGTTTCCTGTTTCATTTGTGAGGAAATTACTCACACCGCTTGCAAGGAATGCATCACAAAGACTATTTTTTCATTTTTTGAGCTCTGTTTTAAATGCCTAGAAAAGAAAAATAAAACAACTTGTATGCCTTACCCTTTTTATGGTACAACGTTGTTTTTAACGTAACGTTATGCTTTTTTGTAAATATTATTAATACACTGACTGTTTAAGCGTCACACATAGCGTTCTTTCTTTTGAATTAATTTAAAATTTGCTATTGTTGATTAGAATTAGTCTTACACTTTTGATAAAGCATAAATAAATGTAAGTCAAAATGTAATACTTTGGTTAAAAGTATAGTTTACATCTCTATCCTGTATTACAGTTTACCTTTGTAGTGAAATGTTTTCAAGCGATCGAATTATTCTTCGAAAGCAATCGAAAGTATTCTGATGTGCTGCAATGTTTCAAACCAAAACTAAAATTTAACACAAGGAAAATGTATCTTTCCTTATGGTTTAAGCACAGTTTTATAATATTTTAAAATAAATCAATACTTCATGAACATACTTTATTCTCTTTGAGTGTTCTGAGTTATTTAGAAACTTTTAATAAAACAAGCATTTACTTCAGTTATTGTACAAATATTTGGCATACAATAAAAGGCAGAAAATGTTAACAATATGATAATGTTGTTCAGTTAGCACAATTTCAGCATAACATTTAGCAAAAGTTATAAATTTGAACATTTTTAATGATTTTTATACATCACGTGTTATGGATAATAAAAACTCCAATTTTGAACGTGAACTAATTCAAAACAAGATTGACTGCGAGTAAAAACCTCATTCCGGAGAAGATTGTTCGTTTAAAACAACATTCACCACATTGTTTATTTGTCGAATTTTAAAACCAACGGATTTTTTCAAACCTGTCTAACCAATTTCTCTTTCGTCTTCCCCACTTATCAAAACCCAAATTTGCATCCACTCATCGATTGTTTTTTCGTTTTGGACCAAATATTCGACGTGGAGTTTCCGAAAGGAGAAATCGTTGGGCGCGACACATTCTTCTTCTACAGGGATCGACCCTCGCCACACTGGAAAGCCTGGAAACTCGCATCGGCTTTTGGGCTCAGCTGCGCCCAATTCCTAACCGCGAGACAGCGTCCCGAAACGATGATTGAATGCTAATTTGCATCGCCAACATTAACGATGTTGATCGTCACCGGCAAGCACGGCGTTATTATGCACGGTCCTTGGTTCGATGGATTCGATGTTTCGCCTCATGTTGGAATGTATTAGCTTTCCTCCCGGTGGCTTATGAATTGTTTGGTTGAAGCTACAAAAAAATACCATTATGAATTCGATGTTGGAATAAAAAGATAATGGTATTTGATAATGGTACCGTCCCGTTGGGTGGTTTTAAATTCATTCTGCGCCCATTTACTGCACGCCGCCCCCCTCTCATTCCTGCACGTGACACTCTCTTCTTCAGGGGGAGGGCGTCGGAAAAATTCGTTGTAACCTCGCCCGGGGACACGTTCTGAACTTCCTGCATTTGTTTTCATGCGTTTGATAAACATAGCCCGTGGGTGTTGGAAAGGTCCGCTGGCCTTGGCGGGCTCCAGTTCTGCCGTATCAGGCACATGCGATCTATTTTTCTACACTGGTTTTTTTTAATCGCTTCAGTTCCCCGAGGCTCACGTACATCGACGTAAACGTGATTTATTGGGCCGACTTCCAAACGGAGTTCCCGAGATCTCGGTTTGATCTATTTAAACTGGTCGAGCGACGGCTTGTGGTGATGCTCCACGTCAGCTCCGTTTATTAACATGGTGTATGCGTGGCTAATGAACCGTTCCGTACCAACACGAAGATCATAGATTAAAGTCACCACTGTCAACGCGTGTCCACGTTAGCTCCCGATGCGGTCAGTTGGATTTTAAAATCTCGTCCCAAAATGCCCGTTGTGATGCACCGGTCCGAATAAACATCGACCTGCTAATGATGCCCCTGTCGAAGAGCCCCATCTTCCCGACCTTTTTTGGGACGTCCTGAGGTTTCAAAGTCGGAGTAGGTCCATTATCGGAGGTTACATAATCGGTCAACCATAGGAAGAGCCACATAAAACGGAGGATGAGAATCAATTCGATGTCTCCGTGGACACGATGTTCCAAATATCATCGTGATATTTAACTCGTGCGTTGTCGTCACCGATGTCCAACCAAGTCGCTAGCAGAGGTAGGCCGGGGAAGAGCTTCCGAGCTTTTTCATGCCTGCTTGAAGAGGGTTTCGTTTTTCGGCTGCTTTCAACTTCTACAAAAAAAATACACGCACACACAAGCAAGTATACATGACTCCACGATGGCACTTACGAGGGGATACTTAAGGAGGACGTGCAGCAATCGTGCGCGTCCCGAAGAGGGCTTGCGTAACGCAGCCACCCGATCGTGCGGTCAATATTCAATTATTACATCAATGACTTGCGCACGGACTGGCCGGAGAGTTTGGCGAAGCAAATCTTTGGTAATTTGGGGAACGGCGATGCCGAGTGCCGAACAGTGCATGACTTGCCCGCGCGTTGCGTATATTTCTGCACGGTCCGATTTTTTAATACACCTAAGACACAAGTCACGGTTTGTTATATGAACTAAATTCTTTTTTGTACATTTTTATCTTTACAGAAACTCTAGTTGCAAGGGGTAGAAAATTAATACCCTTAAAGTGTGACATTTTGCACTATCATCACGGAAGTGTAGCGTTCCCTGGTGAACTAACTGGTTTGGTGTTGAACATCGACTGGCCTATAAGGAGTTATGTTTAAACCACACATAATTCTTCTTTCGACTTCTATTTGCTTTGCATTTGCCTTTCTATGTTCACAAACTAAATGACGCCACAGCAACCGCGATCTTAGCAAACAAACACTCCAAACCAAATAAAATTGTTAGTACTTTGAATTGTGTTTGCGATAACAACAAAAAACCTTCGTGTTCTATCGCAAGAGGGAGTTTTTTTCCTCCATCTTCCCCGAGTTCTTGTAACGTAACTTCTGTTAGCGCAATTCTTCCCTCCATTGTCGATCGCAGGGAATGATTCATCTGACCAAGATGATCTTCCACCCGTCCGGTGCCCGACAGCGAGTCTAATTCATTCGCACCATGTTCTGGAAGTGGAAGTTCACGGGAAGTTATTTGCCCTCCTGATTTCACATTGACGTCATCAAGCGTGTGTGTGTGTGGTTTAGAAGTTGTGCTTCTAAAACGCCCTCCACCCTTAACCTCGCCCTTGAACCACAGCCTCCCTGATCTAGCGCCGTTCGCATCGTACCTTTCGAGGAACAAATCGCACGACAGTCAGTGTCCGGATTCACGGAAAGTTATTTACCCGATGGCGCACACACCGGTGTCATATGTTCATACAATTGTTTCTTGTGTGAAAATGGTTTGCGCGTTGAACAATTATAACTTCTCTCAACCTCCGATGGCCCTTCCACTACCTACCGTCCGCTGGTTCACCATTACCTGCCATTCCGGTGAGTAATGGAGAATGATCTTCGACATGGCGAAGTTCCTCTCGAAGTCGAAGGGACAATTCGCAATGCCATCATAGATCGAGCCGACGCATTGTTAGATGATTTGGTACTATTTGTTGCGTACTTCCGTTGTGGTTCGGGTGAAAAAATCTTCCATTTGTTGTAGAGAGTTGTCAAAGTAACTGAATGATACTTAACCAAAAGAATCGGCTTTTTCCCTCGGAAGCAATTCATCCTCAAATGGACGTGGTGTTTTTTCCAGTTTCCAAGTAAAAATCCCCTTTACAAATCGGTAAGCAATTTAATTGATTTCTACGAGCTTGCGGCTAGGAAACCAGGCAAGAGGGTAGGAAGTTCAAGTTCAGTGTTGTCGATGTCACATTGAATTGCAGATTGCCTCCTACGCGCAAAAACCTAAGCAAACCTAACCGGATCACGGTCTTGACCCGTTTTTTCCGATTCCTTTCTAACGCCGCCCTGTTCGCGCGAGCGGTGTGCGGTGAAGCATGTGACAAGGATATTGCTGAGCTAAGTCGCAGCCGCTTACGCATGAATGTCATATGGCGTTTCGCGTAAATGCAGAGAGATCTGAGAAATGACACTAATTAATGGTTGACTTAGTTCGTCCGCTTCCAAAGGTATGTGGCCTCGGACGCAACCTTCAGTGTAAGACGACGTCGTTGCAACCATATGGAGGATGTCGCTTTTTTGTCGTCCGGGCTCTGTTCTATTTGAGTAGCTTTATGCCGTAGTTACTTCCTGATCTTTGATAGCATAATCGTCTTCTAGGAAGCAACTGAGAGATGGAAGACGGTGGATCGAAAAAATGCTCAAATAAAGAGTTAATTGGTACCAAATAGAAAAACAGCTGTAGCTCTATTTGCAAGTGGTTTATGGTTGCACAAACTGGAATATCCATTTTACAAGTATTATATTTCTAACCAAACAAATGAAGCAATAATACACCAATACAATACACATTGTAGCGATGGTATAACAGATCGATCGATCATGCTCGAGGCTAAATGTTAATCCATCAGATGGTTTCTTCTTTCCTATGATCACTTAACCTACTTAAACAACATACATCCCTTCTATGCAGCATTTTGAAGCCAATCCATGTACGTTCCATATAATCCCAAGTAAAATAAAATAACATCCGATGATCTCCACCCCAAACCGAAAAGGGGACATTGACCTACTCGAGACCCCAAAAACTCGTGCGCCCATATTTTCACACTTTGTCTTACATTCGCCGCATCGCACCCCGCAACGCACGGTGAATCATCTTTTGTAAATTTTCTCCCGTTAAATAATGTGCTCATAATTTGCAAGCCGTGCATCGTGAACGCGGAGTTTGAAGCAACTGTTTTTCTTTCTTGTTACCCTGTTCCTGTTTGCTAGGTGCGGTCAATTGCCGATGCCGCTATTTCTCCCAACAAAGGCGCCCTTGATCGGAAAAGAGCAACCGATCGCGAACGGCCAAATGATGTTCCATAATTCCGGAAGGCTGTTTGAGGCGAATGAAGGAGATTTGAAAACTGAGGCACGTACGCAATAATGCGGATATCAATCAGCGTTATTAGCGTCTGCATTGGGTGATTTGTTTTCCGAGATCGATAGACTGTTGTTCATTTATCACCATTGCAGTGGACGTTCGTTTTTCATTTTATCTTCCTCATGACGGAAGATAAATAAATGATCCGGAATATTTTTTTTTGAAGCACTTCATGCAATCCTACTCATATATTTAGAAAATTTTATGAAAGTGCATTTTAATTCTACTTTTACAATCATAATTTGTTGATAGGTTTGACAATCGCGCCAGTGTATCTCCCAATTTAAACAAAAGACTTCAACGCCATACCAGCATTGTTTTGCAAGACACGAACCCTTCTATTATTTCGGATACAGACAGCTTTCTACTTCCATTCGCGGTTTGGGGAAGACTGTGATGTGTTGTTTTTTCTCTTTCATACTCTCTATGCTCCCTCATGCCTTACCTTCACTTTTCAATCACAATGTCTGCATCACGATGACGAGTTTGGCGTAGACTCCGTCGATTGCTCGATCGCTCAAAGAGTTTGCAAAAAGGAAAGGAAAAGTTGTTCTGCCACTACCTTCTCTGGGGTATTTGCATGTGTGTTTCATGTTTAAAAAAAATACCCTACAGTACTTACCCAAAGAAGTTGTACTTGTGATTGTGTAGCATAGCTTTTCGCGCGTACCGTCACCTCGTCCGAAAGAGTTCGTTGGAGTAAAATTGAAAGTGAATAAATTTAACACGGCTATTCTGGGCGAACCGAAGAACTTGACGGTCATGAAAATTATCCGCTCAGATAATCATTGCATAACTCCTACCGGACGGATCGACTTGTTTGTGAAGTTCAATCAACCAGTGCTCTAATCATTTGCAAGACTTGCCGGACTGGTCAAACGGGTTGAAACACGATCTCTATCAGTAAACTCCCATCAGTGTTTACCAACATATTTCCCCACCCCCCATTCGAACGCTCGATTTCATGCTGCACATAAAAATTCATTCTTTCAAATGCCAAAGATGTCCAGCGTGTAAGATTCAACAATAAATCAGCGTTTTGCAAACAGTACATCGAGCTCGTTGCGTCAGTATGCTGCCCCCGCCGGGAGGTAGTATCGTCGTGTACAATCTCTCTTCGCGTCTCGTCAAAAGAGTCTGTCCCGGAATCATCAACTACATTGCGATACCTTGGTTTCCCATCCCATTCGACCGTTTTCCATGCAAACGACGGTCGTTTCGCGTAGCTGAAAGTATTTTCCCAGCTCATCAGAAGAAAGAACCGTACGGTAATCTTTGACGGCTGCGTTCGCTGGCACACTCCATGCAGTTCCACAATTGACTATTAAAATGTCGTTTGTTTCCAGTTTGTACAGTTTTGTACGAAACCGAAAAAAAATAATGTGAACTGGGATAAATGTAAACAAAAGCCAATTAATGGCTACAAATGAAGCGCGCGCTCTCCGTAATAAAGGTCATGCGTTATCCTTCGTCAAGGACTGAGGATCAAATTTATTAAAAGATCGTGTCACCGAATCCCTTCCGACCATTCCCATTAGCTTGCGTGCGTGCATAAAATGGACACTCCGGGGTGTGTGTGTTGCCGCCAACGACAAGCGCAAGCAACAAATAGGCGGCACGCACATAAACTTGAAGCTGCTGAGCTTGCACAATGCTCGTACCGTCCTCACGGTTTATGTTTATTTTCCCCGTCCGGTAGCCTGCGGTGGGTCGATTGTTTTCCAGTTAGTTTGTTTTACAATTCCTTCCTTTTTTTCTTGCTTTCTGTTTGCTCCTCTGTCGGTGACGTGCTGTGGTGCTCGCTTTTTTACGATTATTTCCAGCACATTGGTGGTAAATTTCATTCGACTGTTTTCTCCGTGCCGCAAGTGCAGCCGAGTGGGCTTCTTTCGGGCGGTCGGCCAACAATTGCAAAGCGCACACCCTCGACCGCCGTCCGATGATCGAAGAAGAGCGCGAATTGTGGCGGCGACGTGCGTGTTATTGGCTTCGATCGGCGACACGTTCGGCGGCTGCCCGCAAAACCTTGACCGTTTTGACAAACGACGAATATCAATCGGGGTTTTCTTTTCCAGCCCATCGCGGGGACGGGCCCAATTCGGGCGGCAAACTATGCCAACCGGCTTCCCCGAAGGCGATCGTTGGAGGGTGTGTGTCAGTTGCTTGCATCTTTATCACTTTCCTTAAGAAACCATTGTTTTTTTTAAATAATTTTATTTTTTATGATATAATATTATTTATATAGCATCGAAAACTATAGCTGTCAATCATCGAACACAGAAATCTTTTAACCAAAACTAATGTATCATGAGCATGGCTGTAAATCACTTTCGCTGCCAACGGAAACGAGCTTAGCAACATATTAAAACCTTTAATTCAACCTTCTACCTGTAGCCAACATTTGGGGAATGATGAAACCACACACCGTTCCAAGCGGTTGTAGAAAAGCGATGATCGAATAAATTAAGTGACAGTTGTGACACATGGGTTTGTCGTGTCGAATTCCTACCACCTGCCCGAAGAGAGATTATAAGAAAATAAAAAAGAAAGTCGCTCTCAATCCGGATACTGCATTTGCTGGCAGGATTGAAACGATCGGCTACATTTTTTTCCAATCTACAAATAAAGCAGTTCTACATATCCTGTTTGAAGCCGTGACTAGAGTCAATTTACGAAAGGCATCACAATTAAGTGGGTTACATTACGGCCCTGGGAGCTAAATATTCCATTTAAGCTAAGTGTTCATTGAATAAATAGCAAGAAATTACCTTTTACTGCCATTGTCTACTCAGAACGCCTGGTGATTTTTTTTTCTCACATTGATCAGATTTAGATGACGCTGGCGATAAGTAACGTTTTCTAGTGCATTGTGTGCCGTGTAGAGAATATTTTCTAGAAGCGATTTATAAACAGTGCATGATGTAATATCCACTGTCTGGTGAAACGCGCAACAAAAACACATGGAATTATTTGGTACAATTCCGGATCCCCATTGTCAAACACTTGATTGATGATACAACCAAAAACAGTCTCCAATTACAAGTTGTATTTTTTGTCACCCTAAAACCGATAGACCGTAGATATTTTCGATTGGATTCGAGAAAGCAGTAGTTCCAGTCGCGTAAGAAAATTCATGGAACATTGAGCGTTTTATCTCCACCGTAACCGGTGCCTATGTCGAAACCCTGTATACAAAATCTCTTACGTTCCGCTGAACCGCGAGAAGATAGAAAACAGGTAACTTTCTAACAAACTGCAACTCAATTCGTCAATTCGCTGCGGTATGATTTCCCCGTAGGACCGCTAGGTGTCCGTGGCTTAATTCCGGGAGTGAACCGGACCGAGGGCCTTCCGTCGGCACGCCTGTCACGTGAGGCTATGCAAAGGAAAAGTGGTCAATTTTCCTGCAAACCTATTGGTAAACAGCTTTCCCACCTGTGCCGATGGCGCTGAAAGCATACTCTCACTGTGGCGCAATTATTCGCGATCCGTTTGTTCAATCGGCCCTCGGCAAAGACCAGGGTTGCCATCGTCGAAGGCCGGATGTAAAACCAGATGCGGCCGAGCAGCACATTGAACCCTTTCCGAACTAACACTTCCTTTCAGCGGCGTCTTCAGTCTTTTGCAATCTATCGTGAGGCTCTCAAAATAAACCACTTCCACAAGTTGCAACACTTCCTTCATCCCATAGGCAACCGATAGTTTCAGTCAACCTGAAGCCTCTAATCAACACATTGCATTTCTCACCCTATAATTTTAGACATCCGTCCAGGAGACTATTTGAACCTTGAAAAAATCAACAAACTAGCTGTGTGAACCTTAACTGGCAGTAGCACATAAAAATACTTACCTGCCATTCGAGGGTTTGGCGTTGCCGCAATGCTTTACAAGGGTCTTTGTGATGACCTAATCGTCCGGAAACCACATTTCCAAATCGGAAATATTTTTTATATTATCCATCGCTATTTCGCAGTGCGCATCAGTGAAATTTACAGCAGATAATGAGTAATGAATAAATCTCTTACAAAACTTTTTAATGCCGCGATTGCAATTGCTAAAAGCTGCAGTTGCTATAGTGCAGTTTTCGAACATTAACCATCCACCTTCGAGTTTTTGAAAGTTGTTTTTTGAACTTGTTTTCGGGCTGATCTGCGGAAGAAAGGAAGAATTCCTTTTTTGAAAGTGATAATACGATGGATTTTTTGAAGTAGTATTTGGCGAACTCTTTTTGCCCTATCCCAAAACTTGATGTCATTGAACTCAGATTGGTGAACAAATATTTACCATTCCCCATCGTCAAGGTTACACTCTACCGTCAACGTGTAAATTGAAGATGTCTTCTTTCACATCTTTTCCGTATTATATCTGGTCTTTCCATATTTTTTTTCCATAATCTTCCTCTTATTACACACCGAAAACCACAAGTCATCAATCGAAGCATATTTATGCTATTTATGAAACCACCCGCACATGTCGCCAGAAGCGATCAGATCGATCCCGTCAATTACCAACGCAAATAACATTATTTTACCACTGCAACACGCTATGTAAATATCAATCCAACAGTCTGTAGATAGAAATCCTGTTGAAGAGTGGGTATCCACATCGCGCTAATAAATAAATAATGCACGTGGTCGCGACGACCCAATCCCATACGAACGGTTATTTCGAATGAGTTTCGAGCTAGCGCGAGCTCAGAATCGCGCCTAAATGTAGGCAACAATCGCTTTTCGAAATACCTTATTCTTCTAGCAAGTTTTTGTGATTGCGTTTTCTCGATCATCGAGCCCTGTCTTGTTGAAGGGTTTAGATCAGGGGTCGCCAAACTCCATTCAAATTGTACTACTTTGAAAACATTAAATCAATGTTTAAGTTATCCGACACGCGCTTTCTGCTTCCTTTCAATCATCTGGCAATCAATCATGTTTTTAGGAAATGGATACCGACTCCTGGTTTAGATTGATTTGTAGAAGAACATATAAAGACTCATAAAATGTTAAATTTCTAATCAAACACGCATCAACGAAAAATAAATAAACAAATACGTACCAAAGACAAACGTCAATTTTTATTCCACATTTACGTTACTGATTTCAACATCACGTGTCAAACACCTGTTAAGTAACATGAATTTGTTCGATTAGTCTGCTGCTTATGCCTTGACGCTCTTCATAAGATCGATGTGATAGTTCATATAGTTATCCAACGTTATACAGGTGAACGTCGATTATCCGGGGGTGTCGGGACCGAGAGGTCCCCGGATAACCGAATTCCACGGATAATCGAACATATACTAAAATCCGTTTATAATACCTGGTTTGAGTCTCGGCTAGTTCACTTTTGACCAGTTCCAGTTAGTTGATTAATCATAAAAAATGTTTGAATTATTTTCCTATGGTATTTTTATTGCTATTTTCGATCAGAGAAAATTTATTTGACACATTATTGCTACAAAATGTTGTGAACCAACCTAATATTCATGGAAACATTTAAGCCCGGTTGTGCAGTTGTCAGTTGCAAGACCCCCGGATAATCCGCCCTCCGGTTAATCCGGCCCCGGATAATCGACGTCCGACTGTAGTTCGAACTGCGAATCTGATTATCAATCGAATTGATCCAGTAGATTCGATCCTCGACACAAAGCCGATTTAGGCCATGCACTCCGGAGCTGCTATTCATGTTGCAAAATTGTCTTCCGTTGATCGTCACGTTATTACTCTTTCATTACCGACTAGCAGGATCATGTACTATGGTGTAGCATAAATCCTGACACGATCAACACATGTATGTTTTCCTCAGTTTCAATGAGATTAAATCGACCAACGTTCACTAATATATGATCAGCACGCACCAAACCAAAGTAGTTCAAACGATAGGCAGCTGAAATGAAAGTTGGTTTTGCTTTAGTTCCTTCACAGTCCCGCCAGGTCAAGAATATGGCTCAAAAAAATTATCACACTGTTTTTCTTTGTATTTTTGTATAGTTTTTGGTCTAAAATCGAAGAAAAAAGTATATTTTCCTAACAAACTTAGGATTGTGTTGATTAAATTTTGGTAAGTTTACTTATGTTCCATCATCGATTTGTATCAAATAAGAGAATAAAAATTTACAAACACATAAGATCGTGTTTTCGAAGCAGGTGCACTCCTAATAATCGCCGCGCAACGAAGATAGAAACAAAACGTGTGACAAAAAACTGCCCGAGTCTGACTCAGGCAAAACTGTGAAGGGGTTAGGTATCGATTTATTTTCTACCAGTAACTGTCACAGACTCACCCGAGAGGCTTTGTGGATAGACGAGAAAAGAGATTGTTTTAGCGTTGCCTGTGCTTTTATATCCTTGCCCCTTTTTTGTGAGTACCCCGCGTGGGTTCTCATGGAAACGCAAGAATGTTCTTTCGGATGCTGTTTTGAGTCCTGCAGTCCGTATCTGGACCAAACGCACGATAAGTTTGCGCAGCGATCGGTTTTGAACCATTCGTTTACCTAGCAAAGATACCGCTACAAACCGAAAGTAAAAATAGATTTCTATAATCTTAAGATAGTTGAAAAGGGGGTCAATTGTAGAAATTCGACTGAACAATGAAGACGAATGTAAACGGATAATGGTTAGATCAATTCCATGGCATATCCCGAAAGATTCGAAACCTTTTGAAATATTCCGCGTAACTTATGCATTAAAAAATTAACTGACTTTTACCTGCGAAAGGAAAAAAACTATACGATAATTGAATGAAGTAAATTTTTATGCCAAGTTCGGTGCTGCTTTATTGTGGCATCAACAATCCTTCAAATATTCCATTTTGTGCAGCGGCATTCAGCACGAGTAAATTTTCTACTGTTTCTAACACTTTTCACAACGCCAAAACGATTGACTATAAGCGGACTTATTGTAATATAAGATAATGTAAATGAAACAACATCTAGAATTTATTACAAAACGCAAGTTGCAAAAGATTCTTCGTCATCGTTGAAGATGGTTCTAACCACGCCCTTGTCACAAGGTTGATGAAAACATTTAACAAATATTACTAATACTATGCTAACTCTTATAATTAAAATAAATTAGTAGCACAATTTCCATAACACTTTTTATTCCTCAGCAAAGCCGTTGAATAACAATACATTTTTTTCGATATTTGCTTCCATGTAATTGATTTCATTTTCCATTTTCCAATTTCTCCGTCATGGATCGAAGCTTGCAGATCAAGTAACATCTGAGCAAACATGTCCGTTGGTACATAACTTACCAGTACCAGTAAGGATACTATTCGCACTCACAATATTTCCTTCACAGACGACTATAAGGTTGCCTTGAAGATTATGGTAAATCACTGCGTGCCACGGCCAGAATCCTTCCGCGGTTCATGATCTGCATATTCTTTGTTTCGGTAACTTTTCGTTCACCACATTTTCGATGCATGGTTTGACCACAGAAAACAACGGAAAATAAAACGATTAATACTGAAAGCGCACGCTGAAAGCTTTTTTTTTTTGTTAAAGCTTTTTTGAATGTAATTCAATGGTCGAACGTCTTTAAATGAATGACAAAAGCCTGCTAAAACCCAGGGTTCGTTAGCAAAAGACTGGTATGTTCCGTTGCGCTCAACAACTATCTCGGGTCAGCATTCGATGATAAGAAGAATGGGTTAGCCAAAAATGTTTTTTGTTTGTGTTCTGAAATTGACAGAAAGAAGAGAAAAAAAATGACAGGTCTGTAAAAATCTACAACATAAAAACAACATAAAAAAACCCAACATCCAACAACTGAGTATTCTTGCAAGCAATGTTCATTCTGTATAATCAAACTTGTATCAATGTAAGACCAAAGCGAGTTGTGGTCGACGGCGACGATCGTTAGCCTTCAGATGTAAGAAATAATCCACAAAATAAATCATATTATTCTACACCTAATGGGCCAACAAAAAGAAGGATATTGCTCAATTGAAGTTTTTTCTCGTGTATAACACTATCTTAGTATTTTCAACGGGTTTTGCTTTTTATTGCTTATTTGAAAATATCGCTTTATTACTTTGCTATCTGCAAAAGAAATGTTCTCATTCTGATATGCTCTCTTGCTTTCGTGTGAATTGAATAATATTCATATTTATTTGATTTTCAGTTTCTGGTTCAGTAAAATCTTTTTCTGTTTCAAAGAGCTTTTGTTTTTATCTTTTTCAATATTTTGTAATTTTCTTTCATGTGGTATACGGCCCTTTTTTGTTTATACAATAATGATGATGATGATGACGATGATTAGTGTAAATAATTTAATAAAACATTAAACTTTTGTGTTGAATATACTTACAAAACCCCGTACAAGCTTTCATTCAGAAATTGGTTCGAAAATATAGCATTACAACTTACAACTAATTCACGTGTATAATACGACCCCTATTCGGCTATTCGAATCAATTATCGTGGATTAAAAAGATGTTCTTTAACAAGCAAAAATATAGTACATTCTGTATGAGCTAGCGCAATACACCAGCTTTCTTATCAATGTTCTGAAACAGAAGTGAGAATGTTGTTTACAGAACTGCAGTAAATTGTTTAATTATGATTGTATATTATTACCTTTACCCACCTCAACGGCGTGGGTTCGAATCCCAACCGAGACCGGACTCTCCCCTGTGCGAGTAGACTGGCTATCCACGTACGCACAGGGTAATAAGTCTCATAAGCCTTCAACGGGACAGGCATGATCAACAAGGTCGTTACGCCAAGAAGAAGAAGATTATTACATCAAAAACACGTTGAAAAGTCTCAACATATATTTTATATTATAGAAGGGAGTATATAAGCCAGTCAGGTCGTAAACGTTTCAAATTACCGACCATGTTTCTTCATTTGTCAGGAAAGCAGAGTTGGTGTGTAAACCTGAAACCGCCCCCTCGATGGTTGAGGGTGATGCCCAACAAATAAAATTATGGAAAAACGCTGTCCGATGTTCCGATAGAAGCTTCATACGCGTCATTCCTGGCAGATGCTTATCACACACGACATGAGAGTGAAAAGACTATCGACGCATCACTATCAGTGCAACCTCCGTCACGCGACCTTTAATCGCACACAAGAAAGTGGAAATGATCAGGGAGTTCTACTGCACCTAATCCTTGTTTTGTGAGCATACAATTTTACTTGCATGTAAATACACACGAGGGACGATGTGAAAGTGCGTGTGATCAAATCTACCGAAACAATGAATTTGATGACGATAAAGCGATAAAGCTCATCGAGGAGGGAAACGGTTTAATTGGACACAGTCACGAACAACTCTCATTTACTGCCCTGATTGTCGTCGGGAGTGGAGAAAGTAAGCCCGCATATCTAGAGCAAGGACATTCGTACACATCCATGCTTCGTAAAGGGGCGCACAAGGACTGGAATTTTCTGAATTGGTTCCCTTGACCTCAAATTAACTATGCGTAGTAGACGCCGTACGATGATGGAGTAATTTTCTCATTTCCTACCATTTCTTTCCACAAATGTTTCTCTCTCCACAGAACACAGAGCTGCGCCAAGGAACGGATCAATACAAGCGGTGGGAGGCACTGCCGCAACCGTTAGACTTTAAGGTCTACATCTTCAACGTCACCAACCCGTACGAGGTGATGCAAGGCCGGCGGCCGAAAGTGGTGGAAGTGGGTCCGTACGTCTATTTGTAAGTAGATCTGTCCTATGGATTTCCTTCGCGTTGAATGTTAAGGTTAGGACGCGGGCTTACGCATCGATTGCCACTTCCAGCCAGTACCGTCAAAAGGATAACATTCGGTTCAGCCGAGACCGTTCCAAGGTTTACTACAGTCAGCAGCAAATGTACGTGTTCGACCCGGAATCGTCCTACCCGCTGACGGAGAACGATGAGCTGACGGTGTTGAACATGCATATGAACGTAAGTTCGGATAGCAAGCAAACGGGGAAAGCTTTTTTCTTTCAACTAATAAACCGTGGTCCACTCTGTCTTCTTCTCTAGAGGCAATTGAACTAACCGAACCGTGGAGCCTCCACCTGAGGAGGCTCACTGTAAAAAGCAAGATAAATCTGTACAATGTTCCTTTCCCCTTTCCGGTAACCCAAACTACCACCACGGATTACTTTTACAGCCAAACAACCCGAAACAACAAGAAAAAACACCTACACCACGTCACACACAAAATAATCGGATTTACTGAAATCCTTACCTCGACTTGGGGAGTAACCATTGACTTTTGGGGAAAGTACAACAAGTAGAACACACATTAATCCTCATCCCAACAAAACAAAAAACCCAAGCCCCAACACTAGTACACCTTGCAGCTTGATTTCTTCACGAGTTAAAAAAGGTACACATACGGATTTACACACTTCGGGTCTTCTTAAGCGAGTTTCTTAAGGAAGCGTTTCTCCGTTGACAAATCGACGTTTCGTACATTTAAAAATTGAAATATAATCTTACTTTCTCCATTCGTCTTATTCGCGGTCTTTATCCCATCAAATCTCTACCTCCTATTTTTCTTCTTCTTCTCCATCTATCTCCACATCCTCGGCCACTTCTGACTCTTGTTGTGTCTCTTTTCTGTTTTCAGAGCATTTTACAAATTATCGATAACCAAGCAAAGGAAACGATCACCAATTTTCGATCGGACGTGAACAATACACTCGAAAAGATTCCCGTAGTTAGAGTCATTAAACGGATCATCGAGCGCACCACGCCGATCCAAGTAATGCCCACGTTTTGTGTTATTTCTGCCATTACCTACCGGATGCATCATCCCGTGCATTTGTGCATTCGTCCCGTACCGCCCTCAGTTGCGCCCTTCACTATTTTCGCTACTCATACTGCATACTGTTTTCATTGAAAGAAGGGAGAGATAGAGAGAAAGAGAGTGAGAGAGAAAAAGCGAATAGATCTGAAGGAAAGGATTCAGTTTTCTTCTTTTTGATTTATTTACTTTCTACCTTGGCAATTGGCTGCGATGCATTGCGTTACTCTCTTGCGTTAGTAGATCATACTGTGTTATTAATCCTTCCGTTTGGCTTTGTTTTAGTATTTTTTTTTAATGTGTTTTTCTAAAATAATTACTTCAAGTAAAGGAATTGGTACGATTATTAAATCGAGTACAGAGACTTTAGACAGCTCACGGGTCTTACCACCAAAGTTACCATCGTTAACACGTCTCTAGGACAATTGTTTATTATCTTTTTTATTTACCTACTCTCTTGGTTGCAGTTTCTGGAGTTTGGTTTTTCCATCCTCGCTCTTTTCTCTACTACCTGTTTTCGTATTTCATTGTCTCTTCTCTTCAGCCATCACAACTCTCTTTTCATTTTCATCTTTCATCGACAACCAAGATCATCGGTGCATTGGTGAAGCACAGCATCTTAGTTGTTTCGCAATACGGGCTGTAATTGTTTATTTTTGTGATTGTTTTAATAACCGCTGCTGTTTGCTGTTGGTATTTTTCCCCGCTTGTGTTTATGTTTATGTGTGCCGTTTGTGTGTGTGATTTTCTGTGTGCATAATCCATGTAGGTTCGGGTGGCGGACTAATGGTTTCGGCTCTGCGGTCTTCCCTTATGCTCAGTGTGCCCCCTCCCTGTGCGGTTCCATGTAGTTGTTCGCCATCCTTATCCTTTCATCCCCATTCTTACTTCATCCGCAAATCATCGGCCACCGATTCCGATAGCCAACCGAACCGGTGCCTGCTCATAAGAAATCACACAAACGTCACCTTAGACACAAACATGCACACCCAAACCAACAGACGCAACTACGGACGCAAAACCAACCACCGACGCATGCCATGTAGCATTGAAAGTGTGGTATTTTATTTTTAGCAATCATTTTTCATCACGTCCAACACGGGCGGGCTTGTTTGGTCATCATTTTTCACCGACCGATTCTCCCCGGGAATGTTAGCTACTGTCGGATATAATAAAACAAAAAAGCCAACCGAAAACCTTCAAGTCAAGTTTAAAAATAAATTTAATAATGAACAAGCTCTTCCGCAAACATACCAGCCTTCCGAAAAGGTCGATATATCAAGCTGTTTGTGAGAGGTATTAGCTAAAAATAGTCGCTACGGGAGGAATAACTTAAAGCCGGTGAAACCGCACCGTACGCCGCACGTAACGGGGAATAAGTCGCAAAACTTGTTTGACCACCCCGAAGGTTCGTGTCTTTACCCTCTCGGCGATGCGGCATTGAAGTCGTTTGTTTGTATCGCTTTTTTACGCAGCACTGCAATAGAATTGAGGTTGCATTCTTTGATAATACTCTCCCGGGAGTGCATTATCTCACGCCGTACGATGGCGTGAATGTATTTGGACTGTATTGAGTCGTATTTGTTACCACTGAACCACTGAATAAAATTATAAAAACAATTTTAAATCGATCTCTTTTCTGAAATCATGAAGCTTATTATTTTACGTCAACACTCATCAGTGTACGAATTCCTTTTTTAAGACTTCTTCCCATCCAATACATTTCCTCATTTCCCATTCCTTACACCGAATTCCAAATACCTACGTATCCACTATCCAGTTGTTTTTTCATCTAATATAATTAACAGATATATGCAACAAAAGGGTGCTAAAGGGTTGAATAATATACTAAACGACTTAACCAACTATCATGTCATCATACTCACAGGTGCACGTGTTACATATAACATATAACAGATGTCACCGCCATCATGCTCATCTTCGCTGCCTGTTGCTCCGTTTACTACCTTCCATTTATCGTTCGGAAAATTTTTCTATATTTTTTTTTCCTGCACGCCCTCACACGTTCGTCATGCAAAATCAAATGTTCCCAATTTCCATAACAATGTCGTACCGGCACACCTTTCGCCGACTGCGCTTGTCTGACGACGGCTTGAACCAATTGAAACGGTGTCAACCGACCGACCGACGGGTGCACTTTCTCCTTCGCTTTTGCGTCACGCCAGTCGATATTGCAAATCGCCGAGGACGAGACGTACGACAGCCTGCGGTTGATCAACGCGGAGCTGAACCGCATCTTTGGCCGGCCGGACACGATGTTCCTGCGCACCACGCCCAAGCAGTTCCTGTTCGAGGGCGTCCCGTTTTGCGTGAATGTGATCGGCATCGCGAAGGCAATCTGCAAGGAGATCGAGAAGCGCAACACCAAAACCATCCGCACCATGCCGGACGGAAGCCTGCGGTTCTCCTTCTTTAGCCATGTGAGTTGGGATGGGTCTCCTGGTTCAACATCCACCGGAAGGTCACTAAAACGGGTTGATGCGGTTCTCGTTGCAGAAAAATATGACCGACGATGGTATGTTCACAATTAACACGGGCATCAAGGATCCGGCCCGGACGCAGATGATCGAGTTGTGGAACGGGCGGACGACGCTCGACGTGTGGAACAACCGGAGCAGCGGGCTGCCGTCGTCCTGTAACAAAATCCTCGGCACGGACGGATCGGGTTACCCGCCGTTCCGAACCGGCGTGGAGCGGATGACCATTTTCAGCACCGATATATGCCGGTTGGTAGCCGCCGAGCAGCATTTTAGAATGATCATTAATCGAATGCACCTTATCGTGAACCACTTGACAGGACGGTGGACATCAAGCTAACCGGTTCGTCGTCGTACGAAGGCATCCCAGCGCTGCGGTACGAGATCGACGGCAACTTTCTGCACGACATTGGCCCGGAGTATGGCAACGAGTGCTACTGCGTCAACAAGATCCCGAAGTCGATCGTCAAGAGCAACGGTTGCCTGTATCGTGGGGCGCTGGATCTGTCCAACTGTTTCGGTGAGTATAAGCCCGTCGCTCCATGCATTTTCATCCCTTACCACGGTCTATTCGTAGTCGTATCTTCTGCTAGAATCTTTCGATAGCATCTCAACAATGCACGATACAAAAACCTCAAATGGGATAAGATCTTTCTCCCACCCGGCGCCGCAACGGACCGCTTTGCTGGGCAATTGTTAAACACACTACAGCTACACTGGAAACTTACTAGCAGAAACGCAAAGCCCATTTTTGCGTCGCTGTCTGTCGAGTTTAAGGTGCTGGTTAACATGAACCGCAACGCAATTTATTGAACATAATGAAGGATTAGTTTGAATATTAGTTTTTTGCTGTTAAAAAGATATCTATCTTCTGACTGCTCTTATGCAATTGGCGAGGTAGCATTCTCTTTCGTTAGTGCCTACAATTGAACGGTATAGAGTTGCAAGAAACAGAAGCGTAACTAAATTTGAGTTACAAAGGACGGTTCAAAGGTATGGTTAACCAACAGAAAAAATATACCTTCTACTAATCATCCATCTAATTAAACATAATTCAATCCATCTCCCTACCATAATTTTTAACAATGATGCGTCATTTTTTATGGTTTTTGATTCCTCATTTCTGTTATTTTTGAGTTTTCCCACACTAGAAAGTTTAGTATATTTGCTCAATTAGTCGATATTTTTGCGAAAATGATATCACCATGCAGAAATGTTTTTCTATTTAAATGACGTTTTTGGTTTATATTTCACCCTTTCCAAAACTGCTTATAAGCGTGCATCAAGACAACTGTTTAGTGATCTATAAATGAAAGTAAAAAGAGATTAAAGCCAATAAGAACAAAAAAGTTGTTTTAAGATTTCGAAAATCTTTAAATAACATCGTTTCAATGAAAATGAAGGATCAAATTGACCTTCCTTGAGCACACTCTCACTTTGGTCAAAACTAAGCAATCATGAACGTATAATAAATATATTTTTGATCAAGTGCTATAGTTCAAGAAAGGTTTTTCCCAACCTTTTACCAAAATATTAAAAACAAAAAAATCCCATCAAATTTACCGCTCGAACGTCTCGAGTATCAAGATCGATTGTGCGTATTGGCACTATCGTCATTATCGGAGGCGTTAATGGAGGCTGCGTGTGCACGACTAATTAAGCCTGTTTCTATTTTTATCTACGAACTGGATGAAGCATCGCTCGAGGCGTGTTTAAAGGAAGGCTCGTGTGTTTTATTTAATTTTTATGGACACTACGTGTGGTGAGTAAACAGGTTTAACACGCATTAATGAACTCCCCTATGGAAACAAACGGTTTGATGTATGCCCTTACTTCATCGTCACCCTTATCGATGGTCGACATGTGGAAGCAGGTACTAAACAAATTATATCCCATCGGGATGGATCTACGAGCAAATGTTTCTCACCTGATCAGATATCGAGCTCGGTTCACGATCAAGATTCACGCAATCGACAGCGCTGACTAATGCTCATCAGGTGGACGTACATTTTCCCACACCGTTTGATGCCGCTCAATCTTTAATGCGTCTTAAAAATTAATTTTAGGGTGAAACTCAGTGAATCTCAGAGGGGGGCGGGAGGCAGAATAAAGTGCAAAACGAAACCATTGTTTATCGACGACTTTGTTTGCGCTGGAAGTTAGTAAACAGCGGGCGAGAAGGTCCGTTGACTGCGGTTGGTCAATGCAGTGTTTTAAGACGTCCGTTTATTTGCTAAAGTGCTAAAATATCAAAGGTTAAGTATTCTGATTCGCCGTCGTTACCGTAACGAAAATACGTGGGTTATGATTAAAAATAAATTTACCAAAAATTCGTAATGGTTCACCCCTTTGGTATTTCATCCTGCGAATTTCTACACATCTCGTTGTTCTTCGTAATCTTGATTGATTACGTCGTCGAAGGGAGAGTATTAAAAATCGTTTTAAAAATAATCTTGTCACCCACCATACGCGTGAGACACTAAAGTGTGCCTTTACGAGTTCCAACGATAAACAGATGAATAAACCATACACCATAAACACGGGGGAAACCCGTATCAAATCACATGACTTTGAGGTTTGGAACGGCTGGCAGATGCTTCTCAAAGTTCACCGTCTCGGCAAACAGGTGCCAACTTATGCAAATAAGTCTGCAGAATGCGCAACGGAACTGGCTCGAATACTTGGAGTGACTCAGCAACAGGGGTAGACAATTCCTGACAAGTCCATTGATTAGAATAATTTATTGGGCTTCCTAAAATTAGTCCATCTTGTAGACAGAACAATAAATGGATTAAATATGCGATCGTCGAGGGAAAATAATCCGAACCAAATATACTTTGCCGAGAACTCTTCGGTCCACTAACTTTGGCGATAAGAAATCAAGTAAATCTGGATAAACGAGTTCCACGTTTGACTCACCTCAAGAATCTTTCGAATAAATCGTGTAAGAGCTCTTGAGCCAGCAAGTATGTGGTGAGGTATTTATTTCCTATTGCTTGCCGTAACAATTGTTTACCCGCTTTGGAACCATCGATTGAAGCTACTGGCTCTGGTGGTCGTTTCAGTCGGGAAATTCTCCGCTCCAATCGTGGTCGGTGGTGTCGTTGGTGACGGCAGTGTTGCTGTCCGTTGGCGTGAGGCAAACGGTTTGAAGGTGTACACCGGCATGGCAGCGGTGATGGCGGGCCGTCGGCCAAAGTGGTTGAGATAGAAGTCGTACAAGCTGGTGGTCGAGTTGGTTGCACTGCTTGGTAGCCTAGTGGTGGATGGCAGTCGCGGTTGGGCAGTGGTGGCCGTCTTCCTTTGGAAGCTAACGGTGGTGGTGGAGGTGGTGGCGGAGGTGGCGGTGGTGGTTGGGAAGCGATCGGTTGATACCATGGTGGATCGCTTCGTTGTTGCCCTTGACCAGGGACGGAATGGAGTGGTACTTATCCGTGGCCTTGTTGGTCTGGTGGTAGTGGTGGTGGTGGTGATGGTGGTCGGTGGGGCATACGTTGGCCGCATTGTGGCGGGAACGGTGATCGGCTCCTCGAAACATCCGTCGATGTAGTGTGCCGAGCGTCCCTTGCAGTACGGCCGGTAGACGGCCCACGCATTGAACCCGTCCCCGGAAAGGCGCGTGTGTTCTTCGTGGATCGTTCGCATGCACTCCACGTCGTCGGTTAGATCGTTGTCCTCCAGGTCGGAGCAGGCGAGTCCGCACACCCATCCCTTGCCCGGCGGTGAACACCAGTAGATGTCACTGATCTGGAACAAACCATGATCCTCACTACCATCGGCGTTGAGTCGTCCAATGGCGGACACGTTGTAGTTCGATTCACGGTGCGCAATGCATACCCAGGTCGCGATCTGATCGAACGGCAGTCCGTGCCGGTAGTAGAGTTCCTGGGCCAGTTCGCAACGCTGGTACACCTTCCCTCGTGGGAGATTTTTCGGCGGTGCTTGCAAAGGTCGCCGTGTGGTCGGTGGAGTTGGCTCGAGTGCGTTTTCACCCTCCTCGAAACAACCATTGAGCAGGGACGCACTTTTACCTTTGCAGTGCGGCTCATACACCGACCACGCGTTGTATCCATCACCCGAGATGCGCTGATGTTCCTCGTGGATGTGCCGCATACATGCCAGGTCGTCGGCGAGCTCGGCATCTCGAAGTCGCTCGCAAGCGATCCCACAAACCCAACCGCGCCCGGGTGGAGAGCACCAGAACTCGTCACTTAGCTGGAACATACCGTGGTACCGAACACCGTCCGGACCGTGGCCTACGGCTGACGAGTTGAAGTTGGACTGATATTTAGCGATGCACACCCAGTTGGCCGTGTCCTCTAGCGAAAGTCCGTGACGCAGGTGAAGAAGCTGGGCAAGCTCGCACCTCTCGAACACCTTACCCGGGTTTGAAGTTCCAGCGCGTCCCGGTGGTGACGGGATGGCCGTCGGTGCAGTTATGGCAGGCCTTGGCAGGGACACGGTTGACGGTGATCCACTATCCCCAAAGCAACCTCGCGTAAACTCCAGCGACCGATCACCCTGGCAGTAGGGTTTGTAGACAGACCAGGCGTTAAATCCGTCCCCCGATAGACGCTGGTGTTCGTCATATATGATCCTCACGCATCGCACATCGTCGGTGATATCGGAGTCCTTGAGGTCGGCACAGCTTACACCACACGCCCACCCATTTCCCGGCGGCGAACACCAGTAGATGTCACTGATTTGGAACAGTCCATGATCGCCACTACCGTCCGCGTTAAGCCTCCCCTCGGCGGAAGTGTTGAAGCGACTCTCGTGGTACGCAATACACACCCACGTGGCCACCTGATCCCTGGGGAAGTGGTACTTGTGGAGCAAATCATTGGCCAACTCGCACCTATCGTACACCTTCCCGATTGACGCCGCTTTGACGCCCGGCGGTATGATTGGAGTCGTCGGTGCGACAATTCCTGGCCGCGGTCTGTTGGGCGTCGTGGGAAGTCGTTCCTCGTCGAAGCAGTTGTGCACGAAGCTCGTCTCACGCCCCTCACAGTACGGTTTATACACCGTCCAGGCATTGAACCCGTTCCCGGACAGTCTCCGGTGCTCGTCGTGGATCGTTCGCACGCACCGCACATCGTCGGTGATGTCACTGTCCCGCATAGCTTCACACGTAACCCCACACGCCTTTCCCGGCCGACGGGGATCCGTAGAGCACCAGTAGATGTCGCTGATCTGGAACAGTCCATGATCACCGCTCCCGTCGGCGTTAAGCCGACCCTCGGCCGAAGTGTTGAAGCGACTCTCGTGGTACGCAATGCACACCCAGCTGGCTATCTGGTCCTCGGGCAGCTGATGCCGGTCGCGTAACTCCCGCGCCAGTTCGCAGCGTTCGTACACCTTCCCCGGTGCTGAGGAGGCGATCAGATTGGCCGTCTTTTTCGCCTTGGCACGCTTCCGCTTGAAGTACGCCTGCACTCGCACCACCTCGTCGTCTAGACAGTGCGTAAAGGACTCCCCGGGCGGGACCTGACCCTCACCCCGGCAGGCACTCTTGTGTACTGACCAGGCCCCGAACCCGTCGCCTAGTTCGCGCGCGAACGCCGCGTGCACCTTCAGCATACACTCGATGTCATCGTCCAGCTCGTCGTCGAGCAGCTGATCGCACGAACCAAGGCCACAGATCGAACCGTACCGGGCGCACGCATACCGATCGTTGATCTGGAACATCCCGTAATACCCGGTTCCACCGAACCACTTGAAGCGCAAGTTCGCCGCCGAGCTGTTGTACGCCGATCCATGCTCCGCGATGCACAACCAATCGCCGATCTGCTCTTCCGGGACACGCTTAAGTGCCAACTCACGCGCAACTTCACACCTCGTCCACGGGTTGACGCTTCGCACGACCGTAAGCAAAACGACGATCGAGACGATCGAGCGGATTTCCATCGCGACGCAATGGCGTAATCCAAGAAGATCGAGCGAGAAACAGCAGACACACAACACGCGGCTCACTCGATGGCGTTCATGGTCACCTTTTCGCTACGTTCCGTTCCGACAACCGCTGGCGACGGCGGCGCAGCATAAACTAAACTGCATCGCGAAATTCCACCGAGTTGGAGTTGGATGGAGTACGCGATCGCGATGGCGATCGTTTGAGTGTCGTGCGAGAGCTCGAGAACGGCGGCGAACGATCAAGTCCAAGTGGTGGCTTCAAGTGATCGGGCAGGATCTTCACCACAGAGCATGAGAGGAAACGATAGTATAGGATGCTTTTGTAGCTGTTTGAGCAGTCCGCGTGACGCCATCGTCGGTGGCCAAAATCTGGGAGGGGGAGGTTTTAGAGGATCACGTTTTCTCGAGAGTCGCCCGATTCCTTACACCGTTCGCGCTCAGCATCATGATACATTGTTGAGTTTGTCGCAACATACGATCGTGGCGTTTGCCGTTCGTATCCTACTAGGTTTCATTCATCACATCTTCTTGGATGAGGTGCCTGGTCATTAATGCCACTTTAGGCACGAGTCCGTCCATTAGCGTCACGATTCCTATTGACTGAATCAAGTCGTAAAGTTGTTAGGAGGTGCCACCTGAAGATAATCTGTAACGATCTCGTGAAGCAACAAGACGCTTCCGTTATCTATCTGCCTTTTTTTGATAGCCGTGTTATCTTTTTGCTTTGATGAACCCCAAGAGAACATTGTTGTCTAGAGAATTGATCAGACGATAAGACATTTGCTGAGAAAAGTAAGTTCAAACCGGTTGTAGCATTGATTTTGAAATTTGCATACGTCCTATAGAAAGACCATAATTTTATGATGACGTTCACCATGATCTACGGCGTGGATTGTGGAGTCCGTGAATGTGACGCGTGTCGCTAGTGGTTTGTCAACGCAACGAGTGATTAATGAACCATTTTATTGACTGACTGTCTTCCCATCAGATGCACCGGTCGTGCTGACACTTCCGCACATGCTGGGTGTTGCCGAGGAGTACACGGCACTGATCGATGGCATGGACCCGGACCCGGACCGTCATCAGATCTTCGTCGATGTTGAGCCGGTAAGTGGGAAGTGGTGGTTGCTTGGTGGCAAGCCAGTGGGAGCCGTCTCGTTTGCAACTTTTTTACAACTCCGTTCGATTTCCCCTTCTCCCAGTACACCGGTACACCCTTGAATGGCGGCAAAAGGGTACAGTTCAACATGTTCCTGCGCCGGATCGATGCCATCAAGCTGACGGATCGGCTGCAGCCGACGCTGTTTCCGGTCATCTGGATCGACGAAGGAATCGCGCTGAACGAGGACATGGTGAAGCTGATCGACGACAGTCTGATGAAGGTCCTGAGCCTGCTGGACATCGTGCAGTGGGTGATGATCGGGGTGGGGCTGCTGCTGGCCGTCCTGATGCCAATCGTGTACTTCGTGAAGCGGTGCGGAGGTGATGGCAGTCGGACGGTGAGCCCGGCCGTGACAGCGACCACGAGTGCGGCCAGCCTATCGACGGCGGGTGTCACTGGCGAGCGGAACAAATGACCTTCGCTAGCGATGCTCAGTCTAGACTGATGGTAGTGTAATGGCCACCGGAAGCGGCCCCATCCGAGCGACGCGTGTTAGCGTCGCGTTCAGGAAATCATTTAACCAGGTGCCAATGAGTGGGTGTGTATGTGCAGCCACCCGGGAGAAGGGTGAAGGAGTAAGGGGCGGAGGGAGGGAACGTGCAAGACGACTGAGCTGAATGCTGAAACGAATCGTGCGCTTCCGCCGAACCACTGAGTCAAAAATCGATGCCGTCCATTTACGAACGGGTTTTTAAGGATAAAAGTTAAAATGTTTGAAATAGCTACCGTTATTTTGCTTACGTTTGCGTACGACCTCCGTTGGTTTCTGTTTATTCCACTGAATGTGATTTACCGTAGGAAGATTACTTGTAAGCAAAAAGAAAATTAAAAATAAAATCACACAAATCGAAAGAAATGCTTTTTCATCTCACACAACCGAATTTACCGATCGAAGATGACTAAAGAAGGGAGCAATTGAGAAGAAGGTCTCCACTGTAAGTGATTATATTCTTGTAAAATTGATATCAAATAGCACAATGAATTTAAACAGAAATTACCTTACAAAATTTTGAGAGTACCATGATCTATTCTTTCTGCAGAAATGAAAAGTTTTGTAGAATTTAAATGTTAAATTATTGGAAATGAAAACAAAACATACCTAAGTAACTATGCCAAACACTTCCAAATCGAAATGATGCCTAAAAATCTTTAAATGGAGTTTAAATGTAGACCACTGGAAATTTCTGCATGAAACGGGAGATATGACAGGTGAAAGAAAGGAATTAACTAGTTAAATCGTCCAGATATTGATTTGTATTATTTTCCCATCCCCAAAAAATTGTTTATCATTATACATGAATCTCAAGATCATATTTTGTATATGTTATGGTTTTACATTTTACTGGATAGTTTGAAAAGTTTTTGTTCTAAAGAATCGTAAATCTTTTTTGAGAGCAGAATTGGGCCGGCTTAATCATTGAATAGGTATGTATGAGCATGCCACTTGGCTGTATAAAGTGTTATATCGTCTTTGCCCTGGTAACGAGCTGGTGGCTTACTATGCTCACCGGCTCAGAACGCATACCGTACTCAATTGCTCAGTTGGTTTGCCAAACTCATATGCTCAGGTGGGCATAGCAAAATTACTTACACAGGTGTCTTTCCAATCTCATCTGCCCAGGTGTCTTACCAAACAAACCTGCACAGGTGGGTCACCAAACTCAATTGCTCAAATGGCCTGGCAGGTCCAACTTCGATGGCACAGGTAGTTCACCAAACTCAGTTGCTCGTAGCGATTCTCACATACAGCTGCAGTGATCAAATGTTAATCTTTACTTTTTTTCTTTAAATCTAGTGTAAGTTGTTTTTAGTTTATGCAACCCACGTATTGTACATGCGCTATTTTTTTTTTTTCAGTAGAACTTCTCGACATTATTTATCATAAAAGGCCCAACATCCTAGTGAATTTGTTAAGCGTGGTAATCCGGTTTATTTGATTTTTGTTGAAATAGTTGCTCTAGAGCTGGATGGATATTTTGAAACCGCTCCGGACTCAATTTCCCAACACTAGGCTGCAGCAGTTGACACCAAGGATACTAGAACCAATAAAAAAAAAGTTTCATAAGGTTAGACCATCTTGATTGTTATTTGTGACAATGTTAATTATATTCGGATTACATTCGCGTCCTCTGCAAAGTTAACTGAACAGTAATGATAACTGTTTAAATTGGTTCCGGCAACTTTCTAAATTTCAATATGACTACTACGTCTTGGTTTTTCAGTTAACCTCTCTTTTTCTAGGAGCCGTGCTTTGAACGCTTACTTCGCGGAACGTGTAGTGATGAGACATCCGAATCCCTACTATACACTCGAATCTCCAAATCTGAATCACAATCCATTAAACAGACGCGAGGCGCTGTAAACTCAAGGTTACTACACACTACTCAGGTTACGACAGCGCAGTTTTGCTCGGAACCATTTTGAATATTTTGTTGACAATTTGTCAATCAAAATAACGTCGGTGTTTAAGTGGTCTGCGCGAGCTTCGACGATCATTTTGCAGAATTAGTATGTATACTCCTCTTTATACACAAAAACTACCGCGAACTAATAAAAATAACAACTTGCAAAGTATATTGAAACAGTTAAAACGTATGAATAATAGACACAATACTGCACGGATTCAAGCGATCCGTAAACACAAAGCCGGACCCAGCTGAATAAGTTGTCAAAGGTTCCTTGAGTGGTAGAACACATCACATAATTGACGTTTTACTGTATTTCTATGTTGTACATGGGTTCTAATTCGACTCACATCAAATTCAAATAAATATGAATCCCAAATAAATCCTATCTGATTCAAATCCCAAACGAATCAAATCTGATCCAGATCCATCAAATGGGATCCAATCCTTAGGAATCCGTCAAAGGCTCGAATCTTAGGGTCTTCCGAATCCCAGTTCTGTCAACACTAGGAACGCGTCTGTCGTGCAAGTGGTCGAGTGTTTTCTTAAATGGTTTGTTAATTAAAGCGCCGATCTGCTGCGGGCGTCTACACACTGTTATCGGAAATATCAGCAAAGCCAGCTGGCGTGTTTGCAAGTTATGAAGGTTTGCAGTGCGAGCTAGCGGCGGCCACAAAAAATTGCACGGGAAAAAGACGGCTTCCGACGGCGAGTGCGATAGACCTGTAGTGTGGGGTGCGTCAGAAGGCTGATTGTGCGTTGTTGGAGTGATTAAATCGATAGTTGCAGTTGTTATCAGTGGTGTTGGCAGCATGCGTTGCCGTAATGTGTTCGAGTTTGTCGCTCGCTAAATGTTTCCCTGGGTAGAATAAGCATTTATCAATTGCAAAACATATTTTTAATACGCTAAAGTTGCTCTCGGAGCACCAAGCAGAGTTATTGATTTCCGAAAGCTAGTTCGAAACAATTGATGCATCGGTCGCTACGTGGCGCTAGTGTGCGGC
This sequence comes from Anopheles coustani, assembly GCF_943734705.1. Lineage (NCBI taxonomy): Eukaryota > Metazoa > Arthropoda > Insecta > Diptera > Culicidae > Anopheles > Anopheles coustani. Next base: position 59,266,211 of record NC_071289.1, read on the forward strand.
CGTGTCTGTCTACACCTCGGGCGCCAGGCATATTTTTCTGCAGCAACCTTGGCTGACGTTCGAGGAACGGAGACCCGTGATTGGCCAACACGAACCGGGCGATTTGACATTGTGATTTCCCCGCGGTCTATTGGCCAGAGGTCATCGAAACGGGTTTACCGATTCGAGTTCCGGTAATTTCGACCTCACCGGATACCGGGTTTTGCCCGGAAAGGTCAATGAAGCGGTAATGGGCCAAACGTCAAACGCGGATCCCGCCAGTCGGACGAGCAACCGTGTTGAAATGACGCGAGCTTGCGTTCGGCTAAAAATGGGCAGTGGGTTCGCGAGAGAAAATGGCGTCTGCCAACTTTTTGGAAGAAGCTCTTAAATCGGACGTCGACGAATCGGCGGTGAATGCGATAGTGGGAACGTTGGAAAACCAGTTGGACGTGAATACGAACCAGGTGCAACAAGTAGGCGGTGCAGTGAAAACGGGTGCGTTCGTGAATAGTGTGAAAAATCAATCTAGTGCAATCTCCGAGCCATCATCGGCAGCAGCACCAGCAACAGCAGTAGCGACAGCAGTTGTGTCAAATGGGGGTGCAACGAGTAGCAGCAGCAGTAGTAGCGCTTCATCGGGCCAGAAACACGGCGCTGGTGGCCTCGTCACGAACGGCGAAATAGTGTCCAACATAGTGAACCTCGTTAGCAGCAACAACGGTGCTAGTGTGATTAATAACAATACCATCACGACCAACAACAACAACCTTGCAAAGACGTTCCTAGTGAGCGCGAGTGTGGCAGGCAGTACTACGACGACCGTGGGGGGTAACAAGGCGACCGCTGGTGGTGGCGGGAACGTAACCGTTACGTTATCATCGGCTGGTGGCGGCGGTCAGCAGCAGCAGCGCAATCCGGTTCCGTCGGTGGTAACATCCGGTGGCGGTACGACCGGTGGTGGTGGAGGAGGCATCAACATAATCAGCCAGCAGATCGTGGTGCCTGCCGGAGGGGGCAGCCACCACCAGCCACCGCCACTGTTCAACGTGACCACCAACCACGGCCACCAGCCGCAAAGCAACCAGGGCACAGCAGCGGGCGGACACGGCAATAGCATCATCATCGGCAGTAGCAACAACCACATCCTAACGTCATCGAATATGCCAAAGAATGAACCAGTGAAGTTGGTCTATCCTGCAGCCGGTGGCGTCCCGCAGACGGCGGTACTCAATATGAACAACAACCGCGTCACGCTGACTTCGTCCACGTTGCCGAACGGGACGCTTTCGTCCGGTCAGCAACCGCAGCTGATCCAGACGTCGAACATCGTCACCGGGGGCGGCGTGAAGGCCACGATCCAGCAACAACAGCAGCAGCAAGTGGCCGGTGCGTCGCAGCCCGGTGGTGGCGGTCTGCCAACGCCAACGTTAATTATCAAGAACCAGCAGACGGGCGCAGTCATGAACACCGGTGCACCTGGCATCGTCACGGTTTCGAAGCCGATGAACAATCAGGTAACATCCTTCACACCGGGTACCCGGATCCAACAAAGAGAGTCGTGTGTTGTGTATTTTCTGCTACTTGGTGGACGTTGTTTTGTGAATTCGGTACATATTCACGGCCAATTCTTGCAAAGCCAAACATCGGTGCCATCGGCGCGTTCTTCTCCCGGTCGTTGTTCAACTAACAGAAATCTTCTTGTTCCCTAAAACTGCGTCGCTAAGCAACAATCCCGCTATGCTGTGCATCATTCACTTCGCGATTCAGGGCGTGCTAAGGCTAAACTCGGCTCCTCAGGTTAAGCAAGCTCCGCAAAAGCAATCTCGGCAGATTCGACCGGCATTTCGCTTTTCTGCTTCTCGCGCTTCCTACCCCCATGCCGAAGACCGTTTTTTCGTCGCCCCAACATGGTGTCTGAACCAAGAATGATAGGATCAGGATGTAAACATTACTACCACATAGAGAGATGCGTAATTAACTGACAACAGGGCGAACACGAACGATAGGCGCCTCCGGTGTATCATTTTCGGATCCCCGGAAAATCCCGATGGCGATGGTAGATGTGTGCGTTGACCCGGTGGCCGGATGTGAGAAGGAATAGTTGTTGTTATGGGGTCGAAAGGTAATCAAGGAACGTGTTTGATTCAGGTGTAGTTGCTGTGATAATTATTTAACGTTGTTATCAAAAATGTTCAATCGAAACACCAAAATACACGAACAGTTTCTAATCAATTTGATATATCAAACCAAGCTTAGGATTCTTGAACAATTATTTGTCATAGCAAATTTGTGAGAACTAAATAACACGTGCAATGTTGAAAGGAGTACAGTTTTGTTTATAAAGCTCATCAAAGCTTGAAATTGGAAATAATGTTCCACACAAATGAGAGATGAATTCTAATAATATATATCAATATTTGTGTTACATTTTTGTATACGTTTTCAATTTCAACTTAACACGAGAGATCGGAAAACAATATCCCTTTCTTTATTTTAGTTTTGCTCAACAACATACAAAATTTCGAAAGTCACTGTTATTCAAATCATTTGGGTTTGCTATGCCAATCTAGTAAACCAGTGTTTTGTGAACATTGGTTTAGTATTTGAAAACCAAAGATCAGTATCCTGTGCATGGCGTCTAGTCAAATTTTAGATATCAAATGAAACTGCACCTGTTGCTTTCGTCGATGGTGCAGAGGTAGTGTTTATTTATACTGACAACCTTTTCAGTTTGAGTATTGAGATAAAATAGAATTATATTTTCGATTCAAATATCTCTTGCAGCAATGACATCGGCATACTCGATCTGAAATAAAGGCAAAAGAACTTGGAGGGAAACAACCGGTGTTAAAAGTTTCATGGAAAAGGGAAAGGGACCAGGAACCTCGTTCAAACTGGTTGAAAGAGTACAGGACTCATTTGACGTGTGTCCGCAACAATTATGCATCCGATCGATGCAGGGAAATATGCTACTACTCTACCCGCTTCGGTCAGTTATTTGCAACAACCTGACTGGTCCTAGACTCGGATACGTCCGACCGGCGAAAGAGTCTCGTCCAATCAAATCATCCGGACATGTGGAAAGCCGGTGATTGTGCGGTTACCACGGAGCCCCCGGGCGCACTGAGTTTGCTTGTACTGGTGACATATTTATTAGTCGTGGGGAAAGCTACGAACTTTCACTTCTCAGCCCACCCGAGAGGCCTCGGGGAAAATGCTCCATTTCCTTCGGTTTCGGGTGGGATCGGTGAAAAAAAGTGAACCTACGCGTGGAGAGTTATACTGAACTCTCTGAGCCTGCCAACAATAACCATATGTAGGGCACCGGGAGATGCTCTCGAACCTGCGTCGTCGTATTTGACCTAATTTGACAGACAGCTGCTGATGCTGTTTGTCGCCGCGATTTGCAATCGATTTAAATGGTCGAGTGTGTATCCTTCAACGTTTACTATTGGAACACTCATGGCGACCCAAATTAGCCACTGAGGAAGGTATATTCCGAGTATACATGCCATCAGGGGTGATTGGTGCAAAAGGGTAGCTAGTCCACATAAAACTCACTGATTGCGCTAAATAAGCGTAGGAAACAATTTCACTTGCGTTCTTTTCTTCATCCCCCTGTAAGGATATGCATCTTTGGAAAGTTAAACCTTTTAATTTGCAATGTTCAAGCAATGGAAAAAGATGTATCCAACATTAATTCGTCGTAGCAACCTCAAACGAACCAATGGTTGCGGAATGTGAACGACACAAATATGCTGCCTTTGATGCGTCACCATACGATGCTTTAAGGCCGCACACATACGGCTTGCTGAGCTCTAACCAACGTCACCGTCCTTCGCCGCGGTGGGTTGAAAGCAAACTGAGCATGCTACCCCACGGAAAACCCGCGCTTTTCCCATTTCTTGCAAACACAAGTGTTTGTGTGCGCGTTTGTCTGTATGCGCGCTGTATGCTCAAACTCTCATCTCCTGCTGGTCCGTTTCTCTCGCATCACTGGTGGTGCTGTGGTGACACACAACGCCCGCGGCCAGAAGTAATAGTGGTCTGTGTGGCTTCCAAATATCCCGCGGTTGTTGTTGTTCTTGTTGTCGTCGTTGCTCCTGTTCGACTTCGATCGTTTTCCCTCCGCCAGCATCCGCCGGTTTCGGTTCCCTGTAACATCATCTTTCCGATTGTCAGAACAGTCGCAGCAGCTGATTCGGTTGGCGTTAAAACATACGCCCGCGGCTTTTCTCGTCTGCACTTGTGTGCCGGTTTTCTTCCTGTCCAAGGTTGAACGAGTAGCTTTTAAACCACGCATCGAATCGGGAATGACGGAAAAGCATACACAGGTGGGAGCGAGCGAACTTCTGGCAAGGTCAATGACCTTGGCACGCGCTGATTGCCCCTGGGATGTTGCAATTTACGCTGGCGAGGGTTGTATGAGTTTCGATTTCGAATTCTTTCGCAAATTGTTTTTTTTTTATTTCGTTTTAAAAGATACAAACTTTTCTACCGTATTCTTGTTTTCTTTTACTGCGGTGCGTTTCTCTAGAATTAATTATCTTGGAACAAGAAAATTGTTGTTGAATAATTCAAGCTAACGTTTATGTTTTTATGTTGTACTCTAATCACGTATGATTGAATAATCTCCATAAGAAGATCAGATTGATCTTCGCCAAACTTTTGAAAGTAGCAAACGCTATTACAAACACATTTTCTGAAAAAACAAAAAACTATTGTCCACCTTGTACGCTCCCTTGTATACAACTGTGCTAAACAAACAATTTTACTGGTTCTTTCTCTCTGTCGTGTTTCTCGAAAAGCCGTACATCTTCTGCGCCAGTACAACTAATGAAATTTCTGTATCAAATTTCACACTACTCCACATTATAGGCAACACCAAACATAGTCGGTTTACCTGGTGTGCAAATTGTAAATGTTAGACCTGGCGCACAACCCACACAAGCACAGCAAAAAACTGTTGCCGCTGTTTCACCTAGAGTTGTTATTGGTAGCCAGCCAATAGTTAGTACTAGACCACCAAACGCAAGCGCTGTAAGAATCAAACATTTTTTTTCATTTATACTATCTTACTTAGTGTTACGTTAGAGCATATACACGATTCGTTACGCGATACGATTATGTTTTGTTGTTCATTCGATATACATGTTCGAATCGGTTTTTCTACCCCCGGTAATTCCTTCGTTTGGTATCCCTTCAATTCCCTGTGCCAAAATCGTTTTCCTTCCTTCATTTGTGGATTTGTTACTTTGCCATCTATTATTTTATTTGCTGCTGCACAGCGTCATTTTTGTTATGTTTTAGTCGCTTTGCTTTCGTACTTGAAATTGTTGTGCATTTTGTTGTGTTGACTTATGTGTTCGTATTGTGCCGCCGCTTTCTACCTTACGCGTCCCATCCATTCATGCCAAAAATTATAAATATTCTTGCATTCGCTTATATAATTGCTGTTTTTGTTTTACTTATTTCGCAATGCTCACCTTTTATGCTTCTATGATTGTTTTTGTTTGTTTTGGCGCATTTCTCACTTTATTGCAGCTTTATATTAATAAATATCGTTAACTAATTACTTTCCGGTGCCAACGGAATATTTTTCACATTAAAATGCATTGTTATACATTGCTATTAAAATTGGCATCGTTGGAAATTCTTTGGTTAACGTTTTTCAAACGGTTAAAGTTAAGATGTATTATGTTTTTGTATACTTTGTGGGTAGTTGTTATGAAAAAATATGGTATCTATTGGACACGTTCAACAAAACTAATTCTGTTCTCTTTTCTACTCTGTGTTTCCCGTCCATCCCCGGATGTACCTGATACCTTCGGATGTTATTGATGATGCTGCTACTACTTCAACGGTTGCCGTCACCGCAACGCACGCAACAGATCACTTTAAGTGCCCTTCAAGGACAGCAAGGTTCGACGCTGCTGCTGAAGAATGAGCAGGGCCATTTCCAGCTGCTCCGGATCGGACCGGCCCCGACCGGTGCCCAAATTACGCCCGCCAATCTGACGGGATCTTCCGCGAACCAAACGATACGATTGCAAACTGTACCAGCTGTAAGTAGGTTTACCGGGCCCCCATTAGCCCTCCGAAAGACCATTGTCACCAGTACGCAACAGGTGAAACAGAAGCAAAATGTAATTACCAAATCCAAACCAGAGTTTGTTTGTTCAACTATCAACTTCGTTCGAAGTCTTCCTTTTTTTCTCAATTACATCCGAGTTTATGTTGTTTGCATCGCATTCTTTTCTTATCGTTTTTTTCTTGACCCGGTGGTCCTTACGACCATATAGTTCGATTAGGTTTTCATTTTATCCATCGAGCGTGGTATTTTATACCGCATAGGATAAGCTCTTTCCAAGCTCTAGATGTGTGAATCTTTATTTGTTTCGATAACATCCTGTTATCTTTCTAATATGTAAAGTAAACTATAACTTGTTTTACACTGTTCTGACTAGAGAGAGTTACAGATATCTGACTTATATAGATCCTAAAATACATTCTTATTGGATTTACTTTAATATGTAAAACATGGTAAAAATCAAAACAATATTGGATTTCCGGAACGGAATTGTAAAGTCAGATAGCTCTTTATGGGTCCGTATGATTTGTATTTGATAAATTTAAGCAAGATAAATCCTCATACCACCACTGATCGGTCAAGGCGGTGTGAAATGAGGATTTGTTTTCCTTCTACCTGATAGCCATACTAAAACGCATGCATTTGTTTCTATCCTCTAGGAAGCTAGAACACGCCCGATCGGTTATTTTCTGTTAAAAAATCAAAGAAAAAGAAAACAACATCTATCACACCTGTGCGATGGTCACGAAAATGTCTTTTCAAACTCGCTTTTTATATGACACCACACGTGGTTTTGTGTTTTATATTTTTTTCCTCAATGTATACCATTGCTGTGTTTGGTTCCTTTTTGGTGGTTATATTTTGCTTTGCCAACACTCTGTGCCTTTCTTTCTGTTTCGCAACTTCAATACCCAATTCGGCCCAACGTTTGAGGCGTGTTTATGCTGAAAAGGATTCGTACTGGATGGTATCATTTGCGCTTCCTCCTATAGCCACCGAGCCAATTTCCTTTTCGGTTTTTTTTTCCAGTACGGTCTCATATAGATGTTTATTAGTTTTTGTTTTTAAAAATAATCCTTATTTTATTTCCAACCACATCCTGATATTCCTCCCTTTATTGCCTCCTCGTCCCAAATGAACCGCTTCTAGAAAATCAAAATGCTTGTTCAATGTTCCGAATGTTCTTCTAAAGAGCGTTCGTTTTAAATATGTTAATGCTTAAGATATTTTTGGTTGATTAATATTTACTAATGTTTGCTTCTTTTCGCTTCATGCAACGTTTTGTTCCGTGCGGTCAGACCCATTCATCCGGTTCCGGAGCCATCATAGTGAGCTCACAGTCCATTACGACCGCCCCGACGAGCTACATTTCAACGCAACCCACGCCAGTCGCCTCGGTGGCCCCAGTGCCGGCATTGGCAGCTCAGCAAAATATCACGATATCGCACTCCCCGGCGCAAGCGGGCGCCCAACCCACGGTGCTGGCCACCCAGCAATCATTGCACCAGCAGCAGCAGCAACAAACGACCGTTGTCGCCTCATCTCACTCCGTGGCAAACCAACAGCAGCAGCAACAACAACAGCAGCAGCAGCAGCAGCAAACGGTCGTTGTTACAACGACTGGCGGTGGTGGAGCCCCTGGCCAACAGCAGCAACAGCGAAACTCCTTAGATAATACCAAAGAAAAGTGCAGCAAATTTCTCACCAATCTGATCGAGCTGTCCAAACGGGAACCGGCCAAAGTGGAGCAGAATGTGCGAACACTTATTCAGGAGCTGGTGGACGCGAATGTCGATCCGGCCGAGTTTTGCGAACGGTTAGAGCGTCTGCTCAACGCTAGTCCACAGCCGTGCTTAATTGGGTTTCTAAAGGTAACCGTGAGGGGGTTCTGTGGGGCGGGTTTCTCTCGTACACTCTGCCCCGTTACTAAAAGCCAACCTTCCGTTCCCCTTCTGCACACAGAAAAGCCTTCCCCTGCTGCGGCAATCGCTAGTAACTAAAGAGATAACGATCGAGGGCATCAATCCGCCTTCGGCTGCTGTTGCCTTCGCTGGTACCGCCTTAACCCAAATTCCTGTAAGTACTAGGTAGCCAGCCGGTAGGAAGGAGCACCCACCCCGGATTGTCGATAACCGACGCGTTATGCTTCTGCTCAATGTTTTTAGGCCCAAATTCGCCCGATCGGACAGACGACGATCGTGTCACAAAACAGTATGGTCGGTCAGACGCAAATACGTATGCTTACCTCTCAGGCCGGCGGGCTGACGACGATGCCACGGATCGGGCAGACCACGATCCGGCCGGCGGCCCCCGTCCGAATACAGCAGCAGCAACAGCAGCAGGTGGTCCAGGGCGCCACGCCAACGACCGTCGTAGGACCTCGAACGATCACTGCCCAGCAGATTCGACCAAACTCTACCACGATCGGTCACACGACGATCGTGCAGACATCGGGCGGCCAACAGCTGTCGCAAAACATCTCAACGACACCTCCTGCATTGCTACCGGTGAGTGGGAGCGCTTCTTCTACGTACATTTCCTCCGCTCAGCAGGTACCTAGAGAAATTTAGTAGCGTGTTTTGTTTCGGCGATTTCTTCCTTTTCCTCCTTGGTTGTTAGTGTTTTCCATTTCGTTATTGTTGTTTTAGAGTTTTTTCTCCTTACTATCAAATATCTGCTAAACACGTTCCTTTAATGAATGCTGTTTGCAATCAGCATTGCTTCCCTAGAATCTTACCCAAACTCAATCAATAGAAACCTCACCACCCGCTTACAACATCACCTCCCTTCTAATCTCCCAACTGCCACTATTTTATTCCTTGCGTACGCTGTAACATTAATGCCCACACCTACTGATAATACTATTCTAATTATTTATGAAACTCCCTGTTGCGGGAACGCGGCATCTTCCTTTCGCGATACGTTCTCTTCTTTTCCTGATCACTCTTCCCAGTATCGAGTATGTATTGCAACTCTTGTTTTATTCGTATTTAAAAACACTTTTCTGTAGCACACGAGTTAGCTTGTTAGCACGAACTAGTAAACTTTGTGCTTGCACACATCCCTGTAGCACTAAGGTGATGATATAGGCCATCATTAGTTGGCATATCTTTTAGGTGGTTTTCTTTTGCACCACAACGGTATTTTCCACAACACAAGCACATGTATGTTGCACCCCTGGGTCGGTTCAGCATTTTGCTTAACTTCTTAGAAATCACACAAGTAGGACAAAGTTTATCCATCAAATAAGGTTGACATTTTCTTTGAGAAGGAAAAATTCGGGCTAAAATAGTACAGTTGCTAGGGAGATTGGACCCTTATTGGACAAATTATGTAATTTAGGGTTCATTCATGAAGGTTCATAAGAAATCTTTTTCGTGACATTCCGTTTCAAAAGCGTTTTCAAACGTTCATATGTGTTGTTTGACAAAAGTTTTTTTAAATGTCAGCCAAATAGGGGCGACATTGCCATAAGCATAACATTATGTTAAGTTGAACATTAATTTTTCTCACACAAATAGTAGTGTAGCATCTTCTCACCAACAACATAAACCAACCTGGTCGTTCTGTAGATCTCCTCCTATCCTCCGATAATTGCTGTTACTTGCTGCTACCCTAACAACCTCTGCCAACCCTTGCGTCTGAATGGAATGTATTTCTTGTTTGCTCTGCTCCCCGTTTTTGGTTTTAGTAGTCTCGTTTTATTTTACGACACGCGGTTAACTTTTGTAATGTAATCCGCGCTGTTGAATTGCAAACTTTAACAATCTGTTGTAGTTTATCTTTCCAGTTCTCTGTTGTTGTGTAGACTTTTTTTTGACTTTTCATTTTTTGGCATGCTCTAAGTTTTCTCGTTGAAATTCCAAAATCGACAAAATCATAAATGTAGACAACCAATTTCAACAAATGTGAAAAAAGCTGTAGAATGTTTTAGCTACATGACATAATTTTGTAAATGAGCAATGGAAAGATAAATGTACACTACTGAAGCAATTCTTGTCGGAAACCCATTCGTTTCCTCTGAAAACTACATACTATACAACCCCTCTAAAACAAAACATTTGGTGCTGGATATGTTGGTTTCTTCCTCCCCTACCCTACCGGACGAGACGTGCCTCCAAACGCGTACTAATTAAACTATATACAGAAGTATATATTACCTCCTGAACCCTGAACTCTCATACATTAGAGGTACACCTTCTTTCTTTAAGGGGTTACTTGACAAAACAAAACATAGCGGTTATTTTCTACACTACATTAGCCGTGGGACCCTTCTTCCCCCCTTTTCGAACGCAACCAAATACCTCCGACTTTTGTAACACATGCATGATACCTCTTAAACATTAATGCTATAGATGTATTGCTTGTAATACAAAACCCTTTTTTCTTTATGAGTTAGTTTACTTTTGTTGTTACGTTTTCTACTTTCGACACTAAATTTCTCTCTGCTGCTGAAAGGATTAATTAACCCACGATTCGTTGGTACCAAGTGTAAAATGAATCAAATTTCTCTTTTTTATCGAAGAGTAGTGACGCGCACTAGCTGAACCGTGTGTACGAAAGTTACATTTTTATTTCTAGCTAATGAACGTTTTAGTTACGTCGAGGTTTGTCCGAAAATTAGATTCAATCGTTTTTGAACTTTAAAGCTAAATTAATAATCTTGTGGTTAAGTGTCATAAACTAACTGATTAATTATAAAATACTGTTTAAAAACAAAACAAAAAACAAAATACCCCCAAGTATGAATGAAACAAAGCTTCTTGAATTCGTCTGTGCCAACTTTTCGTACTGTACAAAATTATTACACAGCGCAGCTTTTTCTTGTAACTAGAATCGTCACTTTGACAAGACTCAAAATAGCGATATGTCGCTACGCAATTTTCAATTTCAATATCTCTAAAACGGCTGAATATTTTTTCAAAACAAGACTTTTCTAAGGCAAAGTCGAATGCTACATCAAAGACCTAAAGTAACGTCAATTTCCATAATAACGAATCGAAATAAAGCTCAGAACAGAAAAAAACTATGGAAAATTTTAAAAAATCCATAACTTTGATGTTAATTTCGGGCGTCATTTGTAATCGTAAAAACATGAAATTATGTTTTAATGCTGGCAAAAAATACATAAAGTATTTGCTTTCTAGAGTATATTTTTCCTGAATTTTAATTTTATATTTTGAAATTATTAAAGTTGCAAAAACTTCCGACCTAACTAACTCTTCATCGAGATAGCGGAAGGATGAAGAAGTGCATAAAAAACCAAAAACGCCAAAAGATAGTCTGCCAATATTCTGAAATAACCGTTTATGGATTCGAAAAATCTTAAAAGTGACGAAGTTATGCCATTTGTAAAAAATCGGTCAAAAAGAAGCTTTCGTTGAAGATTTCAAAGCAATGTATTGTAGTGTTTAATGTCAAACTTCGAAGAAACTAAACCGATACTCGCTTCAAAAAAAGTGTTCCTTTTCGTCCACATTGTTTAGTAGTTCGGCACGCACAGACGACCGACCGAATAACCGTTTTATTCCCTCGTATTTTCTCTTCCCACCATCGCTGATGATGATTCGTTCGTGCGTGTCATCACCTTGATCGTGCATATCATCACCTACCTTCATGTCCAAATCAAACCAAATTTGCATTCGGATGGATGGGGGGTCGCACCACCAACTCATAATTGTCCCGTGTGTTGTGCACTCGTTATGGTCTCGGTTGCTCTAGATCCGAGCACCCTCCGGCACCTCGATAACGCGCACGAGCGCGACGTTACAGATACGCACCGCGGCTCCCGTGTCGCGCACGGTCACCTCCGTCGTCGGCGGCACGACGGTGACAGCGGGCGGGCTCAGCAAACAGATCCTCCAGACGCAAGTCAATCAGATACGCGCCCAAACGCCGGTGGCCTCGGTGGCGGCAGCCGCTGCGGCGGCCGCTGCCGCGGCATCCGGTTCGTCCGCGACCCAGGTTAAGCAAGTGACGGCAATTACCGGTGGCGGGAACGTGGTGGTCAGTTTGAACCAGGTTCCAGGTCCGCCTCCCATGCAGCCTGTCTCGGCGAACAGTGTCGGCGGGACGACGGTAGTGTCGGTGGGTGGTTCGTCTGCCGGCACGATACCGCCCATGCCTGCCCTCGCGCTATCCTCTTCTGCGGTAAGCGCGGCGGCGGGTCTTAGCACGACGCACGTCGTGGGCTCTTCCTCCTCTTCCTCGGCCTCGGCGGCGCCAACGGCCACGGTCGTTGTTAGTTCTTCATCCTCCACAGCAGCGTCAGCTAGTGGGACGGTGGTGGTTGCCAGTGCGTCCGCACCCTCGGCGGCCACTGTCAGTGCCACCAGCAATAGCGGCAGTACTAGCACCTCTGCACTTCCACCACCACCATCAACACCGGCACCGGCACCCCAGGCGCCGAGCGTAACGACTAATAAAAGTGTGTCCGCTAAATCGCAGAATCAATCGGGGGCGTCGAAGAAGAAGACGGGTGCGTCCGCGGCCGCCGGCAGCGCTGACCCGGACGCGGCCAGCAAGCGGGCCGGGGCATCAGCGCAATCGCAGTTCTACCACCACCATGCGTCCATGTACGGCGACGACGACATCAACGATGTGGCCGCGATGGGCGGCGTCAACCTGGCGGAGGAAACCCAACGCATCCTCGGCTCGACCGAGTTCGTAGGGACGCAGATTCGGTCGTGCAAGGACGAGGTGTTTCTACATCTGCCCGCACTGCAGTCCCGGATCCGCAGCATCATCGCCCGTCACGGTCTGGAGGAACCGAGCAACGAGGTGGCGGTGTTGATCTCGCACGCCTGCCAGGAGCGACTGAAAAACGTGGTCGAAAAGCTAGCAATTATTGCGGAGCATCGGATAGATATTATCAAGGTAGTGATGATAGTAACATTATTCACATGACCGATCCATATGATGTTATTCGTTTCTAATGCTTTCAGGTTGACCCACGGTACGAGGTCACGAAAGATGTACGAGGGCAGATAAAGTTTCTCGAAGAGCTGGACAAAGCCGAACAAAAACGTCATGAGGAGCAGGAGCGTGAAATGTTGATGCGAGCCGCCAAATCCCGATCGAAAACGGAAGACCCGGAGCAGGCTAAACTGAAGGCAAAGGTAGGTTGGCGGGAGATATGGCTGTCTGTCAGTACTCTTTGCTGAAGCGGATCAAATACTTGGCCAAGTGTTTCCTTTCCATTTTGGTGAAATTGTGATATCAGATTAAATAATTTTAGTATGTGAATTGCAATTTTCATCTTATAAATATGACATGATCTCTCATTCAAATGTTTAATACTGCTTTTGTGTTACTTCTAGTAAGCATCATTTTGTAAAATATGTTTTGGAGGAATTTCTTTCCTCTGTTGGCGTTATTTTTCTTATTGAGTATGAAGGTTAAAATAAATACGTTTATTTGCCGGTGTATGAAAACTTTGCATTATTAAATAAACGACTAAACGTTTTAAAAACATCTTGTATTTGAAGATCTTATATTTTTATGAGACTGAACGGGAAAACGTAAGTTCCATTATGGGCATAATGAAATAAGATTCTGAGAGTTTTGCCAACAATTTTAAAATGTAGCTCAAAAAGCTGTTCCATTGGCCATGAAACAAGTGCTTATGGAAAGAGTTTGGTTGCTCTAAGTATACTTGAATTCCACTTTTTTTAAACTCTTTCTAGGCAAAGGAAATGCAACGGGCGGAAATGGAGGAATTGAGGCAGCGGGACGCCAATCTGACGGCGTTACAAGCAATTGGTCCGAGAAAGAAGCCGAAGTTGGAGGAAGGAACATCCGCATCGGCAACGGTATGTCTTATCAAAGTCATATTCTTTTCTGTTTTGCTTATCATGTTCACTGAATAATAACACTAATGTACATATGTCTCCAATTAACCCAGCCCGGTGGGTCCGGAACAGGAACATTAAGTGGGAAGGCTCCGACGCCGTTACGGCCGCGCATCAAGCGCGTCAATCTTCGTGATATGCTATTCTACATGGAACAAGAGCGGGAAACCTGCAGGAGTCAGATGCTCTACAAAGCCTACCTCAAGTGATCGATCGTGGTGCTGGTGGTGGTTTTTCATAAGATCATCCTGATGGCTTCGAGCCTACAGAAGAGTACACTCGCGCTACGTGTACTCGGTACGCATATGTTGATAAACCGAAAAACTACCCAAGTATTTCCATGACGTACGAGCCCGAACCATCATCGTTGTCGTTAGTGAAAAGGGAAGCGTGTGATCCTCGAGCCAGCAATCCGGTTCGGTTTTCATGCTATGCGACGCTTTGGACGCCATTACTGACGATAAATTGTCAAACTTATCGATAAACTGAACATAAAAACGAATGTGTAAATTGAATCTAATATAAGCTACATTTTCACTCGAACCACAACAACCACGCCCGGAAAGAGTTGCCTAACATACTACAACGTTAGATTTCCACTTGAAAGCTCTCATGTAGAGTTTACGAAGCAAACACGGCAGTCGGTAACATAACGAGGAACAAGGATGTGAACTGATTTTCTATGTTTTAAACAATAGATTCCTAAACATCCCGCGCTCACCAATGCACTCAAACGGAAGGCTGATGGTTGCTGCTAGGGAAATAGAACGAAATCATCAAAAGCGGCGAAATTAATCCTCACGGAAATGCAAACAAAATACTAAATCCGATTGATGCAACCCGGCAAATTCGATCGATGCGAATCAAATGAAGTGTAATGCAGTCTAATGCTGCCAACGGACCTGGCTGAGGATCTGATCGTTACATCGAATGATGGTTACGGATGAAGGCGCAATCTGTAAAATAGATATGCGTGTGTATGTGAATGTCTATGTGAATGTGTATGCGTGCGTATGTGTGACTGAGCAAGAGCTTGTGATAAGCGAGAAGATGAGAGAGTGGAGAATGTTCGAAAGACAAGGGAAAATAGATGAAATTAAGGACGGAATGATCGTACTCGTATATTTGTTCGGATGTGTACTTGCAAGTGTGTAAATACAATTGGATGTTTTTTCTTTTTTTTCTGGCACTACCGGTAATAGGGAAGAGAATATGAAGTAGTACAACAATATGTATCTTTTGTTCTACTCCTCCTTT
Source organism: Anopheles coustani (assembly GCF_943734705.1). Classification (NCBI taxonomy): domain Eukaryota; kingdom Metazoa; phylum Arthropoda; class Insecta; order Diptera; family Culicidae; genus Anopheles; species Anopheles coustani. The sequence continues at coordinate 59,281,391 of NC_071289.1, forward strand.
AGTTCAATGTTAGATGTTAATTTTCCGGCTTTTGGTATAGGTTCATAGATTTCGTTACACTTGCTACTTCCCATGCTCAAAAGGCAATTTATAATTGATATACACTTTAATTCATCCCCGTACAACCAAGAAGGGTTCGTTCAGCGCGTAATGGGCAACCATAGTTTATGCAAACGGAAAGGGGTTAGGCTGGGATTGTAAATCCTCCCCGCCCCTCCCGATCATTTAACTCATTTGATTCCGCACATTTGAAACATCTCACATGGTCATCTTCTCTTTCGCTAAATTTATCAACAACTAAAAATGAGCTGGAAATAGCACAAGACTGGCGGACGTGTGGCGCGTAACGTAAAGCAGAATAAGCTATAAAACGCGACACAGAAAAAATCAAGCAAATAAATATGATAACAGACGCAGCAACCTAACGACCGAGGTGTGCCCCATATAAACGGATGTATAGAGTTAGATATGTTGGAAATAATAATATAGTAAGAGAAAAGTTTAGTAATAGACGAGTAACAGATCGGTTTTATTAAGTGAGGCAGAGCAACAGCTCACCGTGTACTGGTGGACTAGAGGCCGAAGTTCAAACAGAGCCCCATCGTGACTCAAGTGTGGCTCTTTTGGTTTTACTTCTCTTCTTTACCTGGCAACATGCAAACGGCCAACCCCCTATTGAAGAGTTTTTAGATGACAGCAACTTTCACCTAGCCATAATTGTCAACAGTTCATTTTAGTTATGTGACGCCGAAGAAAGCATGGTTAAACCCAATTAAAAACGGTTCTCAGCGCAACGTTAAAATACTTACCTAGACTGAAACAAATTTTTGTCGCTAATTCTATTAATTCTTTTTATACTTATCTAACCTTGATCGGGAAATAGTATGAGAACACTTCCTAACCACCAACGCAAAGAAAAAAAAAATAGGTATATTTTAACGGCATAATCTTGGACGTTCATTATGATTTAATGTATGTTTTTTCGGTTTTATTTTTGATTATACTGTAGTGTTTTTTTAGCTGAATTGAAATGAAGTGAACATGTAATTTTATAATTTAGCTAGCTTACAATCAACATTAACATACATACTCCTCAACAAATTAGCTTTTTGCGTCCCGTTCATATGAACATTTTTTCTGGTGAAATCAATATGATTATGATTATCGTTAGTTGAAAATTTTGTTGTCGCCTAAAAGCACTTCAATACCTGGCAATTATTTTTATTTGATCATTAAGTGCTTCAGATTACTCGTACGACCCCAATAAGACGAACCCCTAGAAAATCCCTGTTGTGCATAAACACGTTGTTTGTATAGATTTATTATTTATGTTACAATCATCGCTTGTTCGATTAAATTTAATTTAATTTCGCTAATAAAGTGAACGAGCTAATGGTGATTTGTATTAGAAAAACACAAAATCTAAAGGCGAAACATGAAAAATACATTCTTTGGTGATCAGTAGCGATGGGTGGTCCAGCGGATTGTAAGTGCAAGAAAGGGATTAACTAGATCAAGCATAGCATATCTTCTGCATACGTAGTGCGAACCATTGAACATTGTTTTTCAACGACTATAGGATAGTATAGGATGTTTATTTTGTTTTTTTTTAGTTATTAAAATTGAGTTTTTTTCTTTTTTTTTTTTAAATGTACGCAATCGATTGACGAAGCTGAAAGCGTCGGTACTGCGGAAAGCAAAGTGCATATGCTTGGGTGTGTGCGCGCTCGTGTTGTGTGTGTGAAGAGAAAATAGTACGGATGAGTAAACCACAAACGAAGGAAAAACAAGAATTGATCCGTAAATAATTTTGTTTCGTGTAAGAAAAACATAAAAAGAAAAAGTAAAAATGAACCAAGAAAATGGAAATATCAAAATCAAAACTGTTTCGTATAAATCTACATTACACACTAGTTTTACATTTTCCTTTTGTTCATCACCTAGTGTGTAATACGAAAGAAATTGAGTACAGACACAGAATTACTTTTAAACCTTTCTCGTTCGCCAGCTACATCAATAATAATAACTACGATCTCTGTTGCTTTAATTTAACTGTTTTTTCAAACCGGTTGCTGGGTGGAACTCTGGAAACCAGTGTCGTAAACACCAATGTTGTAAACATAAACAAATCAGCTGTCATTTAACCAGCTGCCATGGATACGCGGATATATTTTTGCGCGCGCTTCACCGACTGTAGTTAAATCAAAACATGAATACGGCGAGTAAATACGAGCAGGATATACCGAAAAGGTTACAAAGTGATGTGATATTCGCCGAAAAAGTGTCTCTCGATCGTTCCACCGCCGTAGTTTATGCATTAACGCGCGATAGACAGTTGTTCGAAGTGCAGCGGAAATCAATTCTGCACTCGGTACGTCTGGGATCTGCTACTGGTGGTGCGGCGTGCAGTTCCCGGCTTTTCAATGAAAATCCATTGGCGACAGAAAGATTCACATCAGCCGACGAATTGACGGGGAATGTGTGCTTAAGGACGTTTCGTGCTAACGATGGCACAAGACGGAAACTTTTTATTCTCGTCCAGTTGGACCGAACGTTGATCGTCGTAGAGCGTCGGTTCGTGGATTCCGATGGAAGCTGTTTGCTGGTGATACACTCCTGCTTTGAAGAATTCCGGCAGTTAACATTCGTAGAAAACCCGCACCGTGGTGGCAGTTGCATGGTGCAGATCGAAGTGGACGATCGCGAAGAACCGATCGTAACCGATTTTCAGAGTCGCGGCCGTTCAGCCGGCGCGGATCAGTTGCCTTCGATGGTGGATAACTTCACGTGCTTCGATCATGTGCTGAAAACACTCCGAAATCAGACTGCCGAGCGAAGGGCTCACCTGGAAATGGCTCGACTAACCGTAACGGAGGTGTTCCATGACCTAAACGAGCGTATGAAAATGGTGCCCTCGTTGCTGCGATCGTCCAATCCGGAGGAAAAGGTTCCGTTGGTGCGTTACGGCGACGTTTGGAGCAGAATTCACAATGATCGTTTGGTGATCGGTGTACCGTTGTTTAACTGCACGTACAAAAGGTATGCGCTACAGGATACTGTTTGATAGAATAATAATTTTGTTATAGAAATTCTTTCCACAGCATCAGCTTTGGTTTAATCAACTTTGGGAAGAATCGTTCGTTGCTTATTTTATTGATCAGATAAGGAGTTATGATTGATATGATTAAGTGAAACAAATTAGTTAAATGATCGTTGTACTTTGGTTTTTTTTTCTACTTATTGAAGCAAATATTTTGATTTATTTTGTCAAACGAAATCGCAATAGATTTACCCCCTCCAGACTAAGAATAGCTGCTCAACAAACACGCTATCTACCTTAAAAACTATTTTAAATCACGTTTTGGTTTGATCGTAAGCCTCCTTGACTTTCGAAAGTATGTCACAACTTCCGCCCTCTTTCGTGGTTTTTTTGGTCATTCTTGCGCCACACTTTGAAGGAACATTTGTCACTCTGCAACTAGATTGTTCTATTGCGGTTTTGAAGAAGAAAAATTTCCTTCCTCCATTCGTGCAGATTTTGTGCATAAACGTTGATCGCCTTTCCAGCTGTAGCCTGTACTTACATTCGGTTCTACTTTGTCCTCGTCCCGTTTTATATTTAGTTCATTATTCATTACTAGCGAGAATGGAAGTTGGGGAGAGAACAAAAATCTAACAAACTGCTCGAGAAATCATCTACATCGAAATTGGCTTGCCTTGGCTTTCTAGTAAAACGTCTCTTAACCGCTAATGGACGTATCTATATAATATTGGGAGTTTTTGATTATCTTTCCAAATATGTAGAAAATATTCGCTCTCGCGCCTCGCGTTCATATGGTGTTTTTTCCCGTTTCCCGGCCCACACTTATTCTAAGCTGTTCCACGTGGTTGTCTTTTTTAGTGTCTTTTATTTGTTGCTCTTACTGTAGGCCGCCTTAAAATCCTGTTTTCTTTCCTTCCCCCCTCCCCATTTTCTTTAGTTTTAGCATCTTTTCTAACAGGTTGGTTTGTGTTGCCCAGTTCCTGTTGGGGTTATCTTTTTCCGGGGGTTTCCCCTAGCTTTGGAATCAGCGAAATGTTTCTCTATCACTAGTAATTTGACGAAATCATGTTCTCACTATCGATTAACCCGCTTCAACTGATACAAGCGGGTCTTTTAAAAGATCTATCATCAAGCAACGCCGCAGCTCCCGCTAGTCCTTGAAGTACTCCTTGGCACTGTAGCCGAACAGCTCGAAGTCGAACCGATAGTAGTCGTACAGGCCGCGAATCTGGGCCCCGTCCAGCTCGGCGAACAGCTTCACCAGCACGTCGTTGGTGTGCGCCCCCTTGCCGGCGTTCTTCCACTGCGGCTTGATGACACTGTCGAGCCGGCCAATCGCTATCAGATAGTTCTGGTCCTCCTCGAGCGTCTCGAACTTGGCGATCACATCGTAGTGGAAGAAGCAGGGCGTGCAGAAGTGCGTCACCGGGACCCAGTGCATGTCGATCTCGAAGTGCGGATGTTTGATCTCGTCCAGCAGGTAATTGACGAACTCGGAAAACGTCGGATGCTTCAGCAGTGACGTTGGCTGCACGTTGAGGTTGTTAGTAAACATTGATAATCATTTTTATTAAACCCACCTTTTCCAGTGGACACCAACACCCGGACTTACCTTCCCGTTGACCGTTTTCCGGTACTTTTGGATGATTCGATTGCCCAGCTTGTGATGGTGCGAGTTCGGCAGTGCGTACTGTATCTTATCCTTGTACGCGCTGACCAGCCTTTCGAACGGGTGCCGCACGATAATGAACGATATCGATTGGTTGATGGCTTCCTGCAGCTGTGGAGATGGGGAAAGACAAACCAACGGTCCAACATGGTTAGGGCGACGGGTTATAAAATTCCAACAATGTCCTCGATATTGCCAAAGACATTGATTACAAGGGCGGAAAGGAGTTTGGGTCTCTGTTTGCTAACCGCATGAAACGAGGAGGCTAATAACGATACACCCAACCCGGTGGCATATGAGCTGGCAAAGCAAAATCCCTCCCCAATCCTCTCGCCACGTGCTCTCGTGCATTATCGAGAGCGCAATTATCATATGCTGCAGCGGTCGGTTTCTTGTTGTTTGCATATTTTATGCCATGTTTACCGGCAACTGGAGCCTGATAGCGTTTGCGAGTGTATCGATTGAGTGGATGGGAACAGGGGCAGATGGCCGTTGTGTGACGTTTTGCCGGCGTGTAGGTTTTTTCCATTACGTAGGAATATTTTATCCTTTTCAAATAGATTAAAATGAACGAATCTTTTCTCTTAAACAACAATGGTTTCCTAATACCATGACGTAATATTTCGTGTGCTAAAACCTCCTCCAATGTCACCGAAGGATAGTGTGACATTAATGCTTCCCTCTCGATGCTTTATTTGGGCCTACCTTTTCCACCGACGGTCGCGGATACTTCTGCCGTGCCAGCTGCAACGGAACGTCCTTCGTTTTCCGCAGAAACTGTGGCGTGTAGCCGGCCATTAGGTTGAAGTTGTACATCCAGGACGTGGAGGCCGCCTTGAACACGTTGCACCACACGAGGTGGTACTCGTGCTGGATCAGATATTCCCACGCCTTCGGCTTGTAGGTATGCTCTGTGGCAAAGAGAGCGCGAGAGAGAAGAAGGAAAACGGAATTAGATCACACCGGTCGCACCATATCGTTGTCCTGGCAGTGACGGCCAACGTACTCGGTTCGTTCAAACGGTACTCGGTGCACTTTTTCTGCAGCCTCTCGACCCGCCGCGCCATACGCTGCTTCATGTAGTCCATGTCGAGCCGGTACTGATTGTTGACCGTACCGTTCTTAAGGGCGCGCTGGTACTGCTCCAACTGTTGCTGCCGGTGCGCCTGCTGCTGCTGCTGCTGCTGCACCAACCGGAGATGGTGAATGCCACCGTCCGGGTGGAGCGGTGCGCGAAATTGCGGCAATTGCTGGCGTGAAGATCCATTGGCGCTGATGGCACCGTACTGCGGGGTGGAGAGCAGAAGGGTTTAGTGGGGTGGGAAGATAATTGAACGGGATTATTAGAGGCACGTAGCCGTGGTAAACTCCGTGGAGCTTCGCACTCGTCTTGAGGGAACAATTTGCGCATCGGGTTTCATCCGGAATGGCAATCGTGAAATTGAAACTAAGTAGCGAGGTAGAGACACTAACCGGGCAATTGTTGGTACTGTAGAATCGCTGGCATTCCCACTCTGTTGCTGAATGTATGCAACTGAATGTATTTATTTATATTTTGTTTAAAAAGTGTTTTAAAACATGTTTTTATTTCTTCAAATATATATGACCTTAGCTCCTAATGTATATTGCTGTGTAAACTGTGTATTGTGGGACGCTTTGCATTGGTTTTCATCACAATGATTCACAATGTTTACCCCTTTTAATGTAATACGTAATGCTTTTTATTATATCCTTGAGCTTGTAGCTATGTTATGTTAGTACAGATCCAAACAGGATTCAGTAAAATATTATAGGCTAAGTGCTCCCATAGTGGTGCTAGTACTCGTACCAATAGTGTTTGTAGTGGATCAAAATTCCAGCTCTACGACGAAATAAATACAATGGAGATATTTATTCTTCTATGAAATGTTCTTTGATCTTCTTCGGAGTGTTTAAAAGATCAACCCTCCCATTCCGTAATAAATTAAGGCTCCGAAATTAATGTTTTCCAAACAGGTTGCACTAATATGCTGGATTTTTAATACTATCATCTATGACATGATTTCCTGAAGGCTTTAAATCGCTGCAAAATGCATTGGTTTATAAGTGGTCTATGAGGCCTATGCATTGGTCTATGACCAAAACAATGCATTGGTTTATGAGTAATTTTGCCGTTCGGTTTGAAATATGCTTGAAAAATAAGTCACATTGAAAATATATGTTTCGATCATATAATTGGTATAAACATGTAAAATTACATGACTAACTGCTCCACTATTGGTACCGTACCATAAACTATTTTCAAAATTAATTTACACAAGCGTATGACGGGTTCCGAACGGTAATTAGAAATTTGTTTTTAAATTGGCATCCTCTAGCCCCTTTGAGTGAAGTATTTCTTGAGGATTACTATTTTATTCCTTTCCTTACATGTTGCAACATATTTTCAAGCTCAATTTAAAGAAAATTAATGAAATTGTTATATTCCAATAAATTCAAAATCAAAGCTAAATGTAGGACGAGTGTTTTCCAATAACCTACAGTAAACTTTTGTAATTAGTTGCAGAAAGTGTTCTGGAGTTTGGAGAGAAAATTTCATGCTGCTGAAAGAAATAATCATTCCACACCTTATAAGTACACAAGAAGTTTTTTTTTTTTATTATCATAAAAACTTCGCGTTTGTTTGAAACAATATTGTGTCTGCAAGGGTTAGATCACCGATTGCAATGCATAGAGCTGTATCGGAACCGTTTGTCCAACGGGTGGCTGCCCAGAATCAACTAATGGCATTTTAATGCCACACAACAAATCATTCCGCTGCGAATTCCAACAAGGTGAACCACACACAGCACCTCTTCTTGCGAGATTTGCCGGGGCGTGCGATACCATGATACCGACCCGTTCCTGTATGTGTGCGTGCGTTTCGGCCGTGTATCTCCGTCCGGCGGTTTCGGCGGCCTTATTATTGGTGCCTTGATTACGGTAAAATATGGCCAACTGCGAGCCGTATGTTGGTGTCGTGGGTGGGTGTAACAGATTGAGTCTACGAGCGGGCCAATGCTTGGGATATCGGGGCTGGGACCGAAACGTCCGTGCCTTTATTTGCGCTCCGGAATCCGGAACCTCGTCGGCTGCTTCGATGTGGCACACATTAGCAATGCGGACGGCTGTAATTTCATGGTTTATGCTAGCGCGTGCCACGGGTGTTGGCCCCGTACCGGTTCACCCGAAGTGGGCCTGAATTGGTGGATAATTATGCGGCAAATGCCGGCGCGCCTTTGAACGTGGGGTTGTATGGATAATTTTCCGGATCTCTCTTGCTTGGGTTGGGTCCTGGAGATGGCACACAATCAAATTCATTAGCCGGGTCGAATTTGTTCCGATGATAAATCTACCATCCGTTCCATACCGAAGCACGTGCACGTGGATTATTGTTTCTGACGAATACGAAAATGTTCATACACTTTTCTGCTGTTTAAAATGCACACAAATAAGTGCATGAAACACACAAATCCCGCCCACAATCTCCATGGACTCAGCACACCACAGCTTGAACGCTATCCGATGGAGGCGCCTGGTTTCTGGTAAAATCAATCAGCTTCTCTCAACCTCAACGTGCTCACAATGGTCAATGTTTTCGAACGTTCTGCTGTAAGGTGTGTTTTATTTGGTAAAGCGCTTAATTTTTCAACATTTCCTCTTTGTTTTCCCCCTTCGACTCGTTTCAGCTATAGCGTGTGCGGTTCGTTTCTTCCTGAAAGCGCAGCGATAAAATATATATCCTTGCGCTGACCTACATAGCGTGAAAGCAGCGATGCGCCAGATGTCTGTCAGATGGGCCAAAGTGCAAGTGCATCGCAAAACCGGCACCGTGCGCCCTAGCTCTTGCCATCGTTGGTGCAGCCAGATGATTTAATACATCCTTTTCCTGCTTCAATTGATTGCTTTTATGGACGTTCGTTCGTTGTTTTTTCACCCACTCTGTATCCTTCTACCTATAATAAAAGAGATAGTGGGAGAGAGAAGGAGGGGTAGTTTTGCTTGCTCTTGCCACTATGCAAAACGGACAGCAGCAACACCGGACTCTGGCAGAGCAGAGACCGAAAAAGGTGCCTGCAAAGGGACACGCCTATTTTATTCCTTTCCTTACATGTTGCAACATATTTTCAAGCTCAATTTAAAGAAAATTAATGAAATTGTTATATTCCAATAAATTCAAAATCAAAGCTAAATGTAGGACGAGTGTTTTCCAATAACCTACAGTAAACTTTTGTAATTAGTTGCAGAAAGTGTTCTGGAGTTTGGAGAGAAAATTTCATGCTGCTGAAAGAAATAATCATTCCACACCTTATAAGTACACAAGAAGTTTTTTTTTTTTATTATCATAAAAACTTCGCGTTTGTTTGAAACAATATTGTGTCTGCAAGGGTTAGATCACCGATTGCAATGCATAGAGCTGTATCGGAACCGTTTGTCCAACGGGTGGCTGCCCAGAATCAACTAATGGCATTTTAATGCCACACAACAAATCATTCCGCTGCGAATTCCAACAAGGTGAACCACACACAGCACCTCTTCTTGCGAGATTTGCCGGGGCGTGCGATACCATGATACCGACCCGTTCCTGTATGTGTGCGTGCGTTTCGGCCGTGTATCTCCGTCCGGCGGTTTCGGCGGCCTTATTATTGGTGCCTTGATTACGGTAAAATATGGCCAACTGCGAGCCGTATGTTGGTGTCGTGGGTGGGTGTAACAGATTGAGTCTACGAGCGGGCCAATGCTTGGGATATCGGGGCTGGGACCGAAACGTCCGTGCCTTTATTTGCGCTCCGGAATCCGGAACCTCGTCGGCTGCTTCGATGTGGCACACATTAGCAATGCGGACGGCTGTAATTTCATGGTTTATGCTAGCGCGTGCCACGGGTGTTGGCCCCGTACCGGTTCACCCGAAGTGGGCCTGAATTGGTGGATAATTATGCGGCAAATGCCGGCGCGCCTTTGAACGTGGGGTTGTATGGATAATTTTCCGGATCTCTCTTGCTTGGGTTGGGTCCTGGAGATGGCACACAATCAAATTCATTAGCCGGGTCGAATTTGTTCCGATGATAAATCTACCATCCGTTCCATACCGAAGCACGTGCACGTGGATTATTGTTTCTGACGAATACGAAAATGTTCATACACTTTTCTGCTGTTTAAAATGCACACAAATAAGTGCATGAAACACACAAATCCCGCCCACAATCTCCATGGACTCAGCACACCACAGCTTGAACGCTATCCGATGGAGGCGCCTGGTTTCTGGTAAAATCAATCAGCTTCTCTCAACCTCAACGTGCTCACAATGGTCAATGTTTTCGAACGTTCTGCTGTAAGGTGTGTTTTATTTGGTAAAGCGCTTAATTTTTCAACATTTCCTCTTTGTTTTCCCCCTTCGACTCGTTTCAGCTATAGCGTGTGCGGTTCGTTTCTTCCTGAAAGCGCAGCGATAAAATATATATCCTTGCGCTGACCTACATAGCGTGAAAGCAGCGATGCGCCAGATGTCTGTCAGATGGGCCAAAGTGCAAGTGCATCGCAAAACCGGCACCGTGCGCCCTAGCTCTTGCCATCGTTGGTGCAGCCAGATGATTTAATACATCCTTTTCCTGCTTCAATTGATTGCTTTTATGGACGTTCGTTCGTTGTTTTTTCACCCACTCTGTATCCTTCTACCTATAATAAAAGAGATAGTGGGAGAGAGAAGGAGGGGTAGTTTTGCTTGCTCTTGCCACTATGCAAAACGGACAGCAGCAACACCGGACTCTGGCAGAGCAGAGACCGAAAAAGGTGCCTGCAAAGGGACACGCCGTGTTGAGACATCAACGTCCGAAAAGGGTCGATAGTTTTGTGTCTTTCTTGTTCCCCGTTCGGACTCGTTCGGGACGGCTCGGCCGGAAAGCTATTGTTTGTGCATGGATGCACAAGCTTTCCCGAGGGGAAAGCGACCTCCCTCCATAGCGAATGAGTTGGGTGGCAAGCGTCAGCATATTTTAGTCATTTCGCTGGAAACGTGCCAGCCGGCCGGTCGAAGTTGATCGACTTCAGGAAGTTGAAACCAGCGCCAGCGGGTGATATCAGTCATCAGATGATGGCGATGATGCGGGTGTACCTTTACCCACTGCCTTTGATCGGTCGAGCGCACTGACCGGAACTGTGATTGAGGTTCGTAGCAGGAAACCTGCCCAAGGGGAAAACCATTCGGTAGAAGGGTCGCTGTTCAGACATTCGCCAAACTGTTTACAAACTCGTGTAAATAGCATCGTGTCGTAGAATGCTACAACTTAGTTTAACTAAACACGTTTAGTACTGAATACTTCGGATGGATGGCTTTGATTCTGGTTGAGAACAGAAATAAACTGAACTGGACCGGCTGCTTCCGGTTGTGTCTGCCGAAGAATAAAGCCGTGTCCTCGAGTAGAAGATAAACAAGAAATTCAATTTCCGTTCCATTCAGTTCATGAAAACGGTTAGTTCGACAGTGGTATTCAGCGAGCCAGATGAAAGAATGCAGTGGCAATTTGATTTTGCGCAAATAAACCGTGAGAGAATGAACAACTTTCAAAGCCATAACAATGGCATTATACCTTTTTCCTTGTTTTTGATAGAAACGAAACGAGATTGCGGTTAGAAAAACTTGACTGTTTTTATTGGCAGGAACATTGTTTAAGAAATTGATGATATGGGTACCGGACTAAAAAACATGTAATTCTAATCTCATTGAAGGTATATGTTACACCAGTGCAATTATGTAGTTAAGATAAAACTTCAGGTATTGGACAAATTTTACCTTTAAACAACTTTCTCAACTTCAATTATTTAGAGAATGGTTCCAAACCAGATGGGTTCGTTGGTTCTTACTTCAATTAAATGGAACTGGTCTTTTCGTTGAATAACGTTACAGCGAAACAGGTTTGAAGTATAGCGTAGTATTTTAGATTAATAATAAATGTTCTCACTCACACCAATTGGGTTGAACGTTAAAGCTTTTTTTTTGTTTAGGCATCTGTACTGTTCAACACTAAGAACTATGAACACGTCGAGAGCAAAGTTCAGATGATAAACTGGATATGTGAAATATACGACATAAAAAAAAGTATTCCCCAAAGGGAGATATTGTTCATGGAATGGTTCTATCTGCTAGTTGTCCAGTGATTTTTAAAAATATCAAAACATTATGTGTAACAAACAAGTAATAGATTTAAACGACGTTCGACTATTAATTTAAACATGATCCATTTTCATTAAATATTATTTTACGTTCCCGTTGGGTTTTTTCCACAACGACTTAAACGAAATACTTTTCTATAAACTAACGAAGGAGAACATCTTCCCAGCTATGGCACAAATGAGTCTCTGAGACGAGAAAGCTTTACGCCATCGTCAACGTTTGCAATCGTCCAAGTCCTTACCATTTTCCTGTTCTACTTTGCTCTAGTCGAAACAGAAATGTTGTGTTGGAAAATTCGCCGTTTTCATTTTCCTGCGTACCGTTGACATAGAGAAGAGATGATGAAGGATTTTTGCGTCCCTTTGTCCCTGTGTTCAACTGTCATGCCTTGAGTTTTCATTTTGATAACGATTCCCATTCCCTGCGTTACTCTCCACTGCCTACGGCTTTCGATGATGATAGTTATGTTTTATCATCATTCTTACGTTTGTGATCCGGTAATCCCGGGCGGGAAAACGAATGGTACGTAATCTTCTCGGGCCAGAACCCACCGTCGGCTTCGTATCGTTCGGGAATGTGCAGTTTTTCTCCACCTCGGTCCGGCCTTTATTTCCGCACGCGAAAGAATGTCGATGGCAGGAGGGTGTGTGGTGGCAACGTTTCGAACGTTTTGTCGGAAATGTCTTCCGTTTTTTCTTCTCGCGCTCGAAAGGTACAAGTCGCCTTTATGGCGTAATTAAGAATGTGACGAATATGGCACCGCTTTGTCACGTCCCTCTATTTTCTCCACGATGCCGCAGTGAAGGATGAATGCCATGAGAACCACTCGGTGGTCGATTAGAAACAAAAGCACAAAATATGATGTTGGGTGGATTCGGTGGAATCCTTTCCGAAGCCCCTCCCAAGGAGGCTACAGCTACCCTGTGCGAGGTACGTGTGCGGTGCACATACATGAACAATGGAGAAACAATGCACAGACCATCGGAGAGCGTAGCGGTTGAGTGGCATCGTGTGTATGCATGCGCTTTCGGTTCAGTTTTCCATCCAACAATTCTCTCCCCGTGAACCACAACGAGTGTCGTCCCGAGGACACCGTGTGTCCTCCTTTCACGAGCGTTTAGCCGTGTTTGCACACTGCTCTTTTTCTTTTGCTGTGCCGTTATCTGTCCATCTTTCCCGTTTTTTAATTTGCAGGTCGAGTTTCTCTTCTCGAAAGTTTTCACCTTCGCGCGGGCAGCTTTTGGATTCGAACGAAAAAGGCCCCGGTGGTTTGAGGGTTCGAACAACGGAAGGAAAGTTGTTTGAGAAGGATTTTCCACACTCATAGCTACATAGGTGGTGGGACGATGACGCCGAGGTAAGGTAATATAGGTAACTTTTAAAACGCTATAAACGCTCACAAACGCGCTCGGGAATTCTTGAATTTCAAACGTAAGCAGTTTCTGTTGAGCGTAGGAACAGTTGAGGGAAACCGTTGGAGCAGCAAACGGGAAAAGTTATGCAATCACTTATTGGATTACGAGCACGCCCCGTTTGGCGTCCCGACGGCCCCCGTGAACCATGGTCTCTTGAGGTTGAGGAAGCGGATCGTCACAACGTCGGGAAAACTAAACCCACGTGTATGAGCCGGGTTTGAAAATTTGATACTATAGGAAAAAGAGGCCACATTTTCCCATTGGCATTCCTCTACACGATGGGACAGTGTTTTTTTGTGTGTGTTCCTGTTGTGCGCAACTTAGATAGGTCGGTGTGGCACCTTGCCTTTATGCGTGCCACCAGAAGAATGGCTTCCGATTCCGGTGGTTTCCGACCCCCAACTGCCCAATTGGAGCCAGCCGTCGCCAACCGCCGAGGTCGGTTTTTCCCGGAAGCTCCACACCATTTTTGGGCCCGAAACCGAACATAACCGTTCATGTTCGCGTTCGAGTCGAAATCGACAAATTTGCATTGCAAAAACCGGTCACGAACCATCGCCGTCGGACCGTGGTGGGGAGGGGGAAGAGAGGGTGCGTATTCTGCGCTTGGAAATGGCACCCAAAGAGGGTAGGGCTGTGGGGATATTCGAGGAGCGGGCTGTTACATCCGGACCGGGTGCCGTGTCGGAGGACGATGTCGGTTTGTTCATTGCATTTGTCATATCGGCAACCCGGTTGTCCCATGTTCGAGCGACTTTTCCAACGTTCAACGTGGCTGGTGGCCGTGTCGATGGTACGAAACGGTACGGGAAATGGTCCCTCCATAGCGAACCTGTTGGCCTCGTGTTCGTTTGTGTGGCTTTCACAATGTCAGGCCCGCAGCGGTGCGCAACAACTCATTTTGGTCTCAACGGGAAACGGAACGGTGGAAAGAGCCCTCTCTGAAGGTGTGTGGCCCAGGCCCCTGGGGGACGTGAAACTGTCGGGTTTTGTCACCAGCGAGGCGCCGCCACCAAGTCCAACTCCCGGCTCGCAGTCAATCAACCATTCATTGGGATTTGCAAAGGTCCCCCGAAGGACTTAATAAATGTGCCGAACCATCCGGCCTTTGTGAGGAACCATCTGTCCTGTGAGTGGGTGTGTGTGTGTGTGTGTGTGTGGAGTGATTTCTCCTTGAAGTACCAGCCTTCTTCTCATTCGACGTGCACACGAAGTTTGCTTTAGCTCTCGAGGACCCCGAGGGGTTATGTCTGTTTGTGCGAATCTTGAACACGGATCCTCTGCGATGCGGATGTGTTTCACTTCCCTTAAATTCCTCATAAGATTTCGAACTTGTGCACGCGTATGTGCGCACGTGTGTATTTTATTCGAATCCCTCAACCGTTTCCTACCGCGCGTCCTGATCAAGGGAAAAATTCTGCTTCCGCTTTTGACACTGTTTGGCAGGAGTTTTCTGCTTTTCCCCGCAGCAGCGTGATGTTTGATATTGATCGATGAATATTTTATAATATTCTACTTCAAGCACCGCAACATTCTTCCAAGGCAGCGCCGGAATTTAGCCGTCGGCCGGAAGGTAGTGATTTCCGGTTGCTACTGGCTACGATCACGTTTGAGCTTTCCGGCACCTCACCGGGACGCCACCCCATCATTATCCGCGCTGGGATGGAAAACAAAAATCCACTTGTGAAGAAATTGGAACGCTTGGAAAGGGCCCGACCGAACGGGCTTGGGTGTTGCGCTGTTTTTCCACAAGCAAAATATTTGCTCCTTGACCGCCCCTGGGCGACGGGAGTATACCAACGGGAAAAGTTGGCAAACTCTTACCAGGTATGTTTTCCATCAATTGCTGGCTGTTGCCAAGAACAATCCACTTGTGCTCTACGAGAAGAATTTGCCCGCTGAGTGGAAAACTTTATGCCAATCTTTGCAAGTTACTAATGGTTGCTTGAGACGATATGGACCAATATGGCTTTTTTATATTTTCTTAGAAGTTTCTTTTATTAACGATCGACGACATAACGATCAATTCACTCAATTCCAGAATAACAAGTACTTCAACTGAAACTGTTTTAATCCGATTGACCTTTCACAATCGGCTAAAAGCTTGATGATTTTGGGTGAATTCTACTTTACCGTTATCGAAAATGTGACAAATAAATGCTCGAATGAGGCCAACAGCATCGTTTTTATCTTTAATTCAGTCTACGTAAACTGCAAACACACAATTGAAAACACTCAAATGTTTCACCTGACATGCAAACATTGAAATGTGCTGATTTAGTTTGATTGATAACGCAGCAAGTAATAATTGCGTTTATAAATCAATTTGCAAACATTTGAAAATGTGCGAGTGATTGCATTTAATCTTTCAAATGAAAGCTACAGAAAAATAAAGAAGAGTCAGCATGTGATACAAAATAGTGAATTGAAATACGTTGCACAAAATAATTAAGAAAGTAATTTTAGGTATTACTTCAATATCACAAGGGAAGTCTATTGCCAAAGTAAGGAGGCATACGGTGCTCAACCATCTTTGGCATTATTTTTCATCGAAAACACTCCATTTCCACCAATGGGCTCCGATAAGGTGCTGGGAAACTAAATATTGCTACTCAATCGGCAAGTTACGGCAAATGCCATTCCACAAATTGACACTGAATACTTTATGGGACAATTATCGCCCGTAACCGTTCAATAACAGTTCGGTGCGCATGGCTACGCACGGGCAATGTTTGCGTGGGGTGATGTATGTAAATTAGGTTGTTTTATCAGCAACGTTACTTATTTATTTGGCTGCCCTACCTTCAACAACGGTCGTGTATGTTTTTCCGGTCGCCTAGGAGTTGTTCCGAAAGCTGCCTTTTGAGGAAGCGAAAGGAGAACGGTTTTGCGGAAGTTGTTTGATTTGTAATAATATCGATTATCGGCCCTCCGGACATACTCCAGGGATGGGAAATCTTCGGCCCACTGTTTGCCGTTCAGGACAGATTCTTTTATCAGTGTAAATAGAGCATTGCTTTCTTGTTGCAGCGAAGCGAAAATACAAAATGAAAGTAAAACCACACTCGCAGCAAAGGTGGTGCGGTTTTGGGGGAATAAAAGGTTCATTTCCGGGCACCTAAAACACTCCCAATCTTCCAACGTCGTTAAAATCCATGCTCGAAGGTGACCGAAAAGGAAAGGTCGCTGGTAGCAAAGAAAGATTTTCCAGACCACCCCCCTCCGAAGGAAAGCGAGTGGAAAAAAGGTTTCGTATCAGGTAGCCTCCAACGTTGCGTGGTGGGACTTTTGGCGTGGGCCAGTTGTAACGGATCCCGAAAGGTTTGTGGGTGAAGTAAGCGATCGGTTTTGAAACAACGTCCTTGTCACAAGTTCAAGCAGGCGTGCAGGTCAAACCTGCTAAACGTAGCGACAGTTTCGGCTGGATTTTTATCTTTTAGATATTTGTTTCGCTCCTTTTTCGTCCCCGTCCGGTCGAAAACCTTTCCACGGACCAATTGACATGATGTGATCCTTTTTTGTTATGTAATTTTCGAACTGTATCTTCATCGGCTACAGTCGTGTAAGCCACGATACGACTCCGTTCCCCCCCCCCCCCCCTCCCCTGCCCCCTCCCCATTGCCGGTGTTTGTATTCATCGTGAATGGGCCGAAGCGGTTTTTACTGGAATTACAATTTTTGGTGGGGTTTACCTTTTGCTCCCTTTTCTTTTGTTTCTGATTGAATGTCACCGATCCGTGCGATGAACGATCCGGAAAATCGATCAATCTGTCGACTAAACACTTCTAGCCATTCGTCTGTTCGGTTGGCATCTGCGATCCCCGCACGTCAATTAAAGTCAATCACGGAAGCAAAACGAAGGTTTAGGTCAACGTGCTACTGACCACCGACCGTTTTGCTGGCCGTCCTGCTTTGGAGCAAAGTATGTTTCTTCCCTGTGCTACAGGGACGAGCCTGGCAGGACTCTAGATATGTACGGTAAACAAGCTAACATGTTGTCTAAACG
Organism: Anopheles coustani; assembly: GCF_943734705.1. Taxonomy (NCBI): domain Eukaryota; kingdom Metazoa; phylum Arthropoda; class Insecta; order Diptera; family Culicidae; genus Anopheles; species Anopheles coustani. The sequence continues at coordinate 59,298,713 of NC_071289.1, forward strand.
ATAACAATCCTCCGGCTGGGCTATCGACGATGGGGAAGATGTTGGCATTGGAAGGTTATAATTTCGTCGAATGCGATTTTCGTGTCCTGATTTGGGCCTTCTGGGATAATTTGATTTGGATGGTTGTTTTTGGATGGTGCTTGCGAGTCGGAAACAATGAAATTTAAATGCCATTTCGATTTGATTTTCCAATAACAATGGGTTGGACAAATGCACTTTGTTTCTACTTAGTTTAGTTACCACTTTGTTCTACAAAGAGCATTAATATTTTTGATATTTTATTAATTTAAAATGAGAGTTTTCTTGTTATTTTCTGATTGATTGTTGTTTTCAATTTCGCTATATAAGCTTTCAAGGAATTTTCCAAAAAATTGTTTGTATTCCTAAAATTTATGTTTAATCAAACCATATTAAATTCTAAATAGGCCGCTGGTTGGAGAAGTTATGTAAATTAAAAATATAAGAGAAGAATCAAGTTACAAATTATCGTTAAATGGAAATGGTTGTGGCAGCCTTACAATTGCGCACAGCACTGTAGGTTTTATAAAAATGTGCGTTACATCAAACGAATTGAAATATTGAATTTTAACTTTAAACATGTAGTAGTGTGCTTAGCGTAATTTAGGAAGTAGGAATAAAATTCGATCCTTTCCGATCTCAAACTTCGTCGCGAACGGTTCTATTAATTTGTGAGAAAAGAACACGCTAAAGTGGTGACCCCGACGAAAGTGACCCGACGACCCTGTGAATAAAAAATCTACAAAAAGTGACATGGCAACCGAAGACAATAAAACTCCTGTCGCTGAAGGTGTCAGCGGGCACGCGGAACCGTTCGTCGAATCTGTTAAAGTGCCAAGAATAAACCCGCCCAGCATGATGGATACCAATATCGAGACTTATTTCCTCTCGTTGGAATTTTGGTTTGCAGCATCGGGCATTAGTTCCATGCATGACGCACGTCGGTACAATATCGTAATGGCGCAAGTGCCGCCCAACAAGCTAACCGAGTTGCGCTCCATTATCGACGGAACACCGGCAAGTGAAAAATATTCGTATATAAAACGCAAATTGATCGAATATTTTGCCGATAGCCAACAGCGCCGCCTCCAACGTGTACTATCAGAATTACCGTTAGGAGATCAAAAGCCCAGCCAATTGTTCAACGAGATGAAGCGTGTGGCAGGCAATGCTTTAGGCGAAACGGTATTGCTGGATTTGTGGGCTGCTAGGCTGCCGCCGCATGCACAGGTAGCGGTCATTGCTTCTCGAGGCGATGCGTCGGACAAGATAACAATAGCCGATGCCATCGTTGATTCAATGGGCCTTCGTAGAGTGGACGCCATCGATCACGTGCAAACGCCGACACCAACGACACCTGTTCGAGAAAAAGCGGTCATTGACCCAATTGCGGAGCTTACTCGTGAAATCGCATCGTTATCTAAGCGATTGGATAAAGTATTGCACACCGGAAAAAATACACGTGGGCGATCGCGTTCACATTCTCGTGGCGGAGAATGGAACAAAAGTCGTCACGAAAGAGATCCTTCGAACGGACCTTGTTGGTACCATAGAAAGTTCGGGAACGACGCCCGAAGGTGCCGAAAACCATGCACCGCCGGTGCACGTGGTCCAACAAGCCAAGAATGAGGTTGCTCAGCTGAAGCAGTGGGGGACATCGGCGAACAATCCACCACTGCCACAATCTTTCGCTTACGGGTAACGGATTCGACCACCAGGAAACAGTTTCTGATCGACACGGGAGCAGACGTATCCGTGGTGCCGCGAGGAATACATTCAGCGAAAGTGAAGCCCTCTTCTTTAAAATTGTTTGCCGCGAATGGAACACCCATAAAAGTTTACGGAGAAGTACTATTGAAAATAAATCTTGGTCTTCGTCGAGAGTTCTTATGGAACTTTATGATTGCGGACGTGCAATCAGGAATAATAGGTGCAGATTTTTTAAGTCACTACGATCTATTAATCGACTTAAAACGCAATCGTCTCATCGATAACACCACCTATCTCGAGTCAAGCGGATCACTCGACAAAACCAGCACGCTTTCCGTAAAAACGTTTTGTGAAGTATCGCCGTATGCAGATCTATTAGCCGATTTCCCGACAATTACCCGTCCCGCTACCCCGGGAGCAGTCAACGGATCGTCGACTTGCCACCGCATCGAGACTACTGGCCAACCTGTTTATGCTCGACCGCGACGCTTGTCACCGGACAAGTTAGAAGCAGCTCGTGCGGAGTTTGAAAACTTAATGAAGCTCGGGATTTGCAGACCGTCGAGTAGTAATTGGGCCAGCCCCCTCCACATGGTTAAGAAAGCAGATGGTTCTTGGCGACCATGCGGGGATTACCGCGCCTTAAACGCGCAGACCATTCCGGATCGGTACCCCCTACCGTACCTTCAGGATTTTACGTCGAACTTGCAAGGTAAAACTATTTTTTCAAAAGTTGACTTGCAGAAGGCGTTTCATCAAGTTCCTATCCATCCTGACGACATCCCGAAAACGGCCATCACCACACCTTTTGGACTCTTTGAATTCTCTTTTATGACTTTTGGGCTAAGAAATGCAGCTCAAACCTTTCAACGCCTCATACACGAAGTTGTTCGCGGTTTTGATTTCATCTTTCCCTACATCGATGATCTGTTCATCGCGTCGTCATCACTAGAGGAGCACAGAGAACATTTGCGCTTGCTATTTGAGAGACTCAAGCAGCATAACTTAACGATAAACGTTGCTAAAAGCGAACTGGGACGAGAAAACATAAACTTTCTGGGACATTCCGTCTCCACCGAAGGAATCCGTCCACTTTCGGATCGCGTCGAGGTCGTTAAAAACTTCAAGCTGCCGTCTACAGTTAAGCAACTAAAAAAATTCTTAGCCTTGATTAACTTTTATCGACGATTCATACCGAACGCAATCCAAACGCAAATACCGTTATTAGCAATGACACCTGGCAATAAGCGAAACGATCGTACGCCGTTGAAGTGGACCGACGAAACAAAAGCTGCATTTGAGAAATGCAAAACTCAACTCGCCGAAGCAACCCTACTGGCTCACCCCGTTAAAACAGGAGAATTGTCCCTCTGGGTTGACGCTTCAGATATCGCCGCAGGTGCGGTCCTTCACCAAATTGTCGATGATAAGGTTCAGCCGCTTGGATTTTTTTCGAAAAAGTTTAACCCCGCTCAACTACGCTACAGTACATACGATCGTGAACTCACTGCGATATTCCTCGCAGTGCGGCACTTCAAGTTTATGTTAGAAGGACGGAGTTGCCACATATACACAGACCATAAACCGATCATCTACGCTTTCCAGCAGAAGCTTGATAAAGCATCCAACAGACAAGTTCGCCAATTGGACTTCATCGGGCAATTAACGATAGACATCAGGCACATAGTGGGCAAGGACAACATCGTAGCAGACCTACTCTCTCGCATCGAAAGCATCCAAACTGTACCAGTGCTTGATTTCGACGCGCTAGCTGAGGACCAAAAGACCGACGGCGAACTACAGGATATTCAGCAGGGTAAAATTAAATCTTCATTGATTCTAAAATATTTTTCGGTTCCAGGCGGAAAGCATCAACTGCTTTGTGATTGTTCGAGTGACAGCATTCGTCCTTTCATTACAAAGCGGTTTCGCAACGCAGCACTCCAGGCAACGCATCATCTATCCCACCCTGGCACTCGTGCAACAGCCAAATTAATGACTGAGAGATTTGTTTGGCCGAGTATTCGAAAGGACAGCATCGCCTTCGCCAGAAACTGCATCCAATGTCAACGCTCGAAAGTGACCCGACATACGCAGTCGCCAATAGCGCGGTACCCAGCACCGGACAGCCGATTTTCGCACATAAATATCGACATCGTTGGACCCTTCCCTCCGAGTAAAGGAAACCGTTACTGTCTTACAGTCATCGATAGGTTTACTCGGTGGCCGGAAGCATTCCCCATGCCGGACATGACCGCGTCTACAATCGCCGAAGCTCTAGTCTCCGGATGGATATCCCGATTCGGTGTTCCCGCCTACATATCGTCTGATCAAGGACGACAATTCGAATCATCGCTCTTCACCGAATTGACTCGTTTGATCGGATCTAAACACCTGCGCACGACTGCCTACCACCCCCAGTCTAATGGAATCATCGAACGATGGCATAGGACCCTTAAGTCGTCGATCCTTTGCCACGATCCCAACTACTGGAGTCAACATCTACCGATAATTTTACTTGGATTACGGACAACCTACAAAGAGGACATCAAAACTTCGCCTGCTGAAATGGTATACGGTACGACTCTCAAGATACCGTCTGAATTTTTTGTTGACAACCTGCAGAGACCTAACGAAACAGAATTCGTCGCTAAACTCCGATCGACTATGCGTGATCTTCGCCCCCAAGAGACTGCCAGGCACGGGAAGCGAAACATTTTCATGCACCAGGACCTGCGAACATGTAAGAGCGTCTTCGTTCGCAACGATTCAATAAGACCATCGTTATCGTCTCCGTATGAAGGACCATTCGAGATTCTTAATCGAACAGAAAAGTTTTTCAAATTGAGCATACGGGGACGTGAAGTCAACATTTCGATCGACCGTTTGAAACCCGCGTACGTATGCAGTGAACAGCCAGCGTCAACAGAACCAGCAGCCACAACTCCTGCCGAGATTCCACCGACTAGAGTAACTCGCTCTGGCAGACGAGTTATTATCCCTTCCAGATACCAGTAGAGGGATCCTAGTCTAGGAGGGGAGTATTGTGGCAGCCTTACAATTGCGCACAGCACTGTAGGTTTTATAAAAATGTGCGTTACATCAAACGAATTGAAATATTGAATTTTAACTTTAAACATGTAGTAGTGTGCTTAGCGTAATTTAGGAAGTAGGAATAAAATTCGATCCTTTCCGATCTCAAACTTCGTCGCGAACGGTTCGATTAATTTGTGAGAAAAGAACACGCTAAATGGTTCTTCTTCTTCTTCTTTTTGGCGTGACGACCTCTTGGTCATGCCTGCCCGTTAAGGGCTTACGAAACCTGTTTCCCTGTTGTACGTGGATAGTCAGTCCCTCTCGTACAGGGGAGGGTCCGGTCTCGGTTGGGATTCGAACCCACGCCGTCGAGGTGGTGAGCCCCGGCGCTCATGGGCCGATTTTCTAACCGGCGCTACCGCTCGGCTGTCGCGGACCCCCCGGAAATGGAAATGGTTAGGATCACTTAAAAAAATAAGCTTGTCAGTATATTAGCGTCTGCATTAAAAGAAATTGACAAATTTTCATCGGTGATAAGAAAAAAGTTAACCAAGCTAAAAAATATCCCGACCGTCAGTAAGCGGTCTTACGGACCTTGGCCGAAACTTTAGCCATAGCCGACAAAACCAGCATTTTTTTGAGTTGCTGTGAGGCATTCATTAGCAAATGGTAATCCGTATGGACTTTAAAATGTTGGAATAGGTCCTACCTTTAAGTTGTGAAAGATTTTTTCGATTGGTTGTAGTTGAGAGTCATAGGGAGGATTAGCACTGCTGGTTATATCAATTATATTTGGACCGTTCAATTCCTCCGATTTATGATGTTTTCTGATCAAGTTGCTTAATTCCGGAAAGCACTGCACACTATACGCTTCTCCATACGCCGGATGTCTTGACAGAAAGAACAACGACTTTGTGCATAATTTTCTCGCTGGTTTTCAGCCACGATATGGCATTCTATGGGAGTTAAGGAAGCCCACAACATTTCAAATATAATGTAACAAGCTTCAAAAGCAATATAAAGTACCAGGGTTTTTACCACTTGCTGCCGTCTGGCTTTAAATAACCTTTGGTCACGTGGTTCGCGCTAAAGCTGGATGTTGTAACACACAATGAAACGTAGATGGTTTAATGTTTTGGCTACGGCGGGTTCAATTTAAATGATTCAGATTTGTACTAAATTTAAAAGAAATGCTTTATTTTGCTTTCTACAATTGAAATTTGTCTATTTTTTTTAATGCAAACGTTACAATTTTTCATCTGTTATTTCGAATCGATGATTATGCGTAAGAAAGTTGTTAAAATTAGATTGCTGCATCGCGCGGCGAAAGCAGAAACATCGCGTTACCAAAACACTGCCAGGATCAGAACAAAACACCAACTTGACCCAGTAACGAGCTGGGGAAACATCACGGAAGGTAAGATGAACCGAAGTGACTAAATAGCTGGCAGAAAAGGCTTGAAAAATAAAGGTGATGTTCACACGCTTCAATGGATACTAAAATTTAAAAAAAAAATGCAAACACAAACACTTGCTTCGGACCGTTGTCATAAAGAATATTGCTTGTTTGTTGCCCATGTAACAACATCACCAGACTTTCTACTCCAAACTCTCAGAATGCGGATTCAATTTCCCCCAAAACCAATAACCGCCCGCTGGGTGCCCCGTGTGGAAAAACAATATACCCACGCTGATGGGCCTTCGAGTGGCGTCATTATGCTGGAGGCTGATGCTAAGAATCATCATCACAGCACGACCTCAGGATTCCTGTTGGGCGGGGGATGATAAAACTCATTAACTTTTGAAAGTGATACATCATCCGGGAAGAATGGTTCCGTGCGCGCCTTACGCTAAGCTTCTGATTAGATATAAATTAGTCCGCTCTTCATTAGGTGCTGCCATCGGCGCTGGTCCGTAATGAAATGTGACTAGTTTAATTACGAACCGCATGGTTTCATTAATTGTCCCATCGCGAACGGTGGTCCGGGGTTCGATCATATTTTGTCATCGGCGACACGGCCCGTTGAAGCGTCTCTAATGACCTTTGTTGTGACTTTATTCAAAAGGTATATGTTTGCTCATAGCTTCGCCCTTTTTCGTTGAAGTTCGACGCGTGCCATGAATAATTCCCAGGGCAAGGAGGTTTACTGACAAGACGATAATGTATTCCCAGGATTTCCCTTCCGTTTTCCGGTTGAAGGTTTGGTAGGGGGCGGCGGGTGGGGAGTTCTTTTTCATTTTATTTGGAATAAATTACGGCGAGTCGAGTGAGGGCACACTTACCGTGTACTGGCGGAAACGGTAGAGATGGTCGGAGGTGATCAGGTAGAGGACGGTGAGCGGAATAACTGAGAGGGTGGTAAAGAATAGAAACAGGCGCTTAATGATGCGCCATTTGGTCCTGGTGTGTCCTTTCATGTAGTCGTGCCACGGTTTCGTCCATCGATCGTCCTTCGATCCGATTAGACGCTGCACTGGACTGGGATGGAAGAAGGCGAGCCCCGCCGTCTTGGGGCGCGCTCGCTGAAGGGGAAGATAGAAGGGGTGCTCTCCCCTGCGGCCCACTGCTGTGGAAGGCTAATCTTCAGGATGCTCGCGCGACATCGGCCATGTGGGGCATCGGCCGGTGCGGCATAATTTGACAGGACCGGTCTCCAACGCCGGCTCTGACGGACGTTGATTGATTGCGTGCCGTGATTAGTGGCCGCCGTCCACTTCCGTTCGGCCGTGCTCACTGGAACCGGAAGGAACTGCCACGGGTCGATGGGGCATCAGAATCTATAGAGGGAGAAAGAGAGATAGAGAGCGAGAAAGTGAGCAAAAGATTTGCTATGATATCGTGACACATGATGAGGAACCTTGCGCGAAAAGGAAAATCAGATATCGGCGTATCGAGAACGTCTTTTTGCATCGCCATGCTCTGCACGCAGACGATCTTTAAGCATGATAAGATGAGGTGCAATTGTGACACTTTGGAGTAGAATTTCGCAGAGTTGCTTAACGGCGGCACACTTAACACTCCTGTTGCGAACACATGGTGGACCATTCCACGAGGCGATAACGTTGCTGATGGCATTGCGCGCGGAATGAAGTATCCCTGTTGCCCTGAAGTGCAGCACAACATTAGATAATTATGATATAGACGGAAAAATTGGTGAAACGTACTGTTCTCACCACCTGATATCTTTTTATCGACGTACAAGTCACTTTGTAAAGTTCTAGAAATTGGTGCGATACTGGATGAACCAAATCCTTTACTAAACAGAGAATTTTCATGAAAAAGCGTCGTCACTGTACATTTACAACATTGCCAAATCAATCTATATGTTATGTCTTGTGTCCGTTCCATGAAAAATTTAATTCTAAAATTTTAGAGTAGATAATGGTCTCTAATAGCCAGGGGCTGGTGTACCTACAATCGGGCTGAGTGATCGCGGGGGCACCGAAGTGAAAATATAAAATGGTAACTTGTGTACTTTATACAAAAGATCTTTCAAACGAACGATCGAAAAGAAACATAAAAGTTTTCACAGTAATACCGTCACGTTTTAAGAATTTAGAGGCATCAATGAACTGCAAGATTCGGGTAGAAAGGGGAAAACTATGAATGATTTCCATGCACTGTTTTTAAAAGTGTATAAAAATGGCGTCGATAAATTCGATGTCGAAGTAGAACATTATAAAAGAGAATAAATTCGACGGGAGAGCCAATGTGGGAATCAAAGTTAGAGCATTTAAAATTGCTAGAGGAAAATCTTTACATTTCCCGGTGTGAAAATATTTGGTTACTTGACTGAAACGTTGGTTACTTGAATGAAAAAGATTTAACATTATCTAAAACATACGATAGGAGAAAAGAGGGTTAATAATTTATCCATAATTTAAATAGTAACAGGAATAATCTAAATAGAAACACGTATATCTAAATAAGATGAATACTGGCGAAATATTTCGCAAATTAGAAGAAAATTAATAAACTAATTAATAAAAGACAAAAAAAACCCAACTAAGTATAATTTTCATAAAATTTTAGAGTCTTTTGTGGTATCGGTAAATCACTTTTTAATGAAATCCGCCATCCTTGTATAATGAATAAATTTCTTTGGATTAGAAACATTCACGGTAACGGAACGCTTTGCTAATTCTAAAAAAAATTCGGAACGCTTTGCTAATTCTGCTTTGCTGTTCTAAAACTTATATTAAAAGTTTTGCTTTGTCTATCCAAATAGACTTGTTAATTCTGTTTCTATAAAATATTTACCCTTTACCACAGGTAATGCCTAGGTAAAAGGCATCTAGGGCCACAGTTTACTCCTTCCTCTGGAATCATTTGTTTTACATCGCAACAAATTCCCCAAACTTTCGGACCTTGTGCTCATAAATATGCTGCTCCATTGTGTGAGTGTAATGGTTTTAAAGCGAATGTCGAAAACTAACATGTAAAATTTACGAAATTGGACTTCCGCTTGCATGTGACTTACATTTGAAAACCTTTTCGTAACGAGGAGCTGTGACTTTTGCGACAAAGCATTAGCTATGGTTGGAGCAACAATCAAAATTGTTTCTCCCTCAGTCGGTGTAATTTTGTGAATGACTAATAGTTAGAAATTCATGAGTTCAGTCGTCGTTGTTGCATCTATGAAACAGCGCACGACACATTCGTAAAAAAGAAAATTAAATACAGAACGCGAGCTTTTTATAAGCGAACCAGCGGAACTTGTGGTCGTTATGTGAATTAAAAATAAATCACTCTTGCAAGCGTGTTTGCCCTTACACAGATTCTGGGACGTGTAACGCCAGTTTGTTCGGTTTCGTAAGTTCTTCCTGCGTTTTGTGGCATGGGCTAGAACTCCACTAAGCTTGTAGTGACGTTTCGCAGAATCCACGTGCGATTCATTTGCAAATTATTAAACAGCCTCAGTTTCGAGAATACCTTCTAATATTTTTCCCTAAATATACCTTGTTAATTAAAAATCCGAGGTTCAGGACTGGAATTCCAATGTCTGATGTTTGATGATCAATGGTATGCGATGAGCGAGGTAAATGCGATGGTGTTTTCAATCAATTCACGCCAAGGCTACTGGAGTGCTTGACTGCCCCCACCAACCTCTCGGAGATATCTCATTTTTTCGAATCGAATGCTCAACTGACTGGTAGAAACGTCTGCTACTACTAAACGACTGTACTACACTGAACGTTCCTGACTGGCTGCATCGTTTGTTTGCGAACACATAAACTGATTATGTCGATGGTTAAAGAATCACGGGCGCCCGCACACACACACAAACACACTATCAAACCATTCACCTTGATAACGGCTCAATGATGAAACGAAACTTAATGGACGGAGCAATTTCATAAAAGTGCCATAGAGCCAGCAAACGATACGAGCATCTAAAAACCCCAACAATAGAAAACATGCCTCGGAATGCTCCATTTTTCTGCTGCTCGTCTTTTGTGCGAAATTGCCGGGTCAGATGGCAATTCACAAAAAAATATAGATGGTCACCAAACACGCACCGCGTTTGCGCTGGTCAGCATAAAAAGGCCGAGTTTATTCTTTGCGAGGTTTATCTGTGGGCTAGAGAATTAAAATGAAAAACCATACAGATGAATTACACACGGATTAGCTTGCGGTGGGTCATTATGGGTTTCCTTCTTTTTGTTAGTTTTATAACTAAAAAAACCCCTTATTGTGCCTTTTGTGCTTAGAATCTATCACTGTTCGAATGTGTCTCTTTTAAACATCTGCAAATTCCAAAGCTTTTCGCCTGAAATTGTTTACTCTTCATGGAGCATGTGTCTTTTATATTTGACCAAACAATCCCATTTCATTTCACTGGGCATTTAAGTGAAGGGCATTTTATTTCACTAGTTTTTTCTTTGGCTACTTATCTGTTACGAACATAGATTTACTTTTCATCATACCAAACTCATTATTTTTATTAAATTTAAAAAAGATCCATTTAAATTCAATAGAACCGCGTGCAAGGTAACATAAATTTCGAATTATATAGCTCGAACGTTGTTCTCAAATAATGAGATCGAACCCGTTAAAAATAGTACCTAAAAGTGTATAAATGCACTTTTCTAATGTCATTTGTTAATAGTCTTTTTCAATCAGACGAAACAGTGGAATGTGCTTTTAGAAATTAGACGTCAAGTTCTGTAAGCTAATAAGTTTGAAAAAGATTCAAAAATAAATGTAACCCGTACCTCTGTCGTTGCTGAACAGTTTACTTTGAGCTCAAAAATATGCAACCATCACTCTGATTTACGATAAAATCAAGTGAGTTACATAGTAATGCGCTTCAGTAGTTTTAGTCTTTTAAAACGTAACCTAGTTCTACGAATCGCGAACACTGGAGTAAACAACCCATTCCTACGGTGCTAGTTTTATTGAGCGTCCACTAAGCCACGTTCCCTGCTGCCCCGAGCAATGTTCCATTTCAAGATCGTCCAAGTTTGATCACGCACTGATAAGGCGTACCCCAATGTACGTTGGCGGGCAAAAAGGGGCGGGCGAAAGGTGGAGAGTGTGATGAGAATTGAATGTAGCCAGGGTTGAGTGGGCAAAAGGGGGCCGCTGGTAGGGGAATTGTAGAGCCGGCGTTTGAAAGAAGACGAGTTACGAAACGTGACCATCCGCCCCGACCGGGTGGGGTGGCGGAAAAACGCTCCCGTCGGTTCGTTTCAACGTGATTGTTCGAAACCTTTTTGCGTGCGGGTGGGGTTGGGTGGCATTGGGGCAAATTGAAATCGACCGAGGTCAAGAGATGCTTATGCTGTTCCCCGTTGCCCAGTGTGTGAGGGTCGAATAAGGGAGGAAGGTTCCATGCTGATTGTAGCGTTTGATCGTCGTTTGCATCGCTGATAACGCTTCGATCATTTGGGGGTGCAAAACCAAAACAACAAGAAAAATGGCGATGGGATTTTAATAGCCTCTCTTTCATTTCCCTTTTTTCCGTTTATATTACCATTTTAAGTTGATCTTTTATAAGTTGAAATTTTAACGTCCACCGAAGGGGCTTTTTTTCCCTCTCGCTATCAAAAATAAAACCACTCGGTTGCTGAAGAGCCATCACGGACACCGTGAAGCGCTGACTAATTCGCCCGAGGTGAAGTGAAGTGTCTCTTCAATCTACCGTCTGCTCGATATAAAAGTGCCCGCACTAGATCCGGCTGTCGTCGCTTAAGCTTTTTATCTGCAAAACTCGTGTGCAGCCGCGTGTGCCGGTGCATAATTTTCCAGAATGCAATTTTGCGCTTCAATTGGTAGCTTTATCGGAGGTGTGCCACTTCTGCGCCGGGTGGATCCCTCCGTTTGTTTGCTGCATTTTGTGTGCCGGCCCTTGGCTAAAACAGCGCTGGTGTGTCCTACCCTCTACTCTGCCAATGAGCGGTGACGGTCGGTCCACTAGATTGACTCTTATCTTTGTCACTTTATTCGCCAACAACAATCGTGGCGCGGGTTGATGATGTTATCATCGTTTCTAGTTTGCAGTGGGGGGAAATTGGCTTAGTGGAGGCGACATTGCGAACCACCAGTCCCGGGAAAGCGGTGCGGAAAAGCTTATGAGAAGTGAAAGGGTGGGTAAGCTAATTAGTTCAACTTCGAAATTCAATTAAAAAGTTTTCCTCACTCACACGCTCGTTGTAGGAGATAAATTCTAGCGGACCGTCGGGGGAAGGGAAAGAGACTTATGGTTAGTGAAATTTGATGTCACTTGCTTTTGTTCCATTTTGATGCTTTTCAACAGAATGGTTAAATGATAAAAACGATATCATCCGGGTAGAGAAATAAGAACCCCTCTGCCCACGATGATATGCAAATTAGGTTTTTATGTTGTCGTTTTTCCAACGCACACATCGATGGGGCTTTCGATTTTGTCAGCCTTTTTATGCTGCTGCTCAGTTGAATCGGTGGAGGTGGAAAAACATTCCCAACCTACCATAATTAATATTGTGCGGGCGTTTCGTTTACGCAACGATTGTGCACTTTTTTTAAAACTCTATTTACCGTGACGATGGTTTAAAATGAAGCAATCAATGCACAATGGAAACTGTATAGAAAGACTAATGTTTTTTTATTCTTTGGAAAAGTTTTAAAGCTCTACAACCAAACATTTTAATGGACACTGGGACAGTGAAAACTGGTTGAGCAAGCACTAAAGCATTTCAACAAATCTGATGAAAATGTTGTAATTAATATAAATTTTATCAACGTGATTCATGCTGAGAAAAACAGCAGGAAAACTTCACCGTATGGTTAATTCTGTTAATAATAAATAAAAATGGAAATCAGTTCAAAAACTTCCTTGTTCTAGAATTATTTCCCCGGGAACATTTGTTTAAACCATTTAAAAGTATATAAAATTTTATTTTACAAATTTTTATATTCATCAAAATATAAATGAATTAACTAGAAAAATCGAAAGGAGATATATTCCTCTCATTAGAAGTCAAGGATCTTTGAAAGAAAACGGATGTAAAAATTACGTTTTTTTTCCTTCCATTAAATTACAAAGAATGTCGTATATAATATTGTTCGAGTTATATGTTTGTTTGTCTTTGAATACTTTAAATGCTAGGTTCAAATAGCAGTATCGACAAATCACAAGTCATCTTGCAGAATGGTTTCAATTAGTGTTTTACCCATTGCATTTTAGCGTCATGTTTTTGTCAAGTGGTCGTTAACGACCATATTTCCCGTGTTATGTCATTAGTGCAATGTGAATAGCACTTCGTTCATCATGTTGCAACGATGCATGCTGTATGCACCTAAAGGGTTCCGTCTTCAATGAAGCGAGTGTGAAAAATGTTTATTGACGATATCTTTGCGATCTTTTTTTTTCTAACCAACATTTTCTGTTGCCGCAACTTTGGATTCCTTCTTATTATAACTACTTTTATTTTTAGAAATGTTTTCCTTTTCATTATTTACGCTTGATAGTTTACAATTCAATTTATTATAACGTTTTGCAAACACAAATAATTTTGCCAAATAGTGTAACACAATACTGTTAGATATGGCAAGTCGAATGCCGGAAGTATGTTTTATGCCTCCCTCGCCCCCCTTTCTCGCTTCATTTCTCGAATCAAGCTCACATTTCCATCACAAGGTAGGCATCCGTTCGTCCGTTCTGTTCTATCCGATCTGTTCCATTCAATGAACTGTATCGATCTATTCTTTCTTTGGCACGATTCCCACGACGTGAGAAACATTACCCCCAACTCACCCACTCACCCACCAACCGACGCACCGCACCGGCATGCGCCCGAGTGTGCAAGTTCAACATTAAAGGATTGAATTTCCGCAAGCAACACCACGAAAAAGACGAACCACTACGAGCAGGTGCACCATCTTTCCGGCGAGAGGAGCGCCGTTTGCCGTGGCCATGGCGTGTTGCTACAACACGGTCCATCCGGTGCTGGCGCGCAGGCGAGAGTTCTACTTCCCCATGCGACCGATTTATACATCCCTGGCAGTGCCCGAATAACTATTCGCATGACACTTTCCGAGCACTCGGAAAATGAGAGGCATCGCATCTTGGTCTGGTAGGGCATTTTTATTTTTTCCTTCCCTTTGCGTCAAAGGACAATGGGTGCCGTGGTTGGAGCTACGTTTTATTTTAGTAAATAGATCGTCCGTTGTTTCAGGTCTAGGTAACGTTTGTTCTAGGGATTTTCTATCACTTTTGTGGCACTGCATTTTCCCTTCACTCTCTTCTTGGTACTCATACGGATGGTTCTACCTTCTTGGGCGGCTTCTAGAGAGGTTAGAATGATTAGCGATGGCCTTTATTTACCAATCTCACGAATAAGAACTGTGAAATAATTTCGCATCACATTTTTCCCGTTCACAGCAAATAAAAGCTACCACGGTTTGCTTCTCTTCTCGCAACGGAAACTGACGGTCATGGATGGAAAACACGGAGTTGTTTGCTATCGGGAAAATGTTGTCATGGCGCGCTTCGATGCTTTCCTTTTCGCGATTGTAACAATGTGAGATGCATTCTAGAGCAGTGAAGATTCTCGGCGGAACTGTGAGGAACACGTTACGACACAACAAACCATTGCCATCGCCAACATTCACTGCACGAGAGGGAGGAGGGAAACTATTGGATAACAACCGCAAGTGATGCCGATTACTACTCTACATGCGTGGGACAGTTCTAACAAGAGACGGTTCCGGCGGAAAAGGTCTAGAGGGGAATTAGAAAAAAATCACTTACAAAAATAGAACAAAAACACTGCGCCGCAACAGCAAGTACGAGGTGCGCTTCTTCACTGCGTACTCCTGGCCAAGCCGGGGATGATATCGTTTGACAGAAACGCGTGCTCGCACACCGTCCCGATACGGTGCACACCAATCACTGAAACCGCACAAGCCAACGGAGGCCGAGCGGCCGTAACGCAGGTTGATATCGCGTCCGGTCACCGGCCCGCACCACTCCCCGCGTACACAAGTGGCCCACGACGGTGTCCACCACGGAGTGCGTCCGTGCGAGAGTATCGCGTTTGTTTGGCGCGTGCGAACCGTGCCAAGTTTAGTCGCAAACTAACCGAACTGACGGGCTGGCCACTGCTCGGCGCTCGGTGCGGCATTTCGGGTGCGCTGCAGTGCCACTCGCTCGCTCGGAACGCGAGAAAATCCGCGGCCGTTTTGGTCCATCCACCTCCGGGAGCGTCGCGGGAACCGCGTGCGTTATCGGAGAACTCTCCGAATGGTGGGCGACCGGGGATGATGCCTGCTTCTTCTGCCGTAGTGGCCATGTGTATTTTCGGGACTGTGCAAAGATCCGCCAGCCCTGCTGCGCACCCTCCTTCGCTGCGGGGTGGGTGAATCGTTCTGTTTTGTTGTCTGGTGAGCATGTGCAGCTTGAGGGGAAATCGCAATCGATGAGCACCGGTTTGGGAAAATGAGTATCCGGCTTGGGAAAAAGCGAACCAACAGGGGTGTCTTTTATAGCTTTTGCTCTCTTCCCGTGGGTGAAGATAAACAAACGGTCGATTGTTACAGCGCTTTGCATAAATATCGGTGCATTGTAAGGAAGGAATCAGATAATTTTTTCTTTGCGTAGAGTTGAGTTCATGGAATACTCAAAATCGTGAGTCATAATGTTCAAACATTTTCGTCCACGAAAGTATCTGGTTGATGTTATATTCGCGTTTCAGTTTACCTGTCAGTTATTTTTAAAAAATGGTGTCAGTTGAAATTTTCATACCGGGATTTTATTCAAATGATATTTAAACAAGAAAAAAAAATTTTTTCCAATACTTACGACACACAAGATTATGGCAGAAGGATCGTAAACGTAAAATAGACAGGAAATGTAGAAACAACATTTCGAAAGAAGTAATCCAAATAGTAAGTCATTGGTAATTAATAAGATTTAAAATTGTGAAGACAATAATATTTACCAGAGCATTAAGAATTCTTATTACGCACAAATCAATTTTTTGTCGGATGAATAAAAACAAACTCGCTTACCTCTTAACAATACACAAGAAATTTGGATAAGATATTGTGGTGCGTTTTAACAATCGAATATAACTTCAGGTAGGAATGCTAGCGAAAAGGTCTTGTCTAGATTTTAGTTCATAGCTTTGCTTCACTCGTTCGCTTTGGTGGGGTTATAAATTAAGAGTTTCAATTTAAGTAGCACAATACAAACACCAAGTCTCCACAGTTGAGAATCACTGTACTAGATAAAGTTTATCTAGGCGCCTGATATGATTAGTCTTTGACTTTTACTATTTTAACTTATCTTTTGTATACCCGTATATTTTTACTAGAAATCAATAAAAATAAACAAATTATATTATTTTATTTTATTTTATTTTTCCTAGACGATTGACACTCACAAACCTAAGGCTGATGCTGATAAATCGAAGTCTGAGACCTGTTTCATACACAACCCGCTTTTATCGCCTGCGTGACGATGATTACAATTTAAAATCATACGATGAAATCATGGAAATGGAAGATTTGATTGCCAATCCAGTGGCATTCAAGCAAGAATGGATTGCTGAAAAGGTAGGGTGGAATGGTTGCATATGTTGGATAATTTTTTAATTCCTTTTTCTTTCAGGACAGAGTATTATATTCGGAAGATATGGCGGTTTTTGTAGCCACTTACAAACTTTCAACTCTGTTCGAACTGGGCCAGGGTGTTTCACTTGACTGTTACATCAAATACAACGTGGCGGCAATCGAAACGGAATGCGATGAGCTGCAGCTCAGCGTGGGACCGCTAGAGCTATCGCAAACGCAACTATACAGCACCGACCTTTGGGTGCATTTCAAACCGGAAGAAATCAGCCGTGATCTACTGACGGTTACCTGCACATCCGAGTTTCTGCCGCTGACTGTTTGCTACAAGCGCGAACCCACGGTCGGACTGAAGGAGTTCTGTGTCGGACGGTTAGGGTTTTCCGATGTGTTATCGACTATCGCGTATCGTACCGTGCTGTACTGCGCCGATAACACATACTGGCAGGGAACAATGATAAGGTTGGATCGGATGGAAGACAAGCGTTTGAAGATTAAACTTTACAGCAGGTACGGTATGGGGGATTGGGCCTTTGATCGTTTCCGCGCCTCATCGTATATTTCACAACGTTCAACTGCATGTTTCCATTTCAGATACTCGCACCAATTGACCACCTTTCTTCGATCGATTTATGACGATTACGAGGAAACCTGTTCCGTTGATCTATGTGCAACGCATCGAAAATCAACGGTTGAAGAGTTAAAGCAACATCTTTTGGAAGAGCTACGGACCAAAATCGAACAACCGACCAACAGTGAGGAATGCATGCGGAAGGAGTTTTGCACCGATTTGATTTATTGTTCGCTAGAGACACCGATCGAAAATCAAACCATCGATCCGTCTAGTTGATACTAACGAGATCTCTTCCATCGCCATTGCCACGGTTGTCGATTCCTACGTGCACGTTAACCATCGCTGGATTGCGATGCATTACTGGTACATCATCGTCTTCCTGGTTGTCCAGCGTTAGATACGGTTCCGGGTCTAGCACGTGGTCGGCATCCTTCAGGATATCCACATAGATCGACACGGCGGGATTTTCGTCGTCCGGAACGTA
The DNA here is from genome assembly GCF_943734705.1 of Anopheles coustani. Lineage (NCBI taxonomy): Eukaryota > Metazoa > Arthropoda > Insecta > Diptera > Culicidae > Anopheles > Anopheles coustani. Next base: position 59,316,590 of record NC_071289.1, read on the forward strand.
GTGTGCATCACTGGATAGAACGCTATTACCATCCGGTACCAACATTGTCTTCTCAGGGTCCGAAACCAACGGTCCAGAAGCAACGGTGGTCAATGTAACCACAAGCACCAACAGCAAAAATACACTTTTCATGTCGATTAGCGGATTGGTTGACTGGGAACAAATTATATCGCAAAGAAGATGATACTGATTAAACTGGACAATCCATTTGGCGGACCTTTTTATATATCAGCAAGCAAGTGTAGTAATAAAAGGAAGATGATACTTTATCAATTTATTGGGTGACAACATTTATTTTTGGCAGCGCATTTCGATAACCAAAAGATAGCAGAAGAATCGCAAAAAACTTCAGTCGGTAGTCAAATATTAGATTGAATTTTCTTTTTTCATGTAAATTTTCTCAAACCCTAAAATGAATGGAAACTCTTCCTTTAGCTAAAATTATTTGTCTTCAAAAGATCGTTCATTTGAGTGATTATTTGTTAAGTCAGTTAAAAACGAATAAACTTTTGAATTTATTTTTACTTTCGAGCAAGGTGCTTACACGAGAAGTGTTCAAGAAACCTTGGTTAAAAGATAAATATTTTTATGGAGCAAGCACTGTCAATTTAGTAGTGATGTACATTGCATTTATGGTTGGAATTGATTCTCTTCACCCCAAATGGGACTACGGAGTAAATCCTCACATTTTCGCAGAGCTTTGAGTAAAATAATAAAAATTATTCTTCTAGTTCGCTTCAATTTGATCATTTGTGAAGCAACTAAGTTATCAAATTGGATTGATCGATGTCGATTCGCATTGATTTGTTGTTCAGAATCAACAAATGCAACTTTACTCCCGGAGTTTTCATGGAATGGTTTTCATTCCACCATTGCAAACCCGATAACATCAATTTTTAAAATTTCCATTGAAAAGTTTTTTTCTTAAACACAATAAATCGCCATAGATGCAGCATGAAGGGTCAATCTCTCTCATCCAATCATTTGGATCACAAAGAATAGCTCCCAGTAGGGATCGGATACATGCACCCGATCCAACACCGACGCCCCAACACTAAACATACCGGCAACACATCGAAATCAGTCAGTTGATAACCACAACCGGGATTGATGATTGCTTATTGTTTTGTCTGATTCGATTGGGATGTTGTGAGCAAAACATTAATAAAACCTTTTTTCTATTCTGTAACTGTCCCAGTAGTTAGGTGAATTCACAGCAGCGCTAGAATGACTACCAAGCATAGCGATAATATTGCGCTGATAAAGAAGCACATCGGCGAGTATCCCGACTTTCCAAAGAAAGGAATCCTTTTCAAGTAAGTACCGTGCGTGCCGGAAACCCATTTCGTTTCGTTGTTTGATTAACTCTTACTCTATTTATTAGGGACATTTTTACCGCACTTCGAAATGGGGAAGTCTGTAAAGCCATCAAAAGCGTACTGATTTCGTACGTGCAGGAAAACTGTCCCGATGTGGAGGTGATAGTAGGTCTGGAAGCTCGTGGCTTTCTGTTCAGTTTGCTGATAGCCGCCGAGCTGGGTGTTGCTTCGGTGCCGATACGTAAGAGGGGCAAACTTCCCGGAAAGTGCGTGCAGCAGGAGTACAAGCTGGAGTATGGAACCGTGAGTAAACAAACTCGGGGCAGGGATGTTTGTTTTGGAAAAGATTCTAATGCTTTTCTCTCCTTCTGTGTTCAGGATGTGTTCGAAGTGCAGGAAGGTAGCATCACGAAAGGCCAAAAGGTGCTCGTGATCGACGATCTGTTGGCAACCGGCGGAACGTTGGATGCAGCAAACAAATTGATACAACAGCTGGGCGGTTTGGTTGTGCAGAATGTGGTTATTATAGAACTTACCCAGCTGGGTGGCCGGAAGAAGCTTGAAACGAGTGGTTCCAAAGTACATTCCTTTATACAATATGACGACATAGAATAACAAGGCCCAGATTGTTCTCCGGTTATCTTCGGTAGAGTGTTACTTTGGTTAACGATCAAAAGACAGTTAAGATTAAGTTACAAACGGACCTCAAAGGTCTTTAATAATAGCAGCTGGTTTTGGCTTGTTACCCTTTTGGACCGTTATTTTCGGTTCTTTCTATATTCATGTTCCTCTTGACCAATCTCTATGCAATAAAAACCGTTGATAGCGAACGATTCGTTGATCGTAATATAGCATAATTAAAAAAGAAAATAACAATGTTGTATGTTCGAATGTTAGATTCCTGTTGCACCTGAGAAAACATATGTGCCGTGCCACCTGCTTTGCGCCCTTTCGCATAATTCGTCTCTGTGTTAGTAAGCTCAATCGCTAAGAAAGGAGAATATACAGCGGGCATAACATAAAATTGAGAGAGAGAGAGAGAGAGCGCGCAGAGGATCAGCTTTCTTGATCTTTGTGTGTCTTCAGGTCCCGCGAGAAGCATAACTGCGTCCGCGACAACGGTACCACAAGCGGATGAAAGGCCGAATCTCGCGGTGTCAGTTTCGTACCGATCGTCGTGTTGAGCAGATCACCACCGTGTCATTCGCGAGCTTACGTACCAAAGGTTTGTGTAAAATTAAGCTGAGTTTGCAGAAAACTCAAGTACCTTTTTGTGTCGTCGCGATCGTACGTTTCGTTCCGTTGTTCAGGAGATCGTTTTTTGTTGTAAGTTTACGTCTCGTTTGATCTCGCAGTGTTGGTTGTCTCTGGGATGTTGGAAGTAGTAGTGTGTTACCGGGGGAGCTGATCGATCGATCGATTGTTTTCATACTGCTGTCTGACCTCCCATTGTTTATTTCTCAACATTTTCGAAGGGCTGCTGGTGGACCGCAACAGTGGACGGGAAATTAACAAACGCTAATGGGATCGTGGAGAAGATTGTGTGAAGATCAGTGAAATCGAACCGAGTCGATGGAAGTGTGTTAATTTCTCATAGGGAAGACCTCACGAGCAGAACTCGACCAGTCGAAGTCGAAATTTGTGTTGGTAACGGTACGTGACCGCGTTTGAGAGACAAAGCTTCAAAGCTCCAAAAGGGTTAGTTGGAGCGTTTGTTTTGCGGACAAAAATCTTCACTAAAAACCCCACAAAACGGGTCACCGTAATCACCAGCATCATTGGGTATTCGTAGCGACAGCCACGCAAAGGTGGCAAACATACGCAACGAGCCGGAGAACGTATCGGTTGAGCCGTTTCGGTTCACACAACACCGCTCGCGTTACCCTTCTCGCTGGCCGACTGACGACGTGCCGGAAGAATGAAGAAATAAACATATTTTCGTGGGAACCCCTCGGTCGGGCGGTGTGAAGAAGAAGACTTTAAACAATGCGAATTGCTGCAGCCGATCCTTCTGCACCAAATGAGCATAGTATCGTCGTCTTTTCCCGGTCTCGGTGCTGGCAAGACGCGTGGCATTCGGTTCCGAGAAGGAGGTTCTGCAACTTTTGCAATGTGCTATCAAATGGAGTGGAACACCTTCGAATCGAATGTCCTTGAAAAGGAGTGAGGTAATTGGTTACGAGAACGTATCGCCCCTTCAACCCGAGGATCCTATTCGAAAGGACTTTGTGCCAAGATTGGGAGTTCCCATTTTGCCTTTTGATATATTTTTTTTATCTGCAAGCTTCACATGAAGGTTTCAATAATAAAGCTTTTTAAAAAACTCAATTCTTCCTCTCAATGCTTCTGAAATCAATTGTATACATTAAATTCCTTTTGAATTTCTTAATTAAAGCAAGACAGCAACGTTGCAAATTGATTAGGACAATAAGAAGAAAACATATTTTTGAAAAGTGCTTTAGTAACATTTTTAAGTAAATTAGTAATTGACAAAAGTATACCACTTTTATAAATTACCTCCAAGAGTTTTTTTAACGTAACAGTTCCTTAAAAATACTTTGTTGCAGTTATTTTCAAAACAATATGAATTAAAATAATTAAAATGCTTTTCAATGTGAATTGCTAGAAATAATAATTACTTAGGTACTGATTTGCAACTTACATGTTTTTCTTTTGAAAAGTATGTAATTTATGATAGCAATATTTTTTCAATTTTAAAGTACTTTTCTACTACACAAAGAAGCTTCTACTTGCGCGTTATATTTACTCTATCAAGCAAATACTGTATTTACTATGCCAACGATCTTAAAAGAAAAACAAGAAATCTGCTTTCGCAAACAAAATTCGTTCGCGTACCAAAACACAACAGCTGGTGATTTGTTCCTAAGCTTATTTTTTTTTTCGTTCATCCATTTGGTTCACATTCCGAAACTTGCGGAAAGTACGGTGAATCATACGGTCGTGGTGTAAGTCGATTCTTAGCGATCCAGCCGATCGCGCCGCCCGGCGTGTAAAGTTTGAGCGCAGTAAGCTTAAAAGTAACAGGCGCACAGAACCGCAGGCAGCGAATCCGGCGGTGGCCAAAGGTGCTAAAGTCAAAATGGAGTTGAAACCGAGAAGGGATCGGACAACGACGGTTGAGGGTTAATCGAGGGTTCTCTCTCTCTCACACTCTATCGTTCCACTTCTTCGTCTTACGATCGCGAGTAGGTGAGCGAAGGGTCATGGCGTTGCAGGAGGGTCTCGCGTATGATCGAGGTAGAGAAGCGAAAAGATACATGTTGTGCCGTGTGTGTGGTTCTTCTTTCATCGTTTCGTGGACGAAGGTATCAGCCCACTACACCTGAAGCCATCATATGAAGAAGCAACCTGTGCCTCTGTAGGACGGATCTGGGAAGTACCACCACAACCAGAGGAGCTTGGAACGCTGGTTACGAAGAGGAAGATACACAGAACGATGAAGCAACCTCTTCGATTGCTGGTTGCGCCTGGTAGTTGGAATGAAGGAAAAATGAGCTTATATGTTTACTCACCGGAATCTGACGTAGTCATATGGAGGGAAGATGACTACATATTGCCGTTGGGTTGGACGATCTCGTGGGTGATCGTACGGCCCGGAATGGATTGATGCTGTCACAAAGACACACAGACGATCGATTTGCGAGCTCTTATTTGCAAGATCACGATCCTCAGACTCAGGAAGATACCGCGATCGTAAACAAATGTCATGCGCAGAGTAACGGACCACGTTGGAAGTGGTGCATAAATTTGTCTAAATCCTGCCGTAAAAGCGTTAGCGTGCCGTACTGCAATCAGCTCGGTGTGATCAGAGGAACGATTAATCATACTGTCAGTCAGCAGGTTGCACGTACGATGAGGAGAGAACCGTTTGGCCTAGGACAAGCTCAGATTCAGCCGAAAAAGAGGTCAAAGCTTCGTGGCAGGGAGAAAAGACGTCTGTCGTGGTGCTTCTTCATATTCTACCTAGGCGCTTGCGCGCCTAGTTTACACGACACCGAGTGCGCCAAATGGCAACGGCATCGTGATCGTGGAGGAGACGCCAGCAGAAGTAGGGTCGGACTAAATGCGGCCGAATTCAACATCATCTTCATCCGCCTCTCATAATCGTTTTTACCCTCCATGTCGGTCGGGTGTCTCTCTACCCACACCCGCATGAAGCATAGATCATTGTTACGCAAGATGATGCTCGGTGTTCGGTGGAACGAAAGACTTCGACGGCCGAGCAGAAAGGGAACCCCAGAAAATGAAATATTTGCTTCGATATTCGGTTGAGAAATATGTAACGTAGTAGGCATATGATGTTTAGGGGTATTTTTCTCGAAAAATATTTGTGGTTTATAAACTTCACTCCGTTAATTCAATCAGTAAATATACCTTCAACTGAAGCATCGTTGTAACAAAAAGTAATTCCTACCGTACCGCGGAAGTGTGACATTCCAGCGTTTGGGAAACAATTTTCTGCTCTTTAAAACTCCCATCCAAAACAGAAGATCGAAATCAAGCCGAGCTCACGTGAGAAAGGAAAAGCTGCACCAGCGCCCGAGTGATGCTCCGATATGGAAAAGCGATCTGGCGGGCGGAAGGGTCGCATTTCCGACTCCGCCCGGTTGGTTATATCTCGTTACAGCCATCATGTAATGCGCACGGTTCGGTGCGCATACCAGATCATCGGATTGTTTTACTGCCGCTTTTTTTTAAAGCTTATCTTTTTTCACTTCACATTTCACTCTCATTTCCGAACGCTGTACGCCCCGCGCTCTCGAGATTATGCGGGGCTCCGAAATCGTTTACTGCACTTTGGGTGCATGCCGGTTTCAATTGTGTTCAACATAACATCCTCTTCCCATTCCCTTTTACCACAGGCGCAGGCTTTTATGGGCTCGTGGAAAGCTTTAGGAAATTTGTTAAGCTTTGCCCATTGATTTGTTTTTGATTACATAAATTCCATGGCCGGTAAGTGTGTGTCTGTGTATGTGCGTTGGAGAGTGGAAAACACAAAGCTCACAGGCTCCATTAAAAAGGGTGCCGTCTTTACGATGAGATATGTTGAGCATGTTAAACGTAGGTAAAGGTTTGCTGTAACAAAACAATCGAAAAATAATCTTTTTTTCCACGTGAGACGCGTAGGTGAAAGAAAGCAGATTGGGATCGTTTTGTTAATTTAGAGAAAAATTTCATTTTGGAAAGTGTTTACACTATCGAATAAGTTTGGAGCACATATTTCAAACACTTCCTCTCCTCCATTGCAAGGCGTTCAAATTGGCGTTCGAAAATTATTTGTTTTCCAATCGGGAACCGGTCCTATCCATTTTTTGGGGGAAATGAAAAATAAATCGCATAAACACGCTCTGTGTGTGGCGAATTAGTCAACGGTGGTCCGAAACTGATGTTCGAGGAAATAGTAAAGAAGCCAACGGATGGGGGTGTTAAGTGAGTATAATTTACAACATGTGATATTTGGCGAAGCGATGCTGGTAGGTGTCAGCATCATCAACAACATCACCATCATCACCGGCATCATCAGCAGTGTAACGAAAGCTGTGCAACACGAGCCCAGTTTGCCATCTTTTGTTTCAAAGGCATCTTCAAAGTTTTCTTAAAGCTACGCTTTGTTCACAACGGCTTTACGATGAAGCCGTTCGAATGAAACCAAAAACATGAGCTCCCTGAAAAAAGCATACCGCGAGTGAAATGGGATCGAAATACGAAGACGTCAATGAACGGGATTGGCAAAGGAAAAAAAACGCGCAAAACAGTCGTCGTCTTACTGATGCTACCGATTTTATTTCAACAGGAATACCCGTGGCCGTCCCGTTGCCATCGTCGCCCGCGATTCGTCCGTTCGTGGTGTCAGTGTTTCGCAGTGTCCGGCAGCACGCGGTGGTTAGGAAATAGTGCGAGTGAAAATTTATTCCTTCTGCTGACGCAGCAAAAAAGAGAAGTGTCCGCGTGCAACGTGTATTTAGTGCGCGAAAAAAGTGTGCTTTCAGTAGGCTGGTGAAAACCCCGAACAGACGTAGCGATCGCAATCGGGAATCTCTGGGAATACACAAGGTAGTGAAGCGTAAGACGGGCGCACGATGGGAACGAAAATTGAGTATGTCGACTCGAGCCACATGTACGCGACGAACTACATTCGAAACTCGAAAGCGATTGCGGTTCTGTGGGCGATCTTCAGCATTTGCTACGCGATCATCAGTGTCGTCGCATTCGTAACGCCAGGTGAGTTTATGGGAATGCCCAGCGAGGTGCGAATTCATGAGCCAAAATGCCGATAATTAGAGGGATTTATGCAACATTCGTCCGGATGGAAGTAACGATCAGAAAGCTCACTCTCTGTCACAGTTGTTTCAAATTCAAGCGAAAATGTCTTGCACGTGACCATATGACCTGTTTTAAACGTCTGCCCTGAGCAAAAGCGAGCACATTTGGGTTTGCATTGCATAAGCACGAAAAACATGGACTTTCCTTGTTGTGTTTATCGCTTGGTAAAAAACTGAACGCTTAGTTCTGCACAATTTGCACGGTGAAATGTGACCTTGTTTCAACACATACCGCCGCAAATAAAGAAGAAAAAGCATATGCTTGCTTGAACTCAACGTTCATCGTCAGCGATCTTCCATGTTTAGTTAGGACATGACAAATATGTTTAGTTAGGACATGACAATAAATATGAAATATCGTAATTTTTATGAATAATTCTTTTCTTTCAGGTTTTTAGTTTCAAAGGATAGGGTTTTGCATGATGATTTGTCTCTTTTAAATTTGATTTTTGCTCTTATTACTTTAGATCCTTTGGTTTGTTCGTGTTGTTTTCTTTCAAAATTTGTTGTCGGTGTAAATGTAGTAATAGAGACAAAAATAAAATTCAAATGACAAAAAATAATACAAACATTGAACACAATACACAAAAAAAATTAAATCAACAAGAAATTGGTATAATGAAAATGGACAACCATAAGGTGTTGAAATGGAAGAAGAAATCTAAGTTACTTGAACCGAGCTCGATGGAATTAAAATATTTTTTCGAAATGCATCATAAAGATAGTGAACTTTAAAGAAATGTAAGAACCTAAAACTGACTCATTTGAAAAAAATGAGTTGAAAAAGAAAGATGGAAAAATACGCATTGTATTAGCAGATGAGGTACAGTGCAGGAGTGTTGTGAGTACGATGAAAAAGATTACAAACGTGTTTTGCAATCAATGAATCCCAATGGTAATGGTAAGGTTACGTTAGGTTTTGCAAAAAGTGTTGTTCGAGTGCTCTAACAAAACGAAAAATCATATTATTTAGCTTTTAAAATATCGATTTTATGCTTCTGGGCATAATTCAAAATTTTGGATTTTTAAAACTCCTTCCTATTGGTACAACACAACCCGTTTAAATGAATCTGATTTTCAATGTTCTGTTTGAATAATTTTTAAGCAAACAGAAACACAAACGGTCCATTAAGATAAGTTAATTCAATAAATGCACTGAGCTTTTAAATTTATCATATCTGTTGCTTATGTTTGGAAGACTCCGCATTGTGAGGCATTTAATAGCCATTGCAATGAACAAACCTAGTATCATATTCCTTTTTCACGACCATTAAGATTCTTTGGAAACTCTTAACCCGTTTTGCTTTTCGCGGCAGAACAATGGATACTATAAGCGCACTGTGTGTTAGTGTGTGTGTGTGTGTGTGTGATATGGTGCAATTTTCTTAGGAAACCCTATTCCACCCCTTTGTCCAAACGTCCGAAAGGGTCAGCGTAAATGTAAATACGACTCCGCCATCCGCAGATGGAAAACGAATCCACGGGGGTTGCTTTGCAAAAGTGTTCCCAACTATAAGAAAAAAAGGCAAAACAAAATTCACAGCCTCAGTGTGTTCCATTCTTTCGCGCCGATGCGCAATGGGAGAAGCAGTGTTCACACTCCTCAAAACGACGGCAACCCATTACTACCATTTACTACACCATCGGGCGGCTCGGTAGCGTGCCGTGGTGACCTTTTGCGCTGAAAAGTTGTTTCCAAACAACCATTACCTTACGTGGTAGCATCGCAGTCGGCGGTATGCAGACTCGAGCGGGCGAATGTTTCCGAGGTGCCGTTGCCTTGCACTTTGGTTCCCTCCCGCGAGCGGAGACGGGCGGCGCCACACGGTGGGCGACAATTGGTGGACGGTTTTCGCAAGCTAATTAAAACCGGTTGTATCTGTGACTTTGTGTGTCAGTACCGTTTGCGATCGAGGAAGAGAAAACTTAATTCAATTCATTTTGTTTTTTAATAAACATAATAAAACCGGTCACTTTTCGTGGGTAACACCAAGCTTTAACACAGCTTCTTCATCGGACGTTCGATCGAAAGACTTCAACGCCGTTCACAGCGCGCGCAGGCAGCGACGAACCCGCTGTGCGTTGGAAGTATGTAGCAATGCTTAAATAATGCTTAAATTAATCATAATAACCATAATGATCATATCGGCGCCGCGCGGAGTACCGCTCCGAACCCTTCCTACCCTCCCCCCTCGCTTCCTACGTGGCGGCTTATGATGCAATAAAATATCGGAGGCCGGAAAGTAAAAGCTTTCCTTTTTCTCCGCATGTTTCCGGCGCTGGTTGGCTCGTGTTAATAATCATAAATCTGCTAGCGAAATTTTATGTTCAGTTCAATTTACCCGCACCGACTGCACCTGCACTGTGCGCCCGTCTCCCAGCTGATGATAATTCGTCGTCTGATTAAGACGAATTGAATCGATTGCATTGTTCACTGGCGAAGTTAATTTGCGGGTTTGAGCTTTGGCTGTAAGGAAAATGCGGAAAGAAAAATGAAGCTAGCCAGCCCGGGGTAGCAGGAAATGAAGGCAACCCCGCGTGACACCGTGCTGCTCTGGCGGAATAATTGTCTAAATTTCTTCTTTTACCACTTTGTGCGGGATTTTTGGACGGTCTTGCTTTCTCACCTCTTAAGGCCGCTCGGATGATTTGCATATTGCTATGATTTATCGCACGATTTCGCGGCGGTTCATCATCGCGCTGAACTTCGGGCCGATAGCTGATTGTGTTTACGGTTTCGGTCAGGGAAATTTTTCGAGGGCAGAAGCAGTTATCTAACTCGTTACCGCGTTACGGTGAGCCGAGGAGGTCACGCACGGTGATAATTAATCATAACAATCCGTTGCTCCACATGCTGATGATAAGCGAAATTGGAAACGATTCGAAGGTATTGTTGGAAATGTTTCTTTTTTCCTTATTTTGGATTCCTGTTTTTTTTAACAGTTTTGCAAAAAACTGATGCTCCATTGAAGATGGGGAAAGCAGATCCGATCATCGACGCCGATCAAATGTAACTGTGCTGGATCGTTTGGCACTGTTCGGCTCAATCAACATACATTTCCCAATCGTTAGACGATGAACGGTTACCGAAAAGCCTTATTATTGGCAATTTTTAGGATACGAATTTACCTGCAGGGCATTTTGCGATTCGGTGCACCTAATTTTGATAACAAAAGGTAATTTATTGCGTTACGGTATCGTTCTTGATTTGCAGAATATTTGTCTGCAGATGCTACGGCAGATGGAAATTTAAAAAATAGAGAACTCTTAATTTAACATTCTCTGTGCCGTCTGTGCGTCCCTCAAATAACATGAGGTTTGCTGTTGACGATGCATATGCTTTATTAAACACTCGGGGCAGAACATGTTTTTAATGAATGATCATAAATGCACTGGGATGTGAAGTTTAAGGTACAAAATGTGTCCCCAAATAGTGAAATTTCGATCTGAAAATGCATCAGAACGAACAGCTTCATGAATGAAAAACATGAATCATATTATGAAAACATAAATAGTCATCATTTGGCCAAGGTTGTATTAATCCAGCGTCTTATGTTCTGGGGAAGTTGTGTTTATCTGGTTCGAGTAGCGCAATTTTTCTAAGAGTCTATTGCCAACATGGATATTTTCATTTCTTTTACTCATTTCCATAGCTTTTAAATAGTTTTAAATTTTTAAATTGTTTGTTATGTTTTGTTTAACCCCCATAAGAGCAGTCTGTAAAGAAACCTACACAATTTTCCGGTTATGCCTGGGCACGTGCAGTTTTCGGTCACCGACACTAGCGCATGCACATTATAAATTATGTGTTTTTCATCAGAAAATCGTATGCAATAAATTTAATCGATTTTTTTATGATTTATCGATCAGTCAAAAGGGTATGAGTGTCATACTTACACAACTAGCAGCACTTTTCTGCCAGGGGCTAGCGGCCGAAACGGCAACGACAAACCCCTTTTGACCGCCTTGTGGTCGACTGCTTTATGCAACCTCTGCCACGCAATGTAATGCTCGCGGAACAATTTGTTGGTTTAAGCATTATGGCTTCGGCCGGATGATTTGCGTCGTTGGAGGCTGGGCTGGAGGAACAAGAAGCCAACATTTTCTGCCTTTTTTCCGCCCGATCTCGGTGTGGCCTTTCATCTGTAGCATTACTTTTACCTTGGGTTTACCGAACAAAAGGTGAGAGTTTGAAGCTTATTATTGCCTTCGAGTGGATGTGAGTTTTTATTCCCGCGCACAGAATTGCAAGAGTTTTCGCGCACAAGGAACGGGGAAATGGGTCCAGGAAAATGATTTAAACTAGCGCATAAGAAAGGTCTCATGCTCCCGCAACCACTTCCAAGAAGAGAAAGAGGAAACCATAACCAGAATGCACTGATCGGTGGCAATCAATTGGTTGTGTTTATTTTTGCCACTGCCTTTGGGGGTAAAAAAAAAGGTAAACGCCACCGTGGAAAATCAAAGGGGTTTTTTCTTGACGTGCAAAATGAGATTGAACATTTTGGCTTCAGCCCACGGCTTAGCTGGCTGTAATGTGCCGGCGAGAGTTATCCAACCGGGTGGATGATTTCTGGGCGCGCACGTCGGCATGTCAAGCTCGATCTCGGCTCGGTTTTCCGCGGAGCCCGCAACCCGTGAAGGATGCAATGCAGGAAGTGCTCAAGCTACGTTCGTTCTGCTCACTTTCTGGCCGACGACGTAATTGGTTCCATTGACACACCGGGTTTAAACTGCGCAGCGAATGGATTTGCCTGTGGTTGTAATGTGGCACGAGAGGAACATTTGCTTCACCTCCGTTTCGAGTGGTGCTCTGATTTGCACGCTTGCAACATAAAAGCCCTATCAAGCGAAGCATATGTAACAGATTTTAAAACTTATAAAACACATTTTGTAGTTGCACCAGGTGATAATTGAAACACTCTAGTTTTTTCGTTCTAGTAGACAAATAGTATTTAAATGAGCCTCAACATATTTTTTTATTCGAACCCGTTCGTTTTACACATTTATAATATCAGTTCTGTCACGTGTAATTTGTTAGCTCATTTCCATCTTTTTGCATTTTGCATGTTACCAAATCTAGTAAATTTTATTCGGATTTCTTCTTTTTTTAATAGATTTTTTACATTGCAAGCAATTGTAAGTTTAAATAATCATCATTGAACCAGTAGCGGATTTACACTAATCGGGGTCCCTACGCAATACTGTAAAAAATAATAAATGTTCTTCTTGTTTATATGCTTTTTAACGCAATCAATGTTAGATATTACTTTTGTCCTGCAATCAATACGTGGACTCCTCGAAGTTTGAAAATGTATGGCAACATCTAACAGGAAATGTAAAAAAAATCATTGCTTGTATTTTAACTGGTTGAGTTTTTCAACTCATTATTTTAATCCTTTGCTTGATGTATTTAAAAATCTTGTTGTTTTGCAAACTTGCAATGACATGCTTGTTTCTGATTGATAATTTAAAAAATCTTTTTACTGCTGTTACTCTTCAATTAATATAATTCTATACCAGACCTTCTTTTAATTATTTCGCTATGGCTCTTAGCATTATTGTTTTAAAGATGCAATAAAATTAACCATAATTGACCGATTCCTATTTATTACTTGTTGCTCGTTAAAGAAAATCGACGAATTCTGTAGAATATTTGTTTAAGTATAAATTTTACGAACTTGACCGTTGAAGGTCCGGGCCTCGTTCAATACGCCGCTGCATTGAACTTGATATTAAGCACGAAAATAAGCATGACAAATAAGCATAATGGGTTTCATTTTCTTGTTTTTTCCAGAATGGGTTGGCGATGCAGACTCGGACGCCGGGGGCCGGCTTGGCCTGTGGCAGATTTGTCAGAAAGATGATCTCAACGACAGCTGTAGTGGCAAACTGGAAGAGCTTCTGGAAATGCAGTCGATCGCGTTTCAGGTGAGTTTTAATTGACTTTGAAAGCTAAATAGAACCCCCGGATTGCGGAAGTTTTCCCCGAAAGAAAACCCGTTAGCGCTCCAGAAATACAAAAAAACGGGGCGCTAGATGTGACGTTTTTATTAGCAGACACCCCCAAGACTAGTTCTCCCGGGGGAAAAATGTCACTGACACACTACCACCCGCGGAAGCCCAACACGGTTGGCCTCGTTTCGTTGAGCGGAAGATAACCCTTCGGTGTTTTTCCTCCATCTTCTTTTCAGGTGGCGACCGTATTTTGTGGCCTCGCCGTGGCCACTTCCGTGCTGGCGATCTGCTGCCTCCTGCTGATGGTGTTCATGAAGTCAACGACCGTCTTTCACATTTGTGGCTGGATGCAGATGCTTTCCGGTAAGCATGGAGGATGAAAAGTGCGGAGCTTGGTAGGACAAAGGAAACTAAGCCATCTTAGTGTGCTTCCATCGACTGAACACATCGAGTAGCCATCGAGTAGTTGTAGTGGAGTGTGGAATTTCGACAGGAATTCGGAGGGAAATGTTCGCCCCAGCGAGACTTCGCTCAACTTACGAAAACATCCACTCGATAATCGATGGGAATAAAGGGTCGGTTCGTACACGAGCTGTACGCACGAGAACCGACCACCATCTTCCTCATTGCGTTCGTTAGTGAGAAGAAATTGTAATTAAAAGCCGTAATTGTAAGTAAAAGCCCCATAAGGCAGCGATCGGCCATCGCTCAGTAATAGCGCGCGCAAAAGCGGAAGCAATGGAAACGGTTCACAACCAACCGGAAAATCATCTCGGTTAAGCGTGCGCTCTACAGATCGCGTGGAAACTGGGATTAATAGTTCAATCGGAGACTGGAAAGATAGATTACTTTAGTAGTGGCAAGATGAGGCACTTAAACGCGACTCCGAAAGGAGTCCACTCGATGTGAAGCTATCCTACCCAATCTGCCCATCAAACGTGGCGAGAGTGTTGGGTGAAGGCATTTTCATGTTCACTTATCGTTAGTGGATAAACAAGACCTCCATGTTCGAAACGGAATTGGTGTGTCTAATCCGGTTTTTCTGCGCTATCAACCTTCGCGGCTTCTGGCCACCTTTTCGCCAGCAAAACTGCACTCGATGCAGCTGCTTTTCCGTTGTTTCCCTTCACTTCAATCCGATGCGAAGGCCGATGGTGATGATGTTGTTGGCGATGATGGCGATGATGCTGATTAGGTCGTCGAGATGGTGGAGCACATTAAGAGGCAGGGTTTGGAAATCGTCATCATCGAAAGCATCGCTGCCTTCTGGACCGGCCGGTAAACCGGTTTTCCAACTCCGGTAAATGGCTCCGGCGTTGGTCCCTTGAGACGGAGGTACCCGGAGAAAGCTCCGACCGGGCCGGAAGAAAGAGAAATGATCGATTCTCGCACACCCCGAAAGGGAGTGAACGTGCTCTCGATGGCCTTCCCTGTACCTCTGGGTTGGAATGTCCGGTCGAAGAAAGCAGACAGTCTACCCACACTGGAAGTAGGTCATTGCCACTATGCTGTGCCCTGGAACACAACCGGGTGTTTGGGCGATGATCCCTGTTTTGATCACTTTTTCACTCGACTGTTGTCGCACGGGTTTGCATGCGAGAGTGGACAGTTTTTCCAGCAAATCGATCGAATGGAAAATGAAAGCACACGCGGGGAAAAGTAGCTTTCTTCATCGACAGGAAAAGTGATTCCAAACCAGTTTGGTGCGTCTTACTACGACTCTCTTCCTAATGCCGCAAAGCGAAGTGGTCGATCTAGATTTCCAATTTCCGCCCGTTCGGCACTGACCTTTATCTCGGCCGTCCGCCGCTGAAGATCGCGAAACCGACCGGGGAAAAACAAGTTTCCAGTCGATGTCCAAGTTTGTTGACTTCACTTTGCGACACAATGTCGTGCTGGGTAGGAGTGTTTTGCAGTATGGATTTTTTGTTAGTGAAAGTTGATTTGAAAGTAAAATAATCTCCCAACTGGACGAGCAATGGCGATCACCGCTAGTTGGACATCTTAGCGTTCTTAGCGACGACCAGCAGTGAGTTTTTCCAATAAAATGGAAGCGCTGCATGCAACCATAGGTGCAATGAATGTTTCTCAAAACTCATTACCACTTTAATTTCTTTCTACCTCGGATTGGTTGTACAGTCAATAAAAATTGAAACATGATTACATTGGTTGCGTTACGCGTTCATCATCATCTGCAAAGCGAAGGTATGGCATTTGTTGATTGATCGTGAGTTCGGATTTATGGCAAACATCCTCTCGCACACGCACTTTTTACAGCTGCGTGCCCGAAAATTACGTGCCACCATTTTGCCATTTTACTGCCCCCTCATTTGGGAGCAATATGACTGACCGGGTGGGTGATTTGAGCCGATGCCGTCGTTACGGTTACAATTTCGGCCTTTATTTACTTTCGCTGGTTGACCCAGTCTTGCCGGGTAAATGGTGAATGAGATTTCAGGCTTCACGGGTGCATTAGTTTGGCATTTTCAGTCGTTACCGATTGCGTATCCTTCCTCTGGTGGCGGACGCTGAACTCGATCCAGTACTTATAAGATAATTTTGACGAAAGATGCCTGATGTAAGCGACTCTAAGAAATGAGAATGATGTGTAATAATTGTTACAGTTGATTGCGGTGATTTTTAAAAATGGAGAGTGCCAATCGTTTCGGAAAAGTTTTTGCATAAGAAACACTTACTAGTTATATTTTTTTTGTTGGTAGAAATGACTATACATTTTTTTAATACTATAATGATTTCAACCCAAAATGCCTAGACGTTGGCTTGAATACATCACGAAAGCCTGCTAGAACAGAAGTGCAAAATTTTGGTTCCATTCGGTGTCCATGGGTCTTCGAGAAATTAACAAATGTTTGATCAGTTTTTCCCTTTCCGCCAATGTCTGCTGTACATGTGGCACATGTTCAAAATCAAACAATCATTACTTACTACTCACTAGTATTTTAAAACTATGTGTTTTTGATCCCGGAGTATAGTTCTATATTTTATCAATTTTTAAAACGATAAATACCGTACACTTGCAATCAAATCGTGACGAATCACTGCATAATACTAATGACAGTATGGGCTCAAAGTTAAATAAGTTAAATTTGCTCACAAATCTATCTGTTCATAGAAAACAATATTTAAGGTCAGTTTGGTATTGATTTTAGATGATATTTGCACTGTTGATCACATTTAAGAAATATTTTTAAGATTTAAACTCTTGCGAAAGTTTGCAAATATGTAGCGAAAGTTACCAATACTGTCACGAACAATAGCCGCAAAAAAGCGGTATGGGAAAATCATAAATTCCAACTAATATATAAAAAAGAATGAAGATTTATAGTTCGATAGCTTGTTTACATTTTCGTTCCGTTTTTTTCTCCGCGGTCCATGCATTAATTCTTTAAAAGGTTTTTGTCACGATGCTGTACTAACACGGCGAAGGCACCGTCATTTGCCCAATTTGTACAGTTTGTTTTACAGGAAATACGTAAAATAAGTGCTAAACCGAATGAGGCGTGGAATTTGGTTTCTCACATCAACCGGAACGGGGCACCCAAATTAAAGATGATGCAAAAGTGATAGTTTGATGAGCGGTGGCAATTGTAAATGATACTTAAAAATAAAGAGAAAGAAACTTAACGGTTCCGCTCCCGTGCACTTCGCTAATCAAATCTCCATTAAGCGAAGAAATCTGCGTATTTGTACAAGGGTCCATTATGCGTTGGAAGAAAAGTGGTTGCGAAAGAAAGAGTTTCAACGTGATGACGGCCGGTTAATTTTTGGCTGAGTGTTTTTATTTCCCTGCTTTGCTTTTCTCTAAATGCCATTCCAACGGATGATGCGCAAACGAGTTGACTGCACGCTCCGGAAAGTGACCGTTTCCGGAAGAAAACATGCGGTGTCTTTTTATTTACTCGCCAGCGCCGTGGCGTACAATTTGTGATATTCTCGTTTGAGTTGCGGCACTTGCAAGTCTGCGAACGGTGCGGTACTAATTTGTCGTGTGTAACTTGAGGTTTTTATTTTATTTTATAACCCGCGATGGTCGGAATGTGGTAACACATGTGGAATTGGCGGGGGGAAACTAATGCGGTGGAACCTTGAGCACGCCATTGAGATTCCCACTGAGGGCCACTGAGTTTGTCCCGCCTCGGACCGGATGGATGTACGGTAGGCGTCGGCGTGCAAGAAGAAAGAGCCATAAATGTAATGTATGCAAATTTTCCTTCCCGCCACTATCGCACTCGTCATCAGGTGCGTTTGCGCTGCGGTTGAGCTTTAATGGTGCAAACCCGGGGGCCATTATGTGTGTGCAGAATCCCTTGGCGGACAGGTGAAATAACTCTTGTGGATCACTAAAAACTGGTGGCCGAATGGAACTGCGTCATGTGTTTTACTGAGGTTTTTAATCTGATGGTTTCACAATCTGTGGCATTGTTTCCTCGGATGTACCAACCCGAAGCCACGATGTGTTCAGTTGTTACATTTACGGGAGCGTGCATCATTCGGTCCATAAATCGGTAGAATGGCAGTGCTTCGTTTGCCAGCACGAGTGCCTTGGGAATACAGTGCTTGTCTAGGGCTGAGGGTGGGGGTGCATCGGTATGAAGTAATAGCCCCGCGGGGAACCACACGGATGAGTTTTAATATTGAGGGATGCAGTTCTACCCTTTCGATTGAATGCTCTAGGCGTAAGCTTTTTTCCGAATGAATTTACTCTGGATTCCTATAACATTAACAGTTCTTAGATTCTTATGTCTTTTCTATCTCAAAACTTTGCTGATAACATTTTTAATTTATTATCTTTTTCAGCCCTCTGCATGGTGATTGCTTGTGTTTCGTTCCCGTTCGGGTGGAACTCGGACGAGTTCCGCAAGATTTGCGGCCCCGAGTCGAACCGTTTCGAGGTTGGTTTGTGCAGTTTGCGCTGGGCGTACCCATTGGCAATAATCGGTAAGATTTGACTCACACCGTTTACCACCAACAAATCGCTTCACGAGGCCGAGTTTGTTTGCATCTTTTTAGCATGTATCGATGGGTTCATCCTCGCCACGTTGTCCTTCATTCTCGCTACGCGACACGTCCGCTTGCAACCGGAACCGCAGTATCAAAGCAGTACGTATAAAGGTTGGGAAGGTCGGGTGATATCGTTCCTCACAATTCAGTTGATCATCGTATTTTCTATATTTTTAGGGGAAATTAACAATGCCTACGTGACGGACGCCGTTAGCATCGCCGGCTCGAGGAAGTCGTTAAACCTTCAACCAGTGCTCCTGGTTGCGCCGCCACACATGTAAGATAGAGGAAAATGAATTCCCAATGTTGTTCCAGAGGCTATCATAGCTTTCATAAGTGGAGTGTGCGGGGAAAATAAGTTAAATGAAAACGATTTGAAAGATTAAAATGTGTAGCTGCATACACTTTGCAAAATGTAATTCTCATCTATAAACTTTGAACTAGAAATTTACTAATTTACGATTTTTCTAGAATTGTTTTTCTTGTAATTTTCGTTTTGTGAGAGTACTCGATTATTTGTTCGATCATCCAAATTATTTGTTCAGCATTTGGGTGGAACAACACGAGCGCATAATTATTAATTTTTTCATGAATTTTGAATTGTTATATTTTATTAATTTTTTTATTTTTCAATGTTTAAAGTAAACTAAAAACGAACGTTTGAAGAACTTTTTTATGAATTTAGAACTCGGAAATAGCTTAATAATAGGAAATAAAATTATCTCATAAGTCAGCTATAAGTCATTAGGAAGTGATTGCGATACCTTTCTAACGTAATGAATAATTATTCTTTTTAAAAGAAATTTTTGTTATTATAAAAAGGCTCAACTGTCAATTCTTATTTTCAAATAATAGAATTTGCACACATGATGTCAAAAGTAATTTATTTTTTATACAACATAACAATCTTTGATGGTTTTAAACGGCGGATATGGTTGGATGTCTAAGTAAAAACTGCGATTTGTTGAAATGAGTGATAAGTACCATTGTAAATCATTTAACGTAAATCAGACTCCTCAACCGAAAACAATTGCCAACGCGTTTGGAAAGCATAAAAGAAAATTATATGTTTTTATGTACATTACAATTAGAGCTTTTTTTCATTCTTTTCTCGATTCACCTTGTAAAATGAGACTTCTCTTCAAAAATCAGATTGTTATATAAGGTTATGTGGGCATATGTCGCACACCTGATCCCAATTAAAAAAACATAAATAGTTTTTGTCATAATTATTGTAGCCGAATGTACATGCTAGATACCGAACAAAACAACGCACGTTAAACCAGAAAAACGGTATCTAAAGGTCTGTAGAGTACCATTTGATATGACATATTTGATAGAAATCTGTTCAGTTTCTCAAAATGTCTGTAAAATTATAAAACTTGAGTTCTGGAAAAAATTATTCCAATTCAATTCGCCTCTTATACTGTTCCACCCAACCCAAGTAACTCATGAATACTAACGTTTATGCATATTCTTTTTCTAGGGCGCATCATATGAACGGTACCGACACTCTGTCCAGCCGAGCTGCTAGTCGCTACGGACACGGTATGCGGCCAGACTACCACAGCTCGCTGCATCAGTTCCAGCTGTAATATACACCATACCATGTGCAGTGACGTTACGTTGCACCAAACAATCCTTCGAAATTGCGCGATAAAATTATTAGTAACATCGCGAACAAAATCTATCACTATTCAATCCTCAGCACGTAACGCTTTAGCGTTACGTCGAAGGTTGCCCACCCATCCAGCATGGAGTGAGGTGCCCGTCGTCGAATAGTTGATTTTTAACTTATTGAATTCTTCCTCGCATCACGTTGTTTGGAAATGGTGCATGGAGTTAGTTTCTTTATTTTAAAACTGTTTGACAAGAGACCGAGAGAGAGAAAAAAAAAGAAAATAACAAACGATCCCAAAAGTACGACGCAAAGTGCAACCAACATTTAAGATTAGCTCAAACGATATGGTTTTTTCTCGCCTTTTTTCTTTTTTCTTATGTTACTTATCTTTTAACCGTATCTTTTATTCGTTAGGGTTATTGTTTTTTCGGATTTTAGCGAAAAATAGATATTTTTAAGCATTTACCAATCAGAATCGAGAGCGTATAGCATTCTTGTATACATTATTGAAAGAAAATATTAACAAACAATTGGTTTCTAGTTGATAATAAGGCAACAATAAGCTTAATCAAACTATATTTAAAAAGTTTTCTTTATAAATAAAAAAAAATGAAAGTTTTCGCACGCAATTTATTTTCCTACTGCAAGGAATCAGATAGGAATTGATCCGTGGTGATTATGAAATGAAAAGTTTCAAAATTATTTAATGAATGGTTTTTCAAAGTTCAAAGTTAAAAAATGTACGTAAGAGGGATAACTTAGTTCTTTGGTGGCGTAGCATATCCAAACTGTACGTACTCAATGAAAATATCAAAAGAAAATTTGCAACTGGGGACTTGGGTCGTGGGTTATCCTGGAATTGCATCACTCCAATAGACGGAGTCTTTGGATATGAAATTATAAGTTCCCACACTTGTGATATGCTTTCTCATACTATAGGGCACAGAGAACGAAAATTAATCGCAACATGTTCACTTAACTCAACCTTCCAAGACGACATACCTGAGGTCATTATACGTTACGCAGTATCCGCCTAACATACTCGCTGTAATAAGCAACAGCCTTTCTAGTCGTGACGGTATTTTTCATTCATAAAATCCCTCAAAACGATAGTCGATCGTGCTCGATGAAACAAGTGCTACCGAAGGCGATTGACGTCCGGTTTTCTCCCTCTACGTTGACCGGAAGGCGGTTCGCCTGACACTGGGCTAAACCGTGACGTTCCTAAGGTAGGCCCAACGCAAGCGCTATGACAAATTAGCATCCACTCCCTCGGCATGTGCACAAACAATCACCGGCGGGTGCTAGAGGTGACGAAAGGCACCGCAAACACGGGATTGAGTCGGAAACAGGGGCCAATCATGCCCGGGATCCTATCTCGTTCGAACGCAGACGAAGTAATTACGCGCAAAGTCGACGCCAGGGCAGCCCGTGGTGCTCTTGAACTTGCCTGTGCCGCGCGTGAACGCGGTAATTAGTCCGATCCGGTCAAGCAAAGGGAAAGGAAGTGACCCATAAGCTCCCCCGAGCTACGGTTCGTATCATCTGCGAAGCCACGTGCCCTGTGGCATGTTTACTCAAACTGGGCCCGAGTTCTCGCGTGGACGCGTTCTGCTCCCTTCGTTAGGGATCTAATTGCTTAATTGCCGATCGACGATGATGAGTGTTTCATACAACTAAATCACCTCTTACAAGATGGAGAACTGTATCATTATCGTTTGAAAGCTACAAGCGAATCGTCGACGAAATCCTACCTCCTCCTGGTAGGATTTTGTTGCCAGCAGCAAAATAAGTAAGATGTAAGTGAACCACGTGGTACAGGGACTTAAACAAACAGCTCAGTGCCGTTATGATGTGGGCAAAGTTTGGAAAGCAAGATGTCTTATCTAGGCTTAGAATGTGCTCAACACTTCAAAGAGCATTTTGAAGGGGAAAATAATTTCCAATAATTACATTTCAGAGCACGGGAGGGCTCTTGCCTCTTGCTTTGATAAAGTAATCAACTATGTCAAAAACAAGTGTTTATGACCTTACCAAGCTCCTACACCTGACAGGAATTTTAAATATGGAAATATTGAGATGATCCTGTTTTCATTAAGATTAACTACGTCGATATTGGTTGGAATATTTTCAGTGGAAATACACCGCTTTTTCTAAGTCAGCAATTATTTAAATCCATCGGTTTAAAAAATCAGAAACATTCAAATTTATTTACAAATGAATAAAACGTTTATCTCCTATTTACATCTGTGGTACACGTTCGTGGGATAAAATTGCATAACTAGCTTACACGTTCTATTAATTTCTAGAGTAAACCTACGATTACCAACGAGTTGCTGCACTGTTGAACGTGAAACAATCGCAGTTAGATAGCATCTTGTTCCGTTTCGAATCCTTTTCGTCGACCAATTACTCCAAATACTTCTTCCTAAAAACCGTTCCCTGCACTTTCGTGCACAATGTGATATGTACACGCGCTAGCCATATCAGCCAGCTAGGCGGGCGAGTAAGAATTAAATGAGAAATATTTTCAAATGGCTTACGGAACCCTGTCGCGTACCGATTGAGCAAATAATATTTCGCCTCCGCTGCGTGGAAACCTCGTACCGTCAGAGCTTATTCTATACTGGGCTGAGCATTACTTTTTTCTCTTTTCTTGACGTTTTTTTTTTTGACTTGCGGTACACTTTAGACAACTTTCTTTGAAACTATTCCCTAGACGACCGCGTATGTAGATAAATTTCCAATGCTCTATCCAATAAAAGGTTGTCTACCAGTCGCGCCTCTTAGTAGAAAGAAGAGTTTCGTTTCTTCCGCTGGGGGTTTCTTACAAAATAGTACAATGAGCTAGGTGGTAGTGGATAGATGTTGAGCTGGAGACTGAATACGATGGCAGTGCGTAAAACGGTTGACCGCTTCACGACGACCCTTACCACTATGGGGCGGAGAGAATGGGGAACCGGAGGGTTTTACTCCACGAAGTACAATCCTAAATCTTATGCGAACGAGCTTCGGCGCAACGCTCGGTTAGAGGTAAGTAGATAGACGCAGGTAGCAAACGACGAAACGTAGTTTAACAAATAATAATCAGCAGTCTCTATCACCGTTTTGGAACGAACGTTGGTGGTTCGTTCCAAGGAAAAGTTGAAAATCATTGTATAGGAAGCTAGTCGATCGTTATTTTTTTCTTCTTTAACATTAGAAAAAGGCGTTGTTCGTGCTGGTCTTTCCCCGCAGCGGTCCTCCTAGGCGGGCGAATCCACCTCCGTCAATAGACTTTGGTCCTTCGGTTGAATGTACAGATGATGATGACTTTGCAGCAGGTTGTGGTTGTGCAGCAGGTGGTTGTTGTTGATCGCGTGGGCGTCGGCGGCAACCGCACTGGAGCCGGTATCGTCCACCTCGTCGGAAACCGTCGCCACCGTACCGTTTGCCTTCAGTAGGATGTAGCTGTCCCGGTGCAGTATCCGCTGCTGACCATTGTGGATCAGATGGCTACCACGTCGCAGCGATCGTCGACCCATGTCGATCAGCTCCGTCGTCGGATCTTCGGTGAAGACGAAGTTCTTGTACGCCCGCACGAAGACGTATATCATGGCGAAGGCTCCGGTCAGTATCATGCCGTAGGACAGGATGGGGAGCGCCGTCGGGGCAAACACCGTTGCCAGGTAAATCCAGCGTCTGATGGGAGGCGTTAGCTCACTGACACCCTGTAGCATGTGCGGTAAGACGATAAAACATTAAACATTTTCCACCCATTGCAGACCCACAGTTCCGAGCCGCCTACCTCCTCGAGCCACATGATGGGAAATACGAAATCACGAAAGTCTTTGGTTGCCAACACGTTCGGTGCTTTCTCGACTAGAATATTGAGCTGCACTCGTACCTGACCCTCCAGCGGGACGCCCAGTTTCTATGGAAGAATGGACTATCGTTAGTATCTCGCATTACGCGCCATCCTGACGATGGACACACTTACGGGTTGAATTTTGAAATACGTTTTGTGCTTCTCCTCGTTCGGTTCCAGTCCTTCCACGGCGTCCAGCAGTTTGGGATCGGACTGGAAGAAGTGCGGGTTCGAGATGTAGACAGGTGCGCCTATAAGAGACAAGTACATCAAGCCGTTAAAAGGCTGTTTATAGTAGGACCTCCCAAGGCGTTATATTCGGCGAACTCCCTCACCATATTGACAAGGACTGATGTTCTGCAACCCGTGGTACTTCTTATAATCCGAGTGATCAAAGCAGCTGTTGTTTTCGTTCGGTGGCCCGTAGGAATCCTCCGCAAGTGTGTACAGATCGGCCGCTATGCCTATCGAGGCGTGGAAATTAGAAACCAAAATTGAGACGTGCAATCTACACAAGCGGGTTGTTCTCCCACACATACCATCCTTCTCGACCGGCTCCCGGTAGACCAGTGGCAACGTCCGGCAGAGATCCTTATCGTAAATGTACACTGTGTCCTTGCCGGTGATGTCGCGCGGTGGAAAGAAGCTTCCCTCCGACGCCTCGATGCTCCGGCACGGTTCGCCGTCCCAGTGCGGCAGATGGTCCAGGCCGTTCAGCTTGTCGAAGTAGCCGAACTTCTCCATGCCCGTGTGTCCGGTGTGCATCGTCGCGTACTCGGTGAGCGTACCGTTTCGCTGCACGTTTCGCAACATTCCGAAGCGTTTGGTGCCGGGTTTTGGGGGGTTTGCAACAAAATACGACAAATGGTTGGGGTTTTTGGTTTTTATGTTTGATTAAAAACATAAGAAGACGAAGAAAGAAAAAAACGGAAAAAGAAAAGAAAACGGGACGGTTGTTTTGGATTGTCAGAAGCGCGTCGGTGAGTGGGGAGGGACGAAATAAAGGTATAAACAATTATAGGAAAAACAAATTAAGAAAAACACAAATAACAAATGGGAAAATGGGAGGTGGGTTTTGGGGGAAAAAAACAAGCAAAATGTCAATTAGTACATGGTTTGAGAAGGTAATACATGGTTAAGGATATTGGTTTATTTTGCATGAAAGTATAAACAATGCAAAAGCGAAGGATGATGAGTTCCAGAACCGATGAAGTGCATTGTTCAATCTCAACATAACATCATTCGCTAAAGATAGGAAAACCCATTTTAGTATGTATTCCTGAGGCAAAACGCACCTTTTAGAATTTCTTATTGAAAATGCGTTCTATGAGCTAAAAAAGTAGTTATCCTGTACGCGTGAACTAAAATACGTGTTTTTGTATAGCTCTACAGCGAAATAGAAACAAAACAAGAACATCACTGGTTCGAACGTGTTCTGATGTAATTTCGCTGATCACTTCGCTGAGAAATCAACGGTGTAAAATTCGCTGCTTTTGTACATGGCATACATAGTTTAGTCAATTAGAATCAGACATTCAAACTGCATGTAAAAAGTAAGTCTCGGTAAGTATCCATAATTACTCGGATTTATGGGGGCATTATGCACTCCGTAGGTCGGGGCAAATTACATCAGTTTGTAAACAAACCACAACGAATTCGAAATAAAAATGTCGAATAATAAAAGCATTGAATATCATTTAATTACGGTCAAAACACAGGAAAATTGGAACTTTTCAATTGAATCAAATTTGGTTATTTAAGGAGAGTGCTTCTTTGTTTTGCTGCGTATTGCTCCTTTCTTATGCTGAATTTAACCCTGTACTGTACTGGGGCATTTTGCCTCAACCAGATTAAGAACTATCTAAAATGCAACGTTTTTTTTTAGAGTATAAGGCAAAAACTCCCTAACAGGTTACTACTTTAAACCTTAATGAACCAAATGAGTTGATAATATACACAATCACTTAAGGGGCACGTATTGCCCCAGGAACAAGCTACCATTATCGCGGGTCGACATTTAATTTCCCAGTTCACCGTTTGTTCCGTACGGTTTCAATGATTGCTTGCACAATCGGTAAACGTCTGGAAACGGAAAATTCCTTCCCTGGCTATCGTTACCCCATGGGAAATTGTTTTGGTTTATTAAAATTTGTTGCCAGTTTTTTATTATTATTTTTTATTCGTATTGTAGGGAGCAATTCAAACCTGGAGTGGCCGGGAAAAAAAGTTATGCAATAATTGCGGTATTCTAATAGGCATCGTGTTTTCCCACTAAACAAGCAAAACAATCGGGATGCACTGGACACGCTTGCTTAAATTGATTTCCTCTAGCGAAACTTATGCAATTCTCGACCGTGGGGTCGTCTCGTATCAACTTAGCATACTTAGTAGATGGAAAGTTTCCGCACGCACACACAGACACGCACGCCTATTGCTATCAGGGTGATAGACGCGTAGGTGAACTGGTTAGCAGCTGAGTGAGGGATCGATGGTGATCTGTGGAGAAGATTCTAAGTACTTCCTGCGTGCGGGACTTTTTGACTACTGATCTCCCTCGCTGAGGAGGTTGGAATATGTAAACCGTAACAGTCACAGCTTGTTTTGCCAACACGCTAATGCGGGGAATTTTCTCACGCTTACTGATCGCTGGTATATCAACCGTTAAAAAACGGTAACCCGGCGGAGTCGACGGAGAGGCGGTAAACATTTACAATTCGTTTTCCATTTCCATTAGGTGGCAAACTTGCACGAGGTGATTGTTCAGGCCGGGTTCTCCATACCACTCGGTTCACCTGGCGCTCCATTTGGCGATTCTATTTAAATCAATCGCCATCGAACGATCTAATGCGACCGACTTTTATGCAGTGCCATAACTTTTCCTCCGCTTAGCTCTAGTCCCCATTAGCATGACAGTCGGCGGCCGTAGATTGTCGGAAAAAAGCGGAACAAAGCTTAAACAAAGAAAGCTTAGACAGTTATCTCAAGCTCCAGAACGTCCTTCATCAGCGCAACGATAAAGTAATCGTATGGGCGAGACAAATGGCGGAACGGGGCGAGAACTCGCCATCCTGATGGCCGTAATCGAAGCGCCGCGTGAGCCCTGTTAACGATGATTCATATACATTGTAGGGTAAGTTATTTTATCGCCCTCTTAATCAGCATATAATACGACGAAAGGGAGAGCGTTTGCAACGGCGCCGAGAGTGGGACGCGAGCGACCGGCTTGTAATAATCATTTGTTTACCTTTACTTCCATCCTCTACCGAGGGTGGGGAGGTGGGATGGAAGTCTGACGAGGCTCACCTTCTTACGGAGGCACCCTCGAGACAGCATCCACGCCACGTTTGGGTCGGGCCGACTTCAAAGATCGGCTGCTTTCCGAGCAGTTCGAGCCCTCCGGGGCGCTTCGGAGTAAATGGAAGAAATACCCGTAAAGCCACGGCTCTTTGATACGCTCCATCGATTCGATGAGGCCGCCCGCGATTGCCCGGAACCCTCCGGCACGATGTTAAACTTCTCGCCCGTTTCTGCTCGGAACGTTTTAATAAGACTGTCCCGAGCAACAATTTGATGGTGGGAAATTCAGGCTCACTTTCATGCATATTTTGCACCTCCTCCAAGGTTCTTCCTTCGCCGGCCATCAATTGCGCCGGTGCCTCTCGCAAATTGATTAATATCCTTTTGATGGGCTTGTGTGGGTTTGTTTTCCCTCCACCAGTTTGATAACCATTAATTCTTTCGGTATTTGGGGGCTTCAGGCATTCAAAGTGTGGCCTAAATTAAAAGAAGGGGCTGCCTATAATTAAATTTAATTTCTTATTAGGATTTTTGATTGATTAAACTTTTTAATTTCTATCTAATTATAAGGACATTATTCTTTTTCTAGGTATATGATAACATCGTTTGAATTGTTTTTTAAACACTTCCGAGGCAGACAATTTTGAAATTTGACACTTTGACACTGTTATATTCTTTGGCTCTGGAGATTAATAACATAAACTTCGACATCTTCAATGACACGCGCGAGCTTCTGAAAACACCGACCAATCCGATGATTTACGACTCGACAAAGCGGTTTGGCCACTTCTGGATGGGTTTGTTTGTGTGGCTTCCCTTGCGTTTGCACCAAGAGGTGAAACCGCCCAGATCATACCGATAGGATCGAAGGACCACCGTAAAGCTGTCTGGTGGCACCAATGCCTCGACAAAGATCGGTTTGCGGGAGTTCATGTCAGTCCATTAGCAAACAAGCAAACCGCCGGCAAACAGAAAAATAAAGTTTGTCTATCGCAACGGATCAATCGGGTGCAGGAAAGAAATCGTCAATGTCGTCCTACTCGCAAAAGTTCAATGCCAACGAAAAGTGCCCAGGTTTGAACTTCCATCATTAGGATCCTTGGAGGAATACTATTACATCGTTTAAAAAATGTTCTGATGAGATAAAACCCTCTTACAGTGATGTGTTTACATCAGCATAAAATGTACTGTTGCAAAACAAATGAGGAAACGCAATGAGAGGGAAATAAAGAGCGGCTGTGGAAGCATATGCATGTGTTGTTTACATCCCCTGCGTGATACGTGCCTCCCCGTTGCGACATACACATGCCGTAATCGATAATTGATAGGCCGACTTGCTACAGCCGCCCGCGGTCAGGGTCACGATCTCTGATGGCGGTTGTTATATGTTGGACGGTTGTACCGATGCGTATCTTAACGGTGTTATCTCACAACCGACCGGTTGCAACTCGATCGATGGGAATCGTAATGATTTTATTATTTTTAACTGGTGTAAATGGTTTAGCAAGCGATATGTGCTGATCATCGATTGCACATTTCCCACGTACGTGTGATGAAAACAAATAAGGTATGGCGCGCGTGAAACTGGAGCAGTTCTCGAAAAAGTGCACCATGATTCACACGCCCGTCGGATACAAAGTATTTCGCTGATCCATGATGCTGGGGCCACGAAATCGGACGTTGTGCCCCCTTATCATTTTCCCCTTTCCCACCATGCAAATATGCGTTCGCAAACATGCGTCGCAATTATAGTGGAAATATTTGCGGCACATAAATGCACACCTGTCGAACATGGCGTTTAACACCGCGAAAAGTAGCAAGAATGCGAGATGGTTACTTTTCATAATGTGCGTGCGAGGTGGTGGGGTGGTACGTTATGACACAAGGTTTCTAGAAACTGGGAAAATCCCCTTTATGGTGGAGGGTGAAAAGCGAAAAAAAAATGCTCTGGCGATCACTTCCCAGCGGTGTTCAATTTCTAGTTCCCACTGGGCACGATGAGAACGGCTACTGGCGATCAATGCGGCAACAATGGGGGAATGGAATAATGCGGAAAATGAAATCAAATTTCCTCCTGCGCGAGAAGCACACCGGGCCGAGACAGAACGTTCATGGTTTGTTCATGAAAAATTCTCCAACACACAACACCTAATCTGAGGTTCGTACAAGAACGTTGGAAAAGTCAAGGTTTTCACGCGCGAATGGTTTGTAAAGTAAGGTTAGGTTACTCATGAAGGTGTAAATCCATGAAATGCCGTTTGACGTTTGCGGTATCTAAGCCCGTGCCCGAAAGGTTCTTGGGGTAAGCAACATGGGGAAAATGGATTTGGGAACCGCTTGTGGCTTGGAGGGGGACTTTTTGGACCGTCGCAGGAAATGCCTGGGAAATGGTTAAAGTAATCCAATTGACACTGGAGTGCATTGATGAAGATGGTGGTGGTGATGATGATGATGATAATGATGATGCTGATGGTTTAATGAAGACGTCGATGAGATCAGTATTACCCGGGATGCCTGCAATGCATTTTGAAACATGGAGAGAGAAAGAGAAAGAGAGAAAAAGAGACACAGAAAATTCTAAACAAAAAGAAGAGAAACTCCGTAACCGTAACAAAGAGTGGTTCAGGCCACGCGTGCCTCTACACTACTTCCGGATAAGACCTCTTCACCGCAGGGCCATGCTTTCCGAACGGAGGTTTGCTGGATGATCGGTACCGGCCATGTGGAATCGAGTGCTTCAATGAACTTTATGACTAATGACGACGAATGCTGGTAATCGGCTGGTAAAACCTCCCCACTCCCCCTTCTCCGACGGGTAACGCTAATGATGACACTCATGGTCGTATGGATGCGATGCTGATGATTTGATGATTGCGAGAAGGAATTGTCCAGGAGTGTTTTTGTTCATTGAAGTCTAGGAGTCTGTGCGGAAGCATGATCGGCGGGAGAGTTTTCGTCGAGGACCGCAAATCCTCGTCTTCGGTGGTGGTTATGGACAGAAATGGGCGGACGAAAATGACTTACCCCATTTAGCAGGCCCATCTTTTCCATGGGCCGTCGGTTTCGGGGGTAGTATCGATGGGCCAGACTGACGAGCGTATCGTCGTAACCAAATACCAGCTCGTCTGCCGTCAGTGAAATGAACGGTTTGTATTTGGTCGCCGTTAGTACGACGGAGATCATTTTCGAGACTATAAACGAGATGTACTTGCTTTGGGTCGAGATAGTCTGTTGAAGGATGGATTTTAAAATTAAGTTAGAAATGACCTTCTGCACGTCTACAAACATCAACAAAATACGTTTCGAGAGAAATAAACGACTTACCAGCAGTGGAATATTTGGTGTCGTAATTCGGAGGTTCTTGTCTACGCTAAGCTCAGGAACAAACTGCAGAATCTTCTTGTGCTGGTACGTAACGGTGTGGTTATCGTGAAACTTGATGTTCACTTTCTCCATATCTTCCCTGGTGAGATGGAAATCGAAACCGAATGCATCACAAGCTGTGTCATTAGGAAGGAAGCAAACAATCTAGACACTGTTCGACAGGGCAGGACCACCATGCAGGCAATACCGGATGGCCCTGATCTTCCCTACATCGGTCATTGAAATCGTCACTGTACTGCGAACTACGTCGCTCCTCGTTGGTCAGCCGGCTACGGCAATTAGCTGTCTAATAAACTAATCCACCGGAGCGACGCCTTACACGGAGTGGGGATGCCTTTGATGCGTACTGGTACGCTTTGTTGAGAAGGTGTGTAGCTTGGTGTGGCATTCTACACTACAAAGTTAAAACTTGTTGTACTTGAACGGGGCCAGCGGATACATTGACCGATGAACTCCTGGGACTTTTGCAGCCGGAGGCAATCAGATGACTAGGCGATCTATTTGGGATCCCAACACTTATTCTAGTTTTAATTTGATTCCGTTGAAGTAGGTGTCTTTACATGATCTATTTCCGAACTGATAGGTTTTTAATGGGAGATAATAATTTCTCCTGTTATAATAATTTCAAGAAGGAGTATTTCTGCGAATTTACAGATAGCGATCTGCTAACGGCTGTAGAAGCTCGGGATTCCATGAGTCGGTGATTCCTGGCCCTTTTGTTTTGTTTTTCTCTTTCGAATGTCGATGACAACAACAAACAGCCGTATTAGCAGTTGGAATGAATTAATTGCACCAAAGCACCACCTTCTCTTCCCTGAACCGGAGTGCGAATGTTCTCGTGCACTAGAAAACTCTCAGGGCGAACGTAACCCCTAGCGGATGAAATCGGGAATATCCACTATTTTGTACAACACCCTTAATGAGTGTTGAGTGGAAGATAGCATCCGGTAGGAAGGGAAGTAAAAACGTGATTGTTAACGAGGCCCGGGACACGAGTTTGATTGAGATTTACGATCAACCTGTTTGCTGTCAATTCTACGAATTGCTGCCGCTCCCATTGATTGAGGATATAAATAGACATTGGTGTACTATTAGGTACACCGTGCACCAGGGGCGCGTGTAACGTATTCTAATTTTAATCGCTTCTGGACACTTACCTGTACACGAACGGTCCTACTTCAACTAATTTTGGCTTTTCACCGGCAAGGAATCCCTCCGGATTTGTAACGTTAAAAATGTACACCTTAGTAAGCCTAGTGACGCCCGGACGCTGCCAGTAATGAAAACTTATCGTACCGTTCCAGAGTCTCAGATTCTGGAAAAGGAAAACGCAAACGGTGGTTGTACTAAAGATTCTGAAATTTTCTATGATTTAGAAACCGCGATCTAATCGATCCTTACCTTCATGATGAAAATGTTCAGCCATGGAACGGAAGATAGTACAACGCCGGCAATGAGTGTGACAATTCCAAAGACAATCACCGCGATACGATCTGCGAATAAAATAAAGCGCATACAACCCAGTGAGCAGAAATACAATGAAGAATTATTTTTAGAAGTCTTAAAATGAGAAAAAAGGTTGAAAATAGAAAACCTAAAGTTTGCAATAGATTTTTAAGTCAATAAATTTTACAAATAAAACACTCAAACATCTTTCTAAAGAGAAGTATCTGTCGACTTAGCTGGTAGTTTTGACCATTTTTTAAATATCTATTTATATATTCACGCCAAAGCATTAATCAACCATAGGGTGGAAGCTGACAGTCCTTCACCATGGCCTAATCTCACCTATCGAAGGGTGATTGATGACCAAAACCAATCGACAAAACCCTACGTCAAACGGTCAAGCAAACCCGTTCCTTGTGTTGCCTTTGTGCATCGACTGGTGCATTTGTGCAACGGAGCCAATCCTACGCCACCGGCAGGTTAAAGGGCAACTCAGCAATGGTACAATTTAATTACCGTACGGAGAAACCACAACCACATAATCTTCCCTCGACGACGACGTTCAAGAACGTCCTAATCCTAGGAGTGTGTGTTGCTAAACACGGAAAGGTTAGCTCGTGATGGAGGGGAAGATTAACCAAAGAAACCACCTCCGGAGCTCGGCGGGATATCACCGGTCAGACGGAAAGATGTCTTGCGGATGGAGACAGTACCAGGAAGTGCAAAACAACAGCACATACGTCATCCGGAAGCAGAACTCTCCTTGCTTTGTTGTGTGGTGTGGAAGGATGTTTGCAAGCGTTAGATGCAGTTGGTGCATTTACATGTACGTACTCGGATTGCACTTCAATGGAGAAACGAACGTCAGAGGGGATTTTCCCACGGAATTGTGGAAGACGCCCTTTGGAGCAATTTACCACATGCACAGAGGGAACTCTACTGTTTGCTTGAGGTTTGCTCATCCCATGGTTAAGTCATACAATGATTCTCGACCATCCACTAACGAAATGTGATTCCTTCTTTATTGTTTATTCAACGCATTAAAGGCTTTGATGGTAAAATAGTTGGGGAAATCAATTAGTTTGGCGTACTCTGGTTATTTAAATATAACAACAGTGTTTATAAGCAGGTAGCTTTGGACTGATACTTGAAGTAGCTATTTTGATAAAATTTATCCCTTATAATGTATGTTAGAAACCAACTGGTTCAACTGACATGTTTTCGTATTACAGTTGATGTTGCTTAATTTAGTTAACTTTATTGTTAATTCCAAATTGGGCGTCGGTAGATTTGATGAGAATTTGCACAATACTGGAGAAAAAATCATGTATCTCATTTGGGAAAGGACGTACATAACTTAACAAACCTACGATGTCAAATTAATTTGTTGAACTTACTTACAGTTACAGTCACAGATTGTTTATTTCTTATTTTGGACATAATTAGAATCCTATTACATTGGTTTTAGATAGGTTTCGGTTTACACCACAAACCTATACGTAGAATATTTTGCGCAATTTGAGCAATTTGCGATTTTGTTTTGTTTTCTGTGAGGCTGTCTGCGAAAGTTTAATACTCTTCTAAGCGTATGCTTGTACTTGTAGATACTTTCCATATTATGGAGTGATGAATGCGCTTATCAGTACGGTGTGTAGATAGTTATAATTGATGAAGGTTTGATCAAATATTTTGGAGAGGCATGCGGCTTAGTGGAGTCAAATACAAAAGAAGTTTATTTGATAAGATAACTGCACATAGCTTATCTGGTTTACACATTACACTGCCATCTTAATCAAATGTCTGAAGACAACTGAAGTTTCCTGGAAAGATTTTTCCTGTTGCAAGAGTACTTGTTGCATTCAATTGCTAATTTGATGTGAGCGATGCAATTCTAGGTACCAACCATTGTAGTTTAACACCATAAAAAATTGTACCCGTCCAACACCTATGCTTGTTAATGAGCAGGTATGCAAAATGCCACATCAATCGTCGTCCTTCGCGCAGGGCACTCACGGAAGCGATCGAGGGGTAATTATCTAAGGCATAAAACTCCCTCACTTGATGCTTTACAACCGTGTACTGCAATTTCTCCCACATTGTGACCGGTTTATAGCGACCATGGCGATTGCTATGGAAGAGAGCATTGATTTCAGTAAGCACGCTACCAACGATTAGAAAAAAACGGGGCGTCCCTTAGTCCTTTCGAACTTCACGGTTAGCCTGGGGGCCGACATCATCCAGTTGACCTCCAGCTGGCGAACTTAATAGGTACGGTCACACGAGACGAACCCTGCTCGAATTTGGACGCTCGGCGAACCTTTTCTTGAATGTGTTAGTGAATCGAGCAGAGTTCGAGAACCTTTTTCGAGCAGAAAAGGTTCACCGATTTTGGTGGATAGCACGAACCTTTGCCGCGAACCTTTTTGACGTTCCGTTCGATTTCCCCATTTGTTTACAATGCTTACTTTGATTTATTCTTACCAACTATCAATGAAACTACATCAAAGATTCGTTACGTGTGAACGCTATAAGGTTCGGCGAACCTTTTTTTGGCATTCGTTTGTAATAGTGTGCGAAAGGTTCGCCATCAAAGGTTCGTCTCGTGTGACCGTACCTAATCGATGCTAATCCAAACGCACGCAGCTCCCAGCACGATCGGAGACCTATAATCATATCGGAACTCCCGCAGATCGGGTTGGGTTACCGCACTTAAAAAGGGCACCGTTTGCCCTTGCACAAGGGTCCACTTGTGGTTGAACGTGTTCCAACCGTGTCCTCGAAGATCCAAGTTCCCGTTGCACAGGCGACAACAGCGACGACGACACCGAGCAGGATCAGTTTGTGTTACCGTAACCTCTGGTCGGGTGTCGACTAAGCGGCTATCAGGCTGGGTCTCTTCAGATCTACCAGAGCGCATTGCGTTAATTGAATAGTAATTACATCAGCCCCTGCGGACTGGAGTTTCAATCCCAAACCGTCAACTCTTATTGCTCGCAGATTGAATGTCTCGCGTTAAGTTGCACCCACCGACGACGACGACGAGAATCAGGACGAGTGCACGTTGTCCGGCGTGCGTTTGAGGCAGCTTCAAACTGGAATCGAACGTGGCATAACGGTTGGGTGCGTAAATTTTCGGTTATATAATTGGGCTTCGCAAAACAGGCTTTAAACAGGTCAGGTATTGCGTGGCTAACCCACGGCGGGGGATCCAACAAATCAAACAAGAACAAATGCCGCTTTCCTATGCATCCTTTTTCGGTACCTCGAGGGAACGCAGCAATGTTGTGGTTCGTGATTATTTGGCAAGTGAAATGAGGTTACCAGTACAGGTTTGCCTTTCTTCCCGAGGTACATTTTAAGGTCACAGCTTCTCCACTATTCAGCCATGTTTCGCTGGTTAACGCAATAAAGTTGAGGTTATAGATAAATATTGGGACTATTGTATCAATGTGAAATCCATACCAGTTCTATTATGAATAATGTCAGTATTTTTGTGAGACGAAAAAGATAAATCTACTCGTTAATCTACTTAAGAAATAACACATCACGATTTGAGGTTCACCAGCTGTTCGTGTACGTTAGCTCAGCGGGTTGCTAATCACCCTGTTTAACGCTCCCATATCCCTCTGACATCAACTCCGGGTTTTGAAGTAAGTGTCGGAGAAGGTTCGTGATACTCTCGGCCTGACCGTGTCTCCCGGAGGTGTTTGCAGAAATATAGCCAACGATCACGTTACCGACGATCGTGTTGAATGCAATCGATTTGTGTGACCTACCGGTTAGACTCGCCTGCATCCAGCAAGGCAGCTTAGAAGAAAGGCCAGTTTCATTACGTTTCATCAGGGCTCGACCTAATCGAACCTTCGTTGGTCACGATGAATTCGCCATATGGTGTCGAGTGGCCGGTTTTATTCCTCTTTTTCATCTCCACCAACTATCTTTCTCCTTGAACGGTGTCAAGTTAAAGCTCCGGCGTACGTGCGTTCCATCGGCTCGAACTGGTGCTGGCCGCCTCTGCATCCTTCTGCTTTTAAGTCGGAAAATGTCGGCCCAATGCATACGGCGGCTGGTACTGGGACGGGTGGGAAGTGCATACCGAGAGCGGGTGCCGATCAGCAAGCAGTTATGTAAGGTGGATGAATGATCGGACTGCTGCAGAAACATTTTCCACCGGACCACAAACGGCAGCTGCATTGACCGGTTTCCCTAGAGACTGGTGCATTGGGTTAGCGTCCGCTGGCGCTCACCGGTGTTTCGGTTTTCAGGTTAAAGAGCCGATGCATTAGATCGATCGGGGAATTGCCCAAGAATTTCCCGCGCGTGCTTTAAATGGTTTGTTTACGATTTAGCTCGCCACGTCGCGTTACACCGTTGAGGTGTGTGTTTTTCTACCAGCAAGTTTTCTCACAAAGTTCATTGCTCGAAGAGGTAGCGGTGATAGTGTAGCGGTAGATGATGAAATTGTGCCACAGCAACTTAGTTGATTGATTCTTCTGGGGCTTTGCTCTCATGGCCCGATATGAGGTCGAGTGAAAGTGAAAATGGAATTATTATTTTCAAAGATTACTGAAAATTGCAGCTTGAGTAAAGAATTCAGCATTACCGTTACAAGGTTTATAGAAAATGCTTGTAACAAAGATATATTCCAAAATAAATCAACTAGGTATTTCATGCATCAAAAGTTAATCAGTGAGAATAATCTAAGGTAATTTTTTTTCTATTTAATTCTCTGGGATGTTTGCTCTTACTCTTATCTATTCCTCAAACAATAATCGCAGAAGAATAAAATAAGTTGATTTGTGAAACAATTGGGATATATGTAAACATCGATTATAGTAATATAGTCAAAAAGTACACATTTAGTCTCCTAAAACTAAAAATCCGAAATTGTTTACATCTCAGCTTCATGTACTATTTTAAAATTGTAAAAACATTTAAAGATTACAGTTAATGAAGTGTCAGACGAATTTGACAATCTTTTATTAAAATCAAAACTGTTGTTGTTAGTTGAAAGCTAGAAACTGCTTAATAGTCCAAAAGAGTAATTTTGTGTTACTATAAACTAAATAAAATACTAAAAATACTAAATAAAAAATACTATAAACGACCTTTAGATAAAAAAGAGTGGCGTTGAAAACTGAGTCTTGTTGTCAGCAGCGTATATTAAAATAATTTTGTGCGGAATTGTATTTAACAATCGCATTGAACCTTGAACGCCTAACTAACTTATATAAAATGTGTAATTAATTATCCAAACATGTGCCATATTGTGACAATGTTGCGGCTCCAAACCAGCGAAAGCGTACGCCATCGATAGTTGATAGTGTGTTTGAATTTAGCAAACCGCAAATCGCAGAAAAACTGCTAACTCATACGCCAAACAGTTGAACCCTAGTTTGGCTTCCAGCAGGGTGTCCAGAATGTCCCCTGTTACCGTGTGACGACAACGAGAATCGGATATGGGACGTTTGAATAGAGCTAGGAATTGAGGGGGCCCCGGCGTATGTGTACACACACCGCAAGTTCCCAGCGTGGCGATTGCTTCGGTCGCGTTGGTATTGGCGTGGCACAGTGGGCGCACTTTCGCATCGCTTGACGTAGCCCATCCTTTGCGCCAGAAGCTCACGTTGTCCAGTTCCGTCGGTTCCGTTTGCTTGCGATGATCAAATATTTGCCCGTAATGTTCATCATTTCGAGCGGACTTTGGAGTTCCCCGACCATCACCGGTGGACCGGTGAGCAGACGATCGCCAGCCCAGGAGCATTAATGTAATGAACAATCGTCATTAGCCGTAATTTGCCGAACGAGGAGACCGTCGGCCAATTGGACACGGTCGAAATTGAGCCAGAACTTCACCTACCTAACCGAAATATGACGCCAAAAGACCCATATTGGATGGAAGTACGGAGCATCGTGAGTGTCTGGCGGCAGACTGAAGGTCAGTCCACCAACCCAACACCTCGGTTTCGGTTTCGGGAGGCTGAGCAAATATGCGTAGAGTACGGAGAGGAAACTCATTCAGGTATCCGGTCCGAGAATTCGATCGTCTGGTCCGACGAAACACATCAAGTGGCGCACTTCACCCATACACCATAAGGCACCAGGCGGGATCGGAGATGATGCCGATCGCTTAGCAAATTTTGGCAAGATGGTTGAGCTATTTTTTGCTGTGGCTCCTGTTTACCAACGCGATCATTGAGGAGGAGAGAGCTGCACTTAGCTAGTACCCGCCAAATGTGCGCAAAGAGGCCATGCCGGGATGCTGGGGTGTTAATTTAATTCCACCGATCATCGCACCCGAGATGGTTCATATGTTGGGTCGATGCTGATTTGATTAACGTTCTCGCGAGTCATCTACCCGAGCCAAGGAAACCAGCGGGGAGTAGCGCAAAAAAGGGGATTTTCCAAACCGAAGTATCTGTAACTGTGAAGTGTTTGGGCGCAAGATCCTCCGCCCCTCTTCAACTCGAGGGCTAATCGCTGCTGCCAACTGAGTCAAGAGCATGTTGTCCACGCTTTTAGCGTCATCAACGGGTTTTTTCTTCCTTTGGTTCTCTGTTCGGAGGATAAAGAACGGTTGTTGTTCCATTAATCGATTTTGGCAGGTGAAACGTATCCATGTCTAAATCAAGCTGCCGTGCGGGGTTGTAACACCCCTGGGGCGAGCGGCGCGGATTAAGACACGTACCGCTCAGAGTTTAACAAACCACCGGTTAACGACCGTAGGTGTGTCTGAGACCTTTCAGTGGCGGTGTTCAACTGGTGTTGATACTTTGGAACAATTCGATAATGATGGTTCGTGGTGAGGTTTTCTTGTTTTGTTCTAACTATATAATTAGGATAGTCGTATAGAACATGACTGCGAGCTCGATTCGAGGGCTAAATGTGCAAATTGTTTGGAACGAGCCGACTACAAGGTTGTGTTGAATCACAGTTTTCATAATGCCATTTACTGTAACACTGGGATAATTGATTTGTTATCTTTGCTACCATTTAAATTCCTCCTTGAAGGAAATGAAGGATACTTTCTAAAGTAAACAGATGTCGACCTTTCAGTCGTTTGACAAAATAACAAATCCACTTTGCCCTTTCAAAACTGACTGTATTTAATGGATTCGGCAATTTAATAAATCCTTCGTAAGCTCGTGTGAACATAAGCAGCAGCCGACAACACCATAAATAATAATCAATCTTGATGAAGAAATAATGTAATGTGGTACACGGTTGTGAGACAATGTATTTACAGGTAGTGTTTAATTTATGTAAAGAATTTAATGAACCATTTTCCTTCTTAGTTGAATCCCCATCCTTAAATCACCTTCATCACCACAATGGAACGATGGAAATGGAGGCAGATCGCAATTCTCCCAAGCATCCTGCAAAAGTAGGCAGGACAAGCTCGAAGGGACGACCTGTGCCTCGACAAAAATTGCGCCTACCGGGAACGCCATTGCTGGTTTTCCCATTGCGAGTAGGCAGAGCCAAGCGTCACCAAGGCTCGTAATTTTCCTTACTCATTAGTTTAAGGCACGAAGAGAGAGAGCAAAAATGGAGCGTTGCGATTGCGCAGGGCAATGTTTCGATAGCGACGCGTAAATTTGGCCGCAAAACCATACAAATGTTCGTACCGCGGCGAGCGCTGCAGAGCTCCGCGTTTGAATGCGCGCGAAAAAACGACCGTTACGGCACCGCTCGCGGGGTTTTCGATATTTTATTTAATCGCAGCCTTGTTATCAAGAGTTGTAGCGTTAAGATTGGTTTCAAGTACTTTTTGGTGTTAAAAACGTTTAGAAGATAATAATAAAAACAGAAAGTATAAAAAATTATACCATATTGCAAAATATCAACCGATTCGGAATGCGAATGAAATCGAAATTAAATTAAATAGAAGGAAATACTTCACTCACTGTTGTTGAACTTCGCTCCCTGAGAAATGAGCATCGATAGCGGCGTCGGACCGCCCTGGCTGGGCGGCAGACCGAACAGCTGATTGCTAGCATTTTGTCCGACTTTGAAGTAGTTTTTGTGCAATCCCATCGTATCCGGTGTTGCTGCGTCGTTCCGGTCGCACTACTGCCGACGGGGTGCGTTGTTGAGGGCTCGGGTTGTGGCGCGGTTCGGCCGGATTGTGATGAATGACGTCGCCGGTTTGCTCGTTACTGTTCGATGGAATCGGTTGGCGGAGCGCATCTACTACTGCTGGTTCTCGGGGCGCTGAGATCTGAAACGGAACAGGAACACAGGCCGGTGAGGGTCGATGATGTTTGAGAATAGCTTAACGCTAGTTATGAGAAGATAAGATAAGGAGGTGTGAATGATTCGTTTTTGTTTTCAAATAATGATAACCCTTCCAAGCGGTCGGAATTCAGCCGCATAAGCAAACATTCAATCCGGATGAAACATCGACAGGGCGTAGATCGCGGAATTCGAGGTCAGCCCGGTTACATAACCCTGCCGAGCACCTACAACCGTCCGACAGTTCGCACCTTTTTTTCCGGCAACGTGAGAAACATTGCGTACACTTCCCATCCGCCGCCGGTGGATGCTGCGCCTCGCCATCCCGTTGGAGAAAGCAAGAGGGTACTTGCACACAACAACAACAAGACCACCAGGAGACCGGCGCAACGTACGAGCATAAATTATACACCACTCTCCCCGCACCCTTCCTCTTCCAAACGCGCTTGACCCGAGTGCGCACCAAAAATGGACCACTCGGTGCGTTGTCTTTATGTTGATGTGACCTTGGCTGCTCATGCCGGGAGAAGTGACATCAACTCACACGGTTAAAAAGAATGCCGATAGCCAAACGAGCGCGAAAACAGGCACTTCAGCCCGTTGAGACCGGTGTTGCTTTATTATTATTAACATTATTATATTTCCATTAACTCCAAGTTGGCCACTTGGAGCCACTTTAAGCGGGAGCGTATGAAGACGTAAACCATTTTTTTCGATCTTCGGTTCAACTGTCAGTTGGCATGCGATCACGTTGACACTCCGACCTGACCTGCGTTGTTTGTTCAAGTCAAAAAGTGCCCTACATCCTAAAGGGAAGAGAGTGGGTGCTAGTTTTTCTGTCCACAGTTTCTTTGGCCTCCTGGGAAACTGATAGTCGTAGACGTTCGCGTTGGAATGGCTCAATTTTGTGTGCTTCGAACGGGTCAGGCAAGCTTCTTTGCTAGTCCAACCGAACAAAGGACTTTCTGGGTTGAGATAAAGCGAGGGGTTTCTTCACTTTTTGGTTCGGCTTCACTACGTGATACTCGGGGGTCGCGTCAGCAAAGCTCGACAGCTCGAACCAGTGCGGCCCCTTGTGGGGCGTGTTGGCGAAAAGGTCACTGCAGAAAACGGCAACCACCGGGCGTGGACCGGTTGACCGTACACGAAGCCCGCGTAAGCCGACACTAAGGACGATAATTGCTACGGTAGGATCATAATTTCAGGCGATAAGTTTTACAGTTTTATTCCGCGTGTGCGTGTTCTCACCCTGACCATTTATAACAATTTCTCCGCCATACTGCATGCAATGGCGGAAAAAGGGAGGACAATAAATGGACGCTGGGAGACAGCAATTGCTGACCCGCGCCAACGTTTTCGACTATTGATTGTAACGACGAAGGAGGATAGGCAACGTCTCGGCGTCAAGGGACACGCTGCTCTTACTGGGTGAAGGTGAAAAGCTTTTGCTTTCTTTAATATAATTTTCTCCAAGGCGAGGCCCAGGCAAGGTTTGACGGTGTTGGCGCCGGGTTTGCGTGACGATCGTGGTTTCCGAGCGGGCAATTTACCTCTCGGGGCCTCTCTGATGAGGCCGTGGCAAATCTTTACGACCCGATCCTCCGTATCTTCGGGCCCGTCGAGGATCTTAACCTTGTTCGGAGGAAGCATCGTCCACTACTCCACCCAAAATACCCGTGGCTTTGCATAGGCGTTGCGGCGACGGTGTTGTTGATGGCGGCAGTTTATGGCACGTCATGGAAGAACCAGTTGGTTTGCTACTGACTAATTAATTAAACCACTTTTTTGCATGTTACTTACGAACGCGGTGCTTTTTTTTCTCTTGCCTTTCCACCCCGTATCGATTACGACAGACTTCACTCGGAGGGAAAATGATCGGGATGGTCTTGAAAATTCATCCGATGCGCAAATTAAATCTCGGAATATCCCCAAGATCCGCCGACCCCGGGCGCCGGGTGGTGGGTAATTTGGCGCAATATGGTTGATTATAATAAGGCAGCCGGATAATGTTTGATGTTGCACGAACGGGAACGGCGAGGAGGAGGAGGAGTACATGTCTTAAAAATAAATCTATGTAGCGGACGATGGGGCAATAATCTTTTTCCAAGGAAAATATTTAACTTCTTGCTTGAACCATCAATTTATGCAATGCTTTTCGTCATAAGCACAGCAAATTGAACAAATAGAAATACTAAGTATTTTAAAAAGTATTTCTAAAACATACATCCAATGTCTTTCTACGCTGCGATCAATATGCTTACGAAACAGGTGAGTTTTGAACGTTTTAAACATTGTCAAAGTTGCAACAGAAATCAAGCATTTTAAGAGTTCTATTGCAGGCCATTTTTGTAAAGTGACAGCAGAAATGTTTGTACATCTTACTTACAAACAAATATTGAAATAAAAAAATGAAAAGAACTTTACTTCTTGAAGTGGTAAACAAATCGGTCTTACTTGAGTAATTTCCTTACATAAACCATAGTTTTATAATTTGAATTAAATTATCTCAAAATCGGAATTCTGTTTTTAATAATGTATATGCATGTTTATATAATGTTGCATCATATAAACATTTCAATTTTGTTAACCACCTCTTTATTCTTCTTTTTCTTCTTGGCGTAACGAACTTGTTGGTCATGCCTGCCCCGTTAAGGGCTTACGAGACTTTTTACCCTATGTGTACGTGGATAGTCAGAGAGGGTCCGATTGGACCCCGATGGTCCGATTTTTCTAACCGGCGCTACCGCTGGGCTGTCGCAGACCCCCCGCGGACCTCTTTATGCAATGCATTGATCAAGGTAACCGAAACGAGATTTTTATCATTTTAGATATCTATGATAATATTTTCAAATGTTGAGCTATTTTATTTACCAACATTTTGCACAAAATTACAGAAATTGATGTATTTACATCGGATACTGAATGCTTTTTTACATTGATAATGGATCATATTGCCCCGTGTTCTCCTATAGGCTACATGTACGTTAAGAACTGCGTAGAAACAGTTACCTTTAGTTTTTGCGCTTGAAAGCTTTGTTTTTAATCACTAATTAACTTCCTCTCATCCGCTGGCGTTAGCTAATGTTACGAAATTGAAGAACGCAGAATTTCCTGGATGGATTTTGCTGGAGCACCACCACCAACGCCACGTCCCCAAACCCATCCTCTGCCGAGGATTGCATCACGCTGGAACATTCAAGGCCATAATACTCGCTTGGGGTAGGCAAACTCGCGATGCTCGATCGACATTGAATTTCCCGCTGATCCATTTTCCATTCCACCTCCGAACGCACATTTGCACATGTAAACAATTTCCGCAACGCCCGCGCACGAACGTACCCCGCACCGGTTGCGTGTGGAAGTCGATGGAGCTGGCGTTGCGTAAAGGAAAATCCGTACCGCAGCAATAAAAACTCGAAACGCGAAAAGGGTTGGCGGAGTGGAGTTGCCATTTAGCTTGTTCTGACCGTCACTATCAAGGGCCGCTTCCCGCCTGATCGGCCAGGTCGGCAATGCACTTTTCAACGTTCGCTGATTCGCGGGCCTTGATTTTCGTTTAACCTTTGCTGCTTTCCGTTTCTAGTGTTTGGCTTAGATTATTCAAGCACTTCTGGGGTTTACCTGGCAACGCAGTGGTTCGCTTGATTGCTCGCATACTTTGCGTATCGCCTGCGTAGTAATTAATCCTTCGCCAGTAAGAAACCCTCGCGCGGGTCAGAAAATTTGGCCGCCAGTTCTCGGTTGGTGAAGCAAACAGTTTTTTTGTTTCTGTGTGTGTTCTTCTCTTGCTGGTGTATTGGTTGTTGATGTAAATGTTCATGAATGCTTCACCTGTCGTCTTACAGTTGTGTTGAAAATCTTTGTTGA
This sequence comes from Anopheles coustani, assembly GCF_943734705.1. Taxonomy (NCBI): domain Eukaryota; kingdom Metazoa; phylum Arthropoda; class Insecta; order Diptera; family Culicidae; genus Anopheles; species Anopheles coustani. Next base: position 59,360,930 of record NC_071289.1, read on the forward strand.
TCTACCAAAGATACAGGAAACCGACTGCATTCCACTGCCCAACGACACACACAGCGCACCATTAAACTCTTCACGCGCAGAGGAAGCATACAGCACCCGACGAGAACGTCCACCATGTCCGCTAAGGTCTAGTTGTGCTCATAAAAATCCTTCAAAATCCTTCAGCCGACCGCACCACTCGAACGCTAGAATACTTTACTGCGCTGCGTTTCGATTTCTGGCACACACGATGGACCTTCTGGCCATTTGTAGGCCACGTTACATAAACGTCTGCCCCGACTGAAATGGCCCATGCGCTCCCCGCTTGCCTCACCACCTCACCGAACGGAGTCGTCCGCCAGCGAAGCCAGCGTGCAATTATTGTAAACTTGATACTTGAAAGCAAGACACGCGGAGGTGCGTTTGCGTTAGAAAAACCGAAAGCCACATCCATCGTCGACCACCGTCTTACATTCGCACATTCGGACTGGCCGTCTCATCCGCACATACGCATTCATATCGATGGGTCGCATCGATTGGCGATCGGCGCGTGGTGGATTCCTTTGGAGAAGGCTCGTCACGATGGTGCATGGGCTCCATCTTTTTTTCTTCATTTAATGTTTTGCCCGCCGTCTCAACTCCTCCGGTTGGTGGGGCAGGGAAATTGTGGTAGCTTTTTTGTTTAGCAAAGTCGAGCTGGTCTTTTTCGTATTATTTCGCGCAGCCCCGAACAGGCACGCAATTGCGCAATCATAATTGGGCTTATTAATGGGCGAGCTGTGTGCGTTGCAACAAGCGCCAAAACCTCCAACAGCATAAGGAGCAGCATTGAATCGAGTGACTTTTCACCCCCCTCCTCCTTCTCATCGAAAGGGATGGATTAGATGGGGGGCGGGGGACGCTGGTACCGAAGCCAGAACCATTTAGCAATCCACAACCACCCCAACACGATCGCACACTCGTGACTTTTCCTTTCCTTTGGCGAACCGTGGTTTTGCTCTACATACGCGCGCTTCGTTGTTTAGGCTCGGATTGGAGAAAAGAAAAGAAACGCGAACAGTCAGCAATTAATGTTAACACCTCTAGGCAAAGGGCAAAGCGAGGGGAGGGTTTGGATGGGGGGGGATTTTTCGTGCACCCTGGATGCGCTCCGGCGGGCGTGGAGATTGATACATCGCACTGCACGGTGTGCACTTTCACGGTTCGCATCCCCGCTTGTGGACAGCTCGCGGAACATTGTTGCACCCTTTGTCAGCCTGTAGCGAGTTCGGGCGGAAGGCAATGGAAGGGTGAGGGCTAGATGTGACGATGAAATCATGGGAAGTGCCATCGGCAACAGTCCTAATTATGTATGATAAACGATCGCGATGTTATGCAGAGTTTTTCGTCCATCCTATTCATTTCCCACCCGGTTGCGTTTGTTGTGTTTGATGCTCCAGCTGTAAATGTTCGATTTGTTGCATATTGTTTGCCACTCGGGAATACATTAGCTTTTGATGCATTAGACACGCCAGCTTAAGCACCTGGCATTCACTATTTACGCTTCTACTTTGATCGCATTTAGTCCGTCGAAGCGTTTTATTAAAGAATCATTTTTGCTGTATGTTCAAAAGGAGTTTCTAATGAGATGCAAATTTCTTCTAGATCAGAGTAGAGGACTAAGATGCTGACATTATCACATAAAAACACCAAGAAGCATGAGGAAAAGTTTCACAAAATAGTGTTAAACAATACAAGTTTTGTTAACTAACGTTAAACACAATTTTTATTCAGAAATTGTTTTCGAACATTTTTTACACAGCTGTCGATAATATTTCAGGAAAAAGCAGGTATTTTTGAAATATTTGGGACATAACTCATCTCGGTGTATTACAGCTAATCGAGTACCAAAATACAGTAAGCGATATGCTAAAGCATTCGTTTCGCCCGAATTCGGCAGTTTTTAATGTTTGTTTACTATTTTTGTGCAAATCAATTGATAGTTAATACAGTATAGTATTTTTTTTATTTTGTTGTTAATATCCTTCATAATATTTTGGTTATGGATTAGTGAAAAATATAGTTTTACTTTGAGCAACAATATTTCAAATATTTGTAAGATCACCTTTGAAATATTTTTACTCTCTTACTTCAGTTCTGGATGCCAAATGAGCAATAAACACACAAACCTGCGAAGACTGTCTCCCGATAATTGACCCCAAACGGGTATCAATTCTCCCAATCGCAAACGATCACTTTCGCTTTCGATCGTGTTGTGGTAGCGATGCTATGCCCGTTCGCCAACCTTTACCTAACGTCTGCTAAATGGAACCAACAGCCGGGTCTGTGCAGCACGCTGGACGTATTCCGTGACACGAGAACCGCGCATCGTGATTATTACAAATCGACGCTGCAACCGCTGTTCCAGAGGGCTTAACCTTTCCGTCTGCGGTCCCGAACGACGGTGAAGTAGGGGAAGAGGGCGCTGTCTGGTTGGGACGATCAAAACTCACAACATCTCAACTCCGGTGGGTGCAACCCTTGAGCGTGAAGATGGAAAAGGTAGCACCATCTCATAGGCGGGCGTATAAATGCGCGAAATAAGGCTTAGAAAGCAAACGCGGAGGGGGAGCATATGTGTGAATGAGCATCGGCATCAGCATCAGCATCACCATCGCCTTGTACACAGCATAAGACGTTGGGCAAACAATTGAAATTTGCATAATTGATTTCGTCTTCCTTCTCACGTACTCTCCCCGCGTGCGGTGCGTGCTTTACACTTATATCGCCGATTCTGGTCGGAATTTGGTGGCCATCTTTTTTTCGATTGTTCCATGTAGTGGATTCCATCGGTGAATAAATCTACTTATTTTGCAAATGTCTATTTATTCTTGGTTGGCTTACGTTTGTGGATTCGTTGGTTTTAATGTTTTCCTGTTTGCATATGTTTTTTTTCCTCTAATGCTCGGATACGCACTTCGTTTCTTGCGAACTTATGTTGACATCGTTCCGGCAAATTCAACTTCAACTTTAATAGCTTCGCCTCTGAATCCCCTTTTTGCCGTTGCTCCATCATCTCCTTTCGATCTCGGTGCGTTGCGGCATCTAATGAGCCGAGGTTAGAATACGGTAGTAACCGAGTTCGGCATTACTGAGGCTGTACTTGCCACTTGCCGGCCACTAATGAACTTTGCCGACTTTGACTCTCAGTCAAGTTCACTTGCCCGGTCGTGTGTAGGGCGCAATTGCTTTACGACTTTGATGGCGCCGATAAACGGCGGTGTAGTGAAGCATAGGGGCTAGCTTTTTCAAATATTGTTCCTTAGACAGTCATAAACATTTTAATCGTTGTTTGCGTTTTGGAGGGGCTTAAGGATGTTTCTAGCACATTCTACGAGATTTTTTGCCAAAGTCATAGTTTTGGCACATGTTTTGCTAAGCTTTGACACCGGAAGTACTCGACTAGGAATTAACCGAAGTACTTGACGTTTAGTGGATAGTGGAATACGGGTTTGAATTAAAGGCAGATACAATCTGAATTCTTTCCAAAGCAATACAAACATCGTTCTAAAAACGTAATACTCGAATTAATTTGATTCAGAAGAAAAATATCTGAAGCACCTATTAATTTTGCTATTTGATTAATTTCTATCACTTCAAACTATTTATTTAAAAAAAGACACCAAACCCGAAAAAATACGAATGAAAGATGTTGATACTCAATATTGTTGCCAGGCGGATTGTCATGAGCACGTTGGATTACATGTTACCACAAGCTGCGTGACAGATTGGCACGAGCGCTGTTCCTAGGAAAGCTTTTAATTACCTGTTAGAAGTTGTACAAACTGAGGCTATGGGTTGTAATTGCTACTCAGAGCCATCGCTAGAACCCCTTCATCATCGTCATCATCATTACTATCGTTTCGCTGAGAGGGGGATTTTTGAGGCAAAGAACCAGCAATTGAGAACCAAATTGTGTTTGTTGTTGTTGCGGTTAATTCAGTATTGATTTTTTGACGTTTCCGATATTCATTAATAGACGAGAAGATGATCAATCGATCAATTATCATCCACCGTCTGTAACCCAGTTTTCCCAAGGTTCCGCTGGGCGGGCGTGGAAAACTGCGTTGCCGTTGTCACATTTTTCCGGTTGCAGAACTTAGAAGCCATTTCATCAGTTTGTTCCCTTTACGAAGCGTCATCGCTGCCAAACCTTGGCTTAAAACATCACGGAAAGCACAAAGCAGCCTCGTTTTGCGATTGCCAACTTTCGACCGAGTTCCACGCCGAGGCGCAGAAGCGAGCAGGCGAAAGAAATAGTTGATCTACACACGCACCCCAGCCGTCTTCGTTCTGGCCGGCCGAAGGTGGATCAATGTGCGAAATGTGTTTAATGCGAGCGAAATAGCGGCGGAAAAGCTAGGCCAGCGTGAAACAGAACCAAAACGGCGCGCCCGTCCGGGTTGTATGGCGTGCGGCACATTCGCACTCACCTTGGCTTTATTGAGTGCAGTGCAATGTTGTTGTTGTTGCGGCGGTGCCGGTGGCAGCATTGCGTCGGCCATTTGCAACCCTTCGCGGGCCCTCGAGTGGAGAAGGGCCCTCTCCGGCCCAGCGGCAATCACTGACGGCGCAACACTTGCATTACCGATCGGAGGGGGGACTGGCACCAACACCACCGTTTGCAAAAGGAGATTCCGTTTCGCGCCTTCCGTTTCTGACACCGCTTGGGGCTGGACACTTGTCACTAGGGCACAGCAGGGCCCGGGGCCCCGGGGAAAATGTTGTGGTGCGGTTTGTTTTTATGGACCGTGGTACAGTTCAGAATCGGGTGAAGAAATATCACTTACACCATCACGTTCGAAAAGCATGAAAACCAAAACTCTCCTTATCCTTCTGTTCGCAACTGTTCGACCGAAATCAGCGAAAAACAAACCCATGGCGAAGGGTGTCGGCGAGCATAAACCGGGCCACTGTTAGTCCACACAACCCAGCTGGCGGACGTTCAACATTCCGACCGACGCCGGAGTCTCGGAGGCGGACGCGTGAACGTGTTTATCGTCGCCAGCCCAGCGCCAGCGGGCAACTAAATGCCAGCTTCGGGCGGCGGAACAAATGGACCTGCAACGATCACCGATCAATTGGCCTTCCGGCGTGCTGCGGGTGTTTTCGTTGATTGAATTTAATGTACAACAGCCACCAATGTATCTCCGTATCGAATGGGGAGCATTGCTGGGCATGTCTCTATCGCTCGCCATTTCGGACGGTTCCGTTTTCCGTATCGATCAGAAGGAAAGCAAATAGATCGTGAGTTGCTGATTGAATTGAGCAAAATGTAACTCACCTAACATCGGCATCGGATGAATAAGCACGTTTTGTGTGCTAAAATTATAGCTCAATCAGTCTATATTGAACCGATGTGTTGTTTTTAGATGCTATGGGTCAGCGAAAAAATAGTCTCCCGTAGCTTAGACTTCAGCTCGTTTAATTGCGGTTGTCCGGCTTTTAACATAATGCCAAATGAAAAAGCTTATGGTACTTAAGGGTTTTTTTCTTTTACTGTCACCTCTTGAGTGTTTTTCTCTGTTGCCAATTAGCTCGGTTTTTCTTTCCTCTGTCTTATGCTTTAAAACAAAAAAAAAAACATCTATTAAGCCTAGATAAAATAGGCCACAGCGACAGCGTGAAGGACTTTTGCAATTGTTTCTCTCAACTCATGATTAGAAAACCTCACGTCGATTAGCACAGGGGAAAGAGGAAAACTCACTGCATGACAGTGGAAATTTTCCGACATCAACCAACCGAGCGAGGAGGAAAACGGAAGAACGATGGTTTCCGTTGCCGGAAGCGTGAGTTGCTGGAAGCGACGCTAGATTAGCACCAAGTGACAGCAGAAAGTGGGACATTGTCTATGGCTTTTTGGAGCAGTGAGCGCCTTCATTTTCGAAAGTGCCAATTTGAGCCAATCAAGATGACGTTGACCATCGGAACAATTAGCCATGTCCATGACATCCTCTGCTCGGTGGCTTTCGCGCCAGGCTGGCTGCCAACTCCCTGAAACAAGACGAAGAAACCCCCAAGAAAACTCCTAAGAGAAAGAGACGCGATCCTCTGCCGCTCGCATGCAGTCATACGATCGAAGATTGAAGATTCGACCGTTGCCAGTTGGAAACAAACAAACAACGAGCCACACACACACGGTCCTCCAAGTGTGTCTGTGTGGCTGGCGCGTGTAGAAAGCAAACGAATGGCCCGAACTGGCAGGGCAGGGATGGCGGGGGAAGGTGACACGCAGGACAACGGCGCAGGTTGGACCTTTTGCATGGTCGGTGTCGTCTTGCCGACTCGCGCACCCTGTCATCAGCGGCATGGCGTGGCGTGGTCACGGTTTGGCAGAGACCTTGACGGGTACCTGAACGATGAAGAATTGCCGCCACGACAAGAGGCTCCTCTTGTCGATGCGTGCGTGTGTTCGGGCGCCTCGTGCTGATGTATCCGCCCAGCATTCGGGCGTCCGCAGCGTTCGTCTTATCGGATAAAAACCGGATACTGGCTAGGGGTTGGGGTTTGTCGAGATTCTACACCCTAATGATTTACCGTATTTTGCGGATTATATTGTGTACCGATGTGCAGTTAAGCTTTGAAGCTTAGGTGACAAATGTTCGGGAGAACTTATGAAATCTTCTGAACCCAGCGTTTCTGAGACCAGCTTGATAGTTTCAAAACGATTCACTTGGTGTTAATTATCAGCAGATCATGCTTATCGCATCCATTCCTTTGTGATACTTTGAAAGCATTTCAATTCAGTATAGCTGAATTTCATAAACTTTCGAATTGAGCATTGTTTGATCTTCCATATTTGAATATAAAATGTTAAAACTAGCAAAACTTGATGGTATTATATTTTGCTAGCTTATTTATTGCTTTTTTTATTTTTAAATAAAATTTGTTTGTAAAATGTGTTAAACGAATAATTTTCGAAAATTAAGCAAAGACTAAACTTTCCAAAGAAATAATTTTTAACACTAGAGCTACCGGATCAGTCATTTTGACTGGTTTGGTACTTTTCCAATCACACTTATTTCTTAAGGTTGAACAATTCCACAAACAAACAAGGAATGTTAATTTTTATGCATTCCAATTTTCTATTGAATATTGAGCATAAATCGCGGTTGTTCTAGTGTTAATAAATATAGCAGTTAGTCGCATTTTTACTTATTTATGGGACAAACACTTTTTAGAACCAATTACATTTGGCTATCAAGGATGATATCCATGTCAGTCAACGTATTAAAAAACAATGTTTTTGTCTCAAATTGAGAGAATGGAAGTTTGGAAAATTCGGTGCATAAAAGCCCAAATGTTAAAGAGATTTTGGACGAAGTTTTATCAATATCGGGCAAAGTCACTTAAAGTAACACTCACATATAAACAAAAATTGAAGGAGACATAAAATGTTATGTCTTGCAAATCATGAGTCGCAATTTTGTTTCAAAAAAATTTCAGGAATAGTTATACAACTTAAAAAAGGTAAAACGGTAGTTTATGATAAACTGTATCATTGACTGTAGCTGCCAAATAGCGCCTTTTTCTCTTCTCCTTTTACTGAATGGCGTTTTCCGCTTTATTTTACGCATTCAAAAAGCTGCTTTTCGAGTCTTTTTGTGTCCGAATGTCCAACAATACAATCGGAACGTTCTCAAGAACAGTTTGGTCGGTTAATTTGCATACGAACATCGGTCATTTGTTTTCCAGACGGAATATTGACTCAGCTAGCGTTCTTCCCCGCCGCCCCCGTTCCGATCGGGCCGTTTTTCACGCGCTCATCTAACTTCGCAATCTTTGCAAACTGGTGGCGGCAATAAGCATGATGGATTCTTTATTTTACATCCTCCACCGTTGGCTGCTGATCCTGCCGTGCGCACGCCTTGACGGCCCAAAGGAGTAGGTTTTGTGTCGGTGGCCTGCACCAGCCGGCCGGAGTTCGCCAGAGTTCCATCCATCACCGCGAAGGTTACGGCGTACGGTGTGCGTCTTTCACTTTCCGAGCGGCCATTAGATCGGCCGGTATAGACACACACACACACATGCACGTGGGGCCAGGTCCGGTGCAGCGTCCTCGGAGCGGTGTGTTTGCATGGCCATGGCTTTCCTCCAATGCACGCCGGAGCTCTCAGAGCTGGCAGGCTCTAATTGAATCAATTACACCACGTCTTACCGGCCCATCTCTGGTCCGATGTGCGCGTGTCCTCGAACATTTTTTCGGTTTCAAGATCGATCGATCCACCGAGTCGGGTGGGTTGGCCGAGAGTTTTCCTACGTACGTTTTTTGCTGCTGCTCCTCGGACTCGTTTGCCTTCGGAAAGAAAACATCAATATCGGCAATTTGTGACGCGATCTTTAATTGTGGTCCCTTTTGCGTACGATTTGATCTGAAGTTTTCACCGAATGGCCAAAACGCTGTCCGAAATGCTCGAGCCAGTGCGCGGACCACCGTTACCAGACGGACGATTGTTTGCCGAAGGTGAAGGAGAGTGTGTCTTGGCCACCTTGGCCATGATGGTCGTACTGAGGGGCCAGATGCAATGTAGGCTGCGAAAAGGACAGACGGTTTGGAGGAAAGGATCGGCTGGAAGGGTTGAAGTCGGGGCCAACAAGTGGTGTGCCAGACCTTGTGCCAGAGACTCGTGTGTGCACGGTAAGTGCCCGGTGGGTATGAGCATGCGAGAGTACAACCGCTGCTCGATGTTGGTAAGTGAAGTTGTTATTACCTTCGGATTCCGTTGAAGTGTAATCGCACCTTGGTGGAAGCATATTTTCTTAGACCACAGCACTTTGGTGATAGAAACACCCATACACACATACACACACTCACACGGGCACCGAGGGACACCTTTATATGTACGCTCGTACGTCACATGTTGAACATTCCAACGGAAAAGATTTGTGGCTTCAATTCACAAAATGTTGCACCGAACAAACATTGATGTTTATGAACGAACTGTGTTGCCAATTTCAGGATCTCGTACTAAGGTTCACTCTCTTTACATCAGATACAACGGACTAAACTCTGCCGACCCTAGCGCCAAACGTGCCAGCAGGGCACTGAATTTTGCGAACGTCAGAAGTCATAGTTGGAACCACTACGTCGTGTCGCTTCCACGAGCTGCAGTTTCACAAAGCGATGCTAATTGTCTGGCCCAACTTTAGATCGGTTGACTTCCAGATTTACGTAACCAAATGCCCTGGACGGCATCGCCCAAACTCCCTCGAAAGCGGCCAACCAAACGCAAGAAGCAAACCGTGTGTCCCTGAGAGCTGAGAGGACTGTTGAACTTGATGACGCGATCGGCGTTTCTTCGATTCCGTTAGAGACACCGTAATTCTGCGGTACCGAAATTAAATCAAACCAACACTCACACCGTCTGGTAGCCATGCATCATGCAGGTGCGCGGTGATCAGGGATGTCATTAGACGCCATCATTGCCGCACGGAGCAGCTCGACTCAAGAAGACATATTGGTCCAGCTTAGCAAACATTACGCGCCGGTAGAGGTCAACTTCAGCAGGTGGGTTTATGTTTGACCAATGATGTGCCGTGTCCGATTGAATGGCGGGACCCGTTGGAAAATTTGCCAACCACCTGCAATGGTGAGGGTAGTAGCCTGTGTAGCTCAAGGTCTCTGTAGTGAGTTTGCGCTCTTTGATTTCCACTCGCTTTGGCAAGAATGTTGCTTCGTTCAGCTGAATTTTAATAACTCAATTCGGCATATTGGTATCTTCATCGAAATAAATCGATAAGTTATTAATTTCCCATCGTATTTAAAATAACGATTACTTCAACGAACAGTAAATTTAATGGTCACTTATGACATCGATAAGCCTGCCCTGCCAGTGACAGTTAGTAGTCAATAACTTCAAGGCTTACTGATGCTCGTGGATGAACATCGAAGATGAAAGATGAAATCAACAACAACGAGACCTCACCCACCGGAAGCAAGTCGCCATTATTGATTACCGTCATCGCTTACCGATTAAACCGCGGCGCGTAACATAAAACGACTTAAATCTCGTCTTTATCATCGTCCGCGCCGTGGCGCACCATCGTCTACGTTTTCGGGAGGTATCTTTCAAGCTCGAATTCACACACAAACACTTCACGAGCCCGCACAATGGCGCGAAAATGATCGGTTGTCTCGCGCACAGGATCGGCTCGGTTGGTGCGTTCGGTCGTTCGTGGTAAATGGGCGGAAAATTGTTTCGAATTTATGGCGCCATTTTGTGGTGGTACTGAGCCTTTGTTTTTGTTTTATTTCTGTCTTTCCGTCTGCTTGTAAAGCCACCGCGGATCTGGAAGCGTCTGATCGACGGGCCATGGTTCGTTGATTTCCGTGAGAGGAGGACTGGTTTTTCCGGATGCGCTGCCTGGAAGAATGTTTGGGCGATCGTTTAGAGGCAATTTGAAGTAAAATGACACGTAATTAAAGCGTGCTGTTATCAATGGTGATGGTATAATCGTTGTAATAAACATACAACAAGTCAGAGTTGTAAAATTGATTTGCAAGTTGAAATTGTTCAATTGCGCAGTTTGTATTTATTTTGATTTTGTCAAAACAGGTCAGGTCTACTTCTTTGTTGACGTGAGAGACTTTTACCCTTTGCGTACGAGGATAGTCAGTCCTCTCGTACAGAAGAGGGTCCGGTATCTGGTTGGGATTCGAACCCTATAATAGATTAGGATCTAGTCAATGGAATCTTTTGTATGTAATTAGACCCGTTTTGAAATAGACTTAGACCCGCTTCTGTCTCTAACGCATCAGAGTTTGTCTCTAATTCATCAACTTGCCGAAAACATGAAAATAAAACGGTGTATTTGTGGTTTTCGTATATAATTACTCTGTAACAACAACAAACATTAATTAATTTATGATTTCAAACTAACTTGTGTTTACTTTTTGTTTACCTGTTTATGTTTGCTTACAAGAAGTACAAACAGTACAGTACAGTACAAGCAATAATATTCATATTAGCGTTCATTCTTATTGGCAAAATGTTCGAATAGGGCCAAAATTGAAATTTGGAGACAACAACAAATGAACACGAGATAAAAGCAGATGAGTTAGAGACAAAATCAGATGCGTTAGAGACAGAAGTTGATACGCTATTTCAATCATGCGTGGGTTAGGGGCAAAAGTAACTGGTAACGACTGTATTAAAAACAATAGTTCAATTGAAGCATACATTTGAATGAAAGACAACGAAATCCCGCATGTCGTACAAATAATGGATTTACAAAAAGTTGTCGATCGTAAAAATGTCAAGTTTGGAATATGATTGCACATTATCCTTAACTTACATGATCGTACCTTGTCGCTGGTTTGATTCATAAGCGTCTCTTCTGCTCGTTTCCTTCTTTCCTTCATGTTTAACCACCGATTGTGACTGCCAATGCACTCGCAGCGAGCAAGCAAGCCCGAGTAGATGTTCGTCGGGATCGCAACGGTGTGTTTGCGTTTTCGGCATGCAACTGCGCCTCGGCACGAGTCTCGCAGTTACGTAACGGCCAGGCCAAGACCAATGTGATGCCGATTGCTAACAAGCGTATCCCCGTGGATAAACTCGTCGCTCGGCAAGATGGTTCGGTGGCGGTGTTGACTCTTTGGCAGGGCTCTTCGTCATCTCCCCGGAGTTGTCCCCGAGCGGTACTGGCTTGATGATGCGTCTTGGCCTCGCTCGGAGTACTGCACCGAACAAGTTTCGTGTGGTGTTAACGCTCTGGCGCGTATCATTTTCCGATGAAGCTGAAATTACACCTCGCAGCTTTCGGGCCGTAGTGGAAAACAGTGAAGGTAGTAGCCGGGCATTTTCCTATCCCTGAATGTTAGATAATACGAAATGAGAAAAAATCTCCAAACGCGGGGATCGATACAAGTGCTTCAGTGGCAGAACCGGGCATTTAATTTGTTACGCTTTGGCGAAGGGAAGGATATTCGATAAATTGTCCCGTAAATGCTGACCGGCCATAATTTCTTCATTTGGAAGCCATCGTGCCACCGCTGAAAGCTAGCTCCACTCGAAGGACACACATGACGATGTCCAACGACCCGCCTGGGGAACGTGCACTTAGCGTTTGCAGAAATGCAGCAGCGAAACCCGCGGCGTTCCCTTGGACTGCAGCCGAAGAAGTTGCCCCGGACCCGAAGACCGGACTGTTCCACAAACCTGCTGACTTAGAAACCTGTTTCCGAAGGTGTTTTTCACCCTCGGTGCGACACTCAAGGGGAAAACCCCCCCGCCCTCCCGCATGTTCACTTTTTCGGAGGGCAGGTTTCGGGGCGGGTGGGCGTTTGACAAATGTAACTCGCCAGCTCGCGGACCGTTCGTGGGGGCGCCAATTAAAATTAGTTTAATTTAACTGCTTCAAGTGCCACCCAGGGCAGTGTGGAGTTGTATCTGCTCGCAAAATTCTGTATCTATCCAATCGGAGGAGCCGATTTCGAGCGAACCGAGCGAGATTCTGTTACACAAACATTTGTGTTCAAAAATCGCCTTACCTTGGATTGTGTTTGTTGCTGCGGATGGATGGAGCAGCTCTAGCGGTGGCTGTGAGTGGCGTACCGTCCCACAAGCTGGCTGATCCAGCCCGGAGGCGCTAGACCGAGCGTACGGGTTTTCCCTTTCCATGGCCGGAGGTACGGAAAATATGTTTATCTGTTAGATCAGCGTGCAGTTTTGCTTCCATTTTTCGTCATCGCAACTCCGGTGACACTCGGAGCTGCCCCGGCAGGGGTGTACAATGTGCCACCCGATGGATGGCAACCCGAGCCGAACGTGCGGCCCGATGCTGTGCTCCTGTGCGCTTATGCAACGCCGTTAAATGGTCGCTAGCGACAAAACATCCCGACGCGAACGGATTGCATTCAAACGGTTAAAAGCAGGGTAGATGTGCGATGCGAGGAGGATAGGTCGCACTTTATTATGCTTCTAATCGATCTTGTTTGCAGCGACGACAGCAGAAGCCCACCACCGATGGCGTCGGTGGCGACATTCTACTCCATGCGCCACGGCGCGGTGACTTTTTCCCTCTCGAGCGTTTTTCCGTAAACGGGTTTGATGCAAATGCGAAGTGGTTTACCGAGCGGTGGAATATTCAATTGAACAGTTCTCATCAGCTGCTCACGTTGCAACCAAGCCCTCGCCGTACGGGAGGGACTTGCGACACCGGTTTGATATAAGCGACGAAACTGGAGATGGACATCTGTGTTAAGGATGTCGATGATTGCACGGCGCTTGCTTTCTTTCGTTCATGCGTTCATGGTGGTTCGCTGTTGTTCGGAAACCGAGAGTGTAGGTCCATGAGAAACGTTTACCATCTTCACAACTCAACCCCTTCTTGGGCGTGAAGACGAAACCTGAAGAGGTCACTTGTCAGTGAGGGCATGGGTGAGGCGATTAAACGGTTTTAAGTTGTTTTCGCTGCTGATAAATATGTCGATGGTCGTCTCCAGCACATATTTTTATATTCAAATATTACGGCATGGAGAAATCTAAGGGCGGTATCGTCTTTATTCCAAAAACTCGTCATATCTTTTCACAAAACCAAATCTTATGAGAATTCCTCGTAAAACTACATTAAACATGTAAAAATTTATATTTATTCATATCTCTCACGAGCAATACTCAAATCTTATTTTGATACAAGTGAGAAACGAAACTAAAATGACAAGTGCAATAAAAGGTATGGACGGTGAAAACATGTTTGTTCGCAGGAAAGACGCAAGCTTCGGACGAATGGAGTCGCCATGTTCAAGATCATGTTCACGCTTGACATTTGAACTGAACGCGATGTATGAGAAGGAACAAATAAAGTAAAATAAAAAAAACCATTATCCCAACTTACTTGGAAAGTGTAACATGTGACGTTGGCGACCATTTCGCGTTTCGCGAAATTCAATTGCTTTTTGTGTAGCGTTTTGGATTCGCTCATTTTTCTGCGCTAACCTTGGCGCACTTGTGCCGTGAACCTGCCCGGAGTTCTTGTATCACCATTACGAACAGGAGCAAGCAAGGACAAGATGTTGTCTTTCTATTTCGTCATTTTTTGTTTTGTGAAATCGCAAATTTGATCGTTAGCGTTGATCGTTTTAGCTTGGACCAAAAGAGATTCGTGTGGGTTAAGATTAGTTTGGATGTTTTTGGCTGTCTGGAGTTGCTAGATGACATGTGCTGCTTTCATAGTGTTTATTTATCCTTATTTTTTATCCAATCATACCGAGGACTTTACGGAATATTAGAATACACGAGAAACTAATTTCCCGAAGAAACCCCTCAGATATTTAGATCCTTTACAAAATAATTATTTACAAGCACTCTGAAAATTTCGTAAAGATCTCCGTTTAATTGAAATACCTTAAGTAACTTCATCCATTTACAAAATGATGCAGTCAAATGTGTGTCTATAACTTTTAGTTTCATAAATATTCCTTCCCCATAATATACACGGAATTATTTTGAATCAAAATATGAATTGACTTTCTCGACCATTTGACAAGTCTTTCCCAAACCAATAACATACCCCGGGGCCGGAAAGGACGAGGGAAGCGGTCGATTAGCAAATAATACGGTTGAAATGAATCCCTCACGGTCGGCTGGCGACGCTCGGCCATCGCCATCGGGAGACGCAAGCGCTCGCGCGTTTGGTTGTGTTTGCCGATAAGTTTCGAAGTCGTTTTTACTAATGACTGTCATCATCGGTGGGTGTCCCATCGGTCATAGCTGTCGTCGATAGAGGCACGATGACCTCAGCGTTTCGCGGGACGACGCTTTGGCCGCTCCACCCTTCCGTGTTTGCATGAGGAAGAAGTGGAAGAAACCGATATGCCTCGTCCGGTCGCGGTGGGAGTCCAGAGCGGAGGAAATTTTCGTTCTCGTTGGTACCAAACGCGTACGTCACCGGCTGTAGATAATACCGTTCGTTGAATAATTTTGCCATTGATCAGTTCATTTTCATCTCGGCAAGTTTGTCGGGGGGTGATTTGAGGTGTTTCTGTTTGGTTGAGAATTGTAATCTTTTTTTAAGCGAAATGATGTCATTACTCAGGTATAACAATTTATTCGAAAGGAAAAAGGATTTTTGTTTCATTTTTCCTGCGAGTAGTCATCGCTTCAATGGCTACAAATTTCACACGGATAGGTCAGTACGTTATCGTAGCCAACCGCACGGCCCGACGCGATTCATTCATTCAGAAAACCGCAACGCTCGCAACAGCGACGAACCTCTCCTCAACTCTCGCTGTCCCGCTTAGCGTTCCGTCTACGGTCGCTCGTTGGTTGGTCAGAAAATACACGTCGTCAATTACAGATAGCTTACGACGCAGGCGGGCAGCAGTCGGGAAGATTGAGGATAAGGGCCCGTTGAGTGCGCCGTTGAGTAGAAGACACTCTACTCTGAAGAGTCCCTACAATTGCGGCTGAAAAGGCACTTCGCTCGAGCTTTGGAAAAAAATATGTTGTTGATACTTCTG
The DNA here is from genome assembly GCF_943734705.1 of Anopheles coustani. NCBI lineage: Eukaryota > Metazoa > Arthropoda > Insecta > Diptera > Culicidae > Anopheles > Anopheles coustani. The sequence continues at coordinate 59,376,411 of NC_071289.1, forward strand.
TGAGCAATCAAATGAAATCTGGTCAGTTTTTTGTACTATTGTACTGTTTTTATGTTGCAATTTCCACTACAAGTTCGGGTTTTTGCAACATAACGATAATTTTCCCCGCTTAACGAGTATCGATATCGGCTTTTCAGCTTCACTTCTCATCTTCGGCCAGCAGCAGCTCTCCTGCTGGGTGGCAGCGCCTCACCGAACGTCCAACGGGAGCGTAAAGCTGTCGTGGAGATGCGATAATGCAACAAAGCATCCTCACCGCAGGTTCGTCGCCTGGTCGACACGTTTCGCTTCGAATTCAATTACCTCCGCTGGCGGTCGGTTGAAGTTCAAGCTGGATCCTTGGGCCGCTCGCGGTGCTTATCTCAACCGAGGCGTGTGATCTCCTGACCTAATTACTGTAGGACGCATTCTTTATGCCGCCACGTACTTGCGGTCGGGCAGTGGTTGTTATGAAATCCCCGCGACGATGGCAACCGGACCCGGGCAGCGGGAAGGGCCGGGGGTTGGGCTTTCGCTTTCGAGACAGGTTTACCGTAAGCGGATGGATCGCCCTCCGGCGGATGTCGCGGATGCCATCGGTCGGTGCGAAAACCAACGCATGCGCGAACCCGGGCCCGCCTGACAAGATTGGGAAGAGCGTAAAGGCGTAACGATCAGGGATGGAACCGGCGTGGAGGAGTTTTTGGCGTCTTGAGGTCACTAGTCAACCCTGAACAAGGCAGCGGTACGCGAATCGGTACGATTCATCATTCCGAAGAGGCGATGTGTCCTTGTGGCTCCGGTATGGGTTCGGATTCCGGTTCGTTTTCGTGGGTTTTTTTTCCCATCTTTTTTCATTTTGATACACAAACCACCCGACGACTCGAGTTCGATGTTCGATATTGCAAAATCTTCCTACCCGTCGACGCCAATCGAGCGGATCGAGATACGGAACTTCCGAAACTTGATTTCGGCTAGGCGATACGGGCGAAGCGGGAAGAAAGTAAAAACGGTGCTGATGATACGCCGCTTGGAAGGGGCTCGGCGCGGGCGAGGGAACCAGATGTAGCGGCACAACAAGCCAAGGTTATCGCGGCTTCCCATTTTTTGAACCCGTTTATCGGATCGTGGGCGATAGACAGTGGCGCGATGTGTGCGGAATAGTTTTCGGCGACAGGAAGGTTGGCGACGTTCGCCAAAAATTAATGAGTTTCGTTTCAGTTTTGGCATTTGAAGCTTCCCGAATGTTCTGATGAAGACGGTTCCGGAAAGTTATTTTTCATTTTTCCAGTGCTAACCAGTTTTCTGTTCTAAAAGTTTGTGTTATTTTGACCTTTGCTCGAATTCAAGTGTTTTTTTTATGTGAATCTTTGAAATAGTTGATTGATATTTAATAACGGAATAATCAGTTCTGTTCTTTGAGTTTCAGAGCATTATACCTGGCTCCATTTTTCTTTTAATATATTTTGCATGCTGATTTAAAGAATGTTTGTATCGAATTATTTCCATCTAGAATTTTCTGCACCATCTTTTTTGCTCTTCTAGAACCGTATCCCATTAGCATAATTTGCGCGGCTTGTGCAGCATCGTGAGTGGATTGGTTTCCCGGACGCGTCGCCCAGAAACGAGCTTGTGGCCGCGCGCGTAGCCGCGAACCCAACACGTGATGGGACCGGTTTCATAGTTCGCCAACGTGATCGCACTACCTGTCGCATAGGCCACATGGCACACGATTGGGGAATTTCTAGCGGTTCCATTTGTTTACATTCATTCACTGCCGGAACCGTTCGATGATGCTATGTTCGCCATCGTGTTATGCGAAATGGTTTTATTTGACAATTTGCACTCGTGCCCTTGGGGTTTCGTGGCCTTGAAGCGAAATTAGAGGAAAACTTTCAAGAACTCACCTGTGGGCCCGAAGGGAAGAAAAGAAAGCGAGCAAGCCAATGGCCACCCGCCACCATTTCTCCCTGCGTCAAAATTCCCTTCCGGTAACGGTTTGACGATCGCGTGCCACATGAACTTGCTTCCATTTGCTTAGATGGCTCAAAGTGAAGCCGTTGCACTTCGGTACTTACGCCGCTCGGTAACCACCACGGTTTGCCTAAGCAGGGAGGTGGGTAAATGTACTTTGCGCGCCGCCGCGATTAACCTTCGGTTGGGTTTTCTACTCTCACTGCCACCGAGGGAGGGTTACGAAACGGCCCAGCAGATGGGGCGGGACGAACCGCGGGTTGACAAATCAATCCAACAACCGCTGATCGTAGCTTTTTCCGCTTAGAACGAAGGGCGCGGCGAGGATTATTAGTTTTTCCTTTCCTTTCCGCCAGAGGGACTGCCCAACTCGGCAGTCGTTCGAAGGTAATGGGCTAGTTCTGTTGACAAATGCGATCAGCAGGTTGCATAACAGTGCGTGTCTGATGCATTAGAGGTCGCGAAGTAAAGAGTAATGCAATTGATGTGTTCCAAACAATTTTGCTTGATTCTCCAGAGCCGATAACTTTCAAACATCTTTCAATGTAAATTTTTGTAAGTTAATTTACACCTTGAAAGGAGATGCATCAAACCTTCCTGGTGTTGCGCAAATCACTCCCACCTTAAACACGCAGTTTTATATCTAATAATAATTACTTCATGTCATGCTAACTGGACGAAGGTGTGTTGCGATAATTGTACGTTTCGATATCTCGAGCGTTACCGGGTGACCCTAAATTAGCATAATGCCATTAATATTCGCACAAAGGGTCAATTAAGGGTCAGCCAACCTTGCGAGCTGAAACTATATATGCAAACAATTTCCGCATGTCACTTTTACCATCGGATCTCGGTAAAGTTGTTTTCCATATTTTTATCAAAAAACTGAATCCTAATTTCACGTAATTTCTTAAATTAACTTAAAATAAGTTGCTTGAGGAAATGATAAATGATTGATTTTCTAAAAACACAATAAGATAAACATGCATAAGTTATTTGAAATAGTTGTTAGCAAACCTACCGTTCACAGAAACGAAATGCCTTATTTTCTTCTATGCCACAGGATAAGTAGACCAAAGTCGATCGAGGTACACGTTACACCGTTTCACACCCTGACGCGATTGACTAGCTTCTTATCTTTCCCAACACCTGCTTGAATGCTTGACCACAGCACCTTTTTGACACAAACAATTAAACACCGTTTTATTTTCCGATATGAATTTTCCGGAACGCACTTGCAGTGAGGCACTTTTAACGTTGCGTCAATATTTCGCGTGTAAAATGTGATGCTATATTTTAGTGCAAAGGTTGCACTGTGAGCGTAGCTGAATTCGACTGTACTAGATCACCCAGGCTTTCACAACGGACTATAGTCAACACTGTTTGAAGCATCTCACACACCAGCACTAGATCGGCGATACGTTGAAAATTCAGGAAAAGTTGCTTGATCCAAAGCTCGCAAGGGCTAAAGATACTTTTAAGATACTTGCTTTTCACACAAACTATGCAGTACGATCACTGACGATCACTACGGAAGCGTTGTTTTGAATGGAAGTGTAATCCCGGTTGCTTCCAGTATCCGATTGGGACCACAGTCGGGATAGACCCCGGGGTTATATACTCCGTTTAATTCAGGCTAGGCACTAGCAGCACTCAAGCACTCACCTCGACCAAACAGTGACGTCCACATTGGGATTTCCCCGAAACGAAAGCAAGACACAGTTGCGACCAACGACTAATTGGCAACTTTTCAGAGTAGCGTTTCACGAACCAGGCAACTGGACTCACTGACGGACTGACGGGGCAGAAAGCGCACGGGCATGGGAAATCCGCGACCAACAAGAACACCCCTCGCGAGAGACAGGATCCAGCAGTTGGGCTCAGGTGCGCGCAGAACCTGCGTCCACTCCTCGGAACGGCAAACGACAGAATGAACGAATCCGATCCTGTCCAGCCTGCTCGCCGCTTCGTACTCGCACACACAACGATTCGCGCGACGCTTTGGCTGTTGGACTGCTTGGACTGCTTGGCCTGACGGAGGTAGCACCTGGTTCCTGGCGAGCGTACGTACGAACGAACCGCCAACGATTCACTATAGTGGCGCGGCGCAAACGTAAGTGCTTTAGGTACAGCAAAGCTCCACCACCGAGTCGAGTTTGGCTCGATTCGCTCGATGCGCAGGGTAAAGGTTCGGGACGCCAGAACGAACGACCGAAGTACGCTGCACGCGAGTAGGAGGGAAAAGGCAAACAGCCTGTGGTGGATAAGCCGACCGTGCGCTAGAGTAGGTGGAAGCATCTGTGCGCGCCCCACTCGATGATCGAGGCGGCCGTAATTGCATGGGTACTTAGAGCTTTAGCGCTGGGCTCAGCGTCTCGAAGGCAGGCAAACATGTGTACACACATTGCCGCACCATGGAGATCAAGATTTGGAGCTTACCCGGTGGGAGAGAGAGAGAGAGGGAGTGAGAGAGGTCACGATCGCGAGTGCGTGAGCTCACCTCAGTGAAAATTCTCCACTTGCGGTCTTCTGCTTTGCGCGCCGTGGTGAGTATTTGCGCAGCGATCCTGATCTCCGCGCGAACAGGTGTGCGCACAGTGTGGTGAGTTTCGCTCGATCGGTGCTGAGTGACCACGCTGCCGGCACTCGTGGAGGCGCCGAGTGTCCGTGCAGTTTCTTCCACATCCGAGGCTGTAGAGATTGATCGCACGGTCATACAAGCAATGGACGTCGATGCCGTCGGTGCGTCATTGTTGCGGCGAACTTCCACTCTCGCCGACGGGGGGAACCTTGGCGGAGGCAGCCTATTATCAGAGTGCGAAACCAGTAGCTCCCTGCTCGGGTGATTGATTTCGGATGGCGGCCCGGTTGATGGGCCGTTTCGGGTGGGAAATTTACTATCCGGTCCGTGGGTTTGCGCATTTATCGAGGGAAGTTGTAGTGCCGTTAGCGGAAACCTTGGCGTGGCTTGTGCGTTGACTCCGTCGCTTCCGGGAAGAGGCAATCCCGGCACTGTCGCCACCTTCTGAGCTCGCTCGAGACGGGCAGATTGATTTGCGTGTTGCGTCATGTGTGTTCTTTTCTATCGCTCGGATGTTGTTGCGTACGCCTATTCGCTCGGCTGGACATCGGTTTGTTTGTACGCAAAGTGCCGTGCGATGAGCGGTCAGGTGTCATTACTGGATGATTGCAAGGCTAGGCACATTTCTATGATGATTGATAGGCCATCGTACGGTATACGTCGGCGTTGCTTAGCGTGTCTCGAAAATTTTCCATATCGATGATCATCGTCTGGTGTTCCCCTTTGTTCCTTACCGAGAACGAATAACTTGTTGAGGTTAATAAACACCATCATTCCGGGGACGTATGAAAGATGTTTCGGATTAGGAAAATTTTGCCATAAAAACTCCTCTGAAACGCCTACCTGGAAACACACGTCTTCATCTCGCCTATCTAAGTCTAAGAAAAACGTAAATTTTATGGAAGATTCCCCTACGTCAGTGATTGGATTCCACGTGTGATTTTGCAAACAGGAAGCAATTTTATAACAGATCCCTATCGGTTTGATCAGTAGTGATTAAACAGCTTTCCCACAAGTTTCTTTGTTCGGGAGCATCAATTAGAAAACGTGCGCATGCAGCATTTTCTTCCAGTTTTGATGATCACCTCAAGCGGATGTGTTGTTTTTTTTTGCCACAAGCCGATTTGTAAATCGTTAGATTGCTGGTCAATTTTGCATGTGATTTGGAATGATAACAAGTATTAAGTTATGCAAATTGCTGCTTCCGTTTAAACGGTTTTTTGTTTTGTAGAGACTAATGAATACAAGCTTTGAGAGCAGTATGACCGATTTTTATTCTTGAAGAAAGAACAATCTGGGATTATTGTCCGGAAGCAACCCTTATGTCGATTGGTGTGTTTTTCCATTTCTAATTATTTCATTTCCTTAACATTGGGAGCAAAAAAAATTTCCGAAAGTTTCCAACCAACGTTCTTATTCCTGCGTTCAATATCCAATGAAAAAACATTTATTACATGCCAACGTAACGTAAATCCTTCTTCGGGTATAGATAGGCCTCCGTGATGGCCATTTCGTACAAACTCCTGGTGCCGTGCCGTTTAGCTCGGCCAGATTAAGCCAACCCGCCAATCCACGGGGTCAGTAGGACCGGCATGCGCAATGTAGGTCAAACGATCTTGCGCGCGAAATGTTATCTAACGCACCGACGTCGGTGCAGCAGCAGCAGCAGCAACGTTTCTATCGGCTGCAGCTGCATTTGTTCGCCGGGGAAAAGTCGGTGCGAAAGGCTCCATATGCGGCGCGAACCGAGCGGTGGAGAGAATGTTCGAATGATGCAAGGTGGCGAGTGCATATGCTTTCGTTTGCGCTGCAATTGTGGTACTGGTGGTCGGGAAGGACGAGCGTCCACGCAGACGAGAGTGGCGTCGCAGCGACGAGGTACTGGTTTTCTGGAACGACAGTTCGTGCCCCATCCGAAACGGTGGTGCAGTGTTTTCTATTTCGACGAGTTTGTTTCTTTCGTGAGTGATACGGTCGGACACGCATATGCGGTGATAGAAATTGCATCGATAAGGCTGGGGGGTCGGCAAGGGTGAGGTTTATGATTGACAAATTCAGCAATCGTTACACTTTGATTCGAATAAAACGTTTCAAGGGGGTTTGCAGGAAACGTTTTGCAAGGTCCTACCAAGCTTTCGTGCTTCACTTTTCAACATTTTTATTCAAAGCTGCTAGTGTTTATGTCACACTTTTCAGTGGGCTGTGAATAGGTTTTTAGTATTTAGATGAAATGTGTATATTAATTTTATTTTATAAATCTACATTTTGACACTGGGGTGTTGCAAAATAGCATTTTGAAGCATTTATTTTAATTTTAAAATCTTTGAAGTTATTGCAAATATGATTTTATTTGATTTGATTTCGTTTATAAATGTTTTTAATGATTGGATTTATTGATTTTTAAAGTTGAAACCATTCGTCATACATTTAGAATTACATACATTTTACGAATAATGGAGATAACAAATTATTTGAAGTAAGATTTGAAGCAACCGATACGTAATTGAATGGAGTGAAATCTCAAATACTTTCTTGAGGAACTTCTGCAGGAGAAGTGTAATTTGAGAGTATGTTTTAATAGATTAGAATAAACGATGCTTTAAACGCTTGCACCCTGCTTTTGAATTTGCTTTTGAAGTTTAAATGCAAAATTTTTGTTTTTTTTTAAACTATTTCGTTGGGTCATTTAAAGCAGAAACCATTTTTTCAGTTTTTTCTAGTTCTGGCATTCTAAAGACTAATATCGGTTAAAGTTAAAAGGCAACAAAGATTCAATTAACGCATTCTGGAAACTGTACGAGAAACACGAAACCAACACTAACAAATTCTGGTCTTATGGTAACTTCTTCTTCTTCTTCTTCTTGGCGTAACGACCTCTTGGTCATGCCTGCCCGTTAAGGGCTTACGAGACTTGTTTCCCTGTTGTACGTGGATAGTCAGTCCTCTCGTACAGGGAAGGGTCCGGTCTCGGTTGGGATTCGAACCCACGCCGTCGAGGTGGAGAGCCCCGGCGCTCATGGGCCGATTTTCTAACCGGCGCTATGGTAACTCGTAATGTTTCTGGTTTCCTTAAAAGTTCGACAAGCATGTGGAACGTATTTTGAAGAAAAACTGTAAATAAATAAACTAGAGGGTAGGCAATCGTGTATGTATGTTTATAATTATGAAGAGCAAGCGCGACGATTTTAACTGTTTGCTCTACACCACATGTTCCCTTTTATTTCCAAAAATAAAAAAAAATCTTTAAATCGGCGGTCATGCTAAATTTGTATTTTTGGGATATGCATTGAAAAAAGTGCAGTGAGCTATAAAGCGGAAAATAAGATTTATAAAAGACGCTCCATGGAAATATACTACTGAGCAAGGTATTCATCGTGAGTGGTTTTGGAAGGAGCATTCGCATAAAAAACAGTTACTAAGTTTGGTAGTTAGCCGGTTCTAGCGCTCATACAGACGAGAAAGAAACGTAAAAAAGTGAATTTAAAAACTATATAAAATACACCTCTTTAAGTTTTTAGTTTCAGGCCATAAGAATAATCATTTGACAGTAAATTTGGTAATATTAATTTTCTTTAAAATCTATTATGGTATGTATGGAACATACAAATGGATAATAGAGATTCAGATTAATGTATTTGAATGTTTCTTTGTTTCAAATTAGAGATTTATGAATCTCAGAATGAGTGATTCACGAATCTCAAATTTTCATAATTGTTTAAAGAATGATATCAAAAAAATATCTAAAATGGGGAAGCGAGTCTCTTTTTTATTTTTAGTCGCACACTCTAAACTCATTAAAGAATCCGTCAAAGAAAGACATTCGTTAAATACACAAGTTTCGAAGGATTCATCAGTACTTTGTAATTCGAATATACAAAGATTCATATGAGTGAAGATTGCCAACTCTAATGGAACATGAAAAATCAATTTTCATTTTATTGTTTAGTTTATGTTCGAAACTTTCGAGAAAAGTTCATCGTATGACAAGAAGCAAGATGTTTTGAAATGGAGTAAAACTCAAAATCCTCCTTAATTTGGGGGTGATTTGATACGAAGAAATATTTCTTCACCCCACGACATCATGCTTCGCCGATTAGATGGCATCTGCTCGCCGCGGTCGTCGTGCGATTTGCATGTGCTGCCGGCAAGTCGCCGGTATGACAGCCGGCCATGACGCATGTTGCAAACGCCCCAAAGACGCTCACCGCCCGCCGGGCGTCCCCCTCCGGGCGGAGGGCTAATGCTACCAACGCCAACGAAATCGAAAGTAAGCCAGAGTCGGAGTAATGTGGCGCAAAGTGAATGAAAAAAGGTTAAACAAGAAAAAACCTAAAGTAGGCAAGTGTACCGATTTTGCCCAACACTTTGACAGTGCCCCCCATCTTGCGAGGCTCAACCACACACGGTCCGTTACTCCTGCCGGTTTCGGCCGCTCCGACGAGGCTGCTGCACCACCTCGAGTGGCCCACACCGACTTTCGACACCACCATCACCAACACCACCACGCCGGAGGCCGGCGGCGGCCAGCGGCGTCGTCATCGTTAATGTTGCTGGCGGGTAATGAACGGCCGTAATGGCATTTTCCTCTAATGCAAGTGGCTGGCGCGTGCCACCCGGTTCCTCTGCCGGTCAAATTAATACCGTGCCACCCGAAACCGGGCAATCTGGCGTGGCGTGCCGCTGCGTTATATCACCGGAGTTTGGAGGCGCGAAGTCCATGTGCGTGTGTGTGACATGTTTGAGGTTAAGCAAAGATGAACCGATGGGTGGGACCGATTAAGGCTACTTATCTCCGACGATCCATCGCTCGTTACCCCGCCATCGACCTTTGGGGGAGGTTTCTGAACCCCATAACGGGTCCTTTCAAATCGAGCGTGATGATCATTCGGTCATTCAAACTGATTTAATTACTGATGGTTTATTTTAATGGCTAAATACACTCCGTAATCGTATTTACAGGTAGAACGCTGTATATTTTTGTGACATAATATTTATCGAAAAAAGTGTTAGAAGATTCCAGCAACACCAAATGAAACGGACATCAATAATGGAAAATGGAAATGTAAAAATGGAAAAATAACCGTCTAATCCGAAAACGTGCTTGATAATCATAAACAAACAATCCACACTGCCATCATCAAGTGTAAGAGCCACATAGTATGATTCGTCTGATACCGGCCAAACGGGAGCTCTCGTAACAGGTTTGTCGGTGTTTGTGTTTTTTTTTTTAATTTATCGGTGCGACTTTTCTGTTGTCTGATTTTAACACCTTATCCTTATTCGAGAATCTTCCAAATTTATGCCAATCGCTTGCGGAACTTTCAAGGATATCAGGAAGTCTCGCTAGAACGCGTTTGCGGCATGTTTTAGACGAAAAGATAAAAAATCTCAACGTACATTTCTTCGATGTTTTGTAAGTTCTCGTTTCCACGATGTTTTGTAAGTTCGTAAGTTCTTTTCTGTCCAATAACAATAATCTTTGTTATTTGTCGGTAATAATAACAAATTTTGTTTTGTGTTGATATCTATGATATATGAGTGAATGCAAACGTCGAAGAGTTAAATGTTAAAATACAAATTATAGGCAAGATTTGATATAATACATTTTCATTGATCCACTTTGCAAATCCCACGAAGCTGTAAATTATCCGAAAGAGTTTTTGAACACTTTGATTTTCACACAGCATTTCAACATATAGAATGGAAAATCAGCATGTAAAAAACGAATATTTTCAACAGGTGTATAGCGTTCGAAAAATGTATAACCTAGTCAACCTACCACAGCATCCCACGAATATTATAAGTTGAGGAGTACAAACCATACGCGGCCTGCAATAGCAGAGCTTGTGATGGTAAACAATTATCAACGAACCAAAATCAACTAGACTTACCAAAAAGCTCATAAAAACTAGGTACTCGGAGGAATAGAGTTCAACATTTCAAATCATTGCGAAGGAAAGCCAAAAATGTCTAATTCATCATATAATATGGCAATAAATATAATAAAAAAAATGCTGTTTGAATACTTTAAAAAGAATGTTTAGATATAATATACATACAAATGATTTTTGACGATTTCTCTTTACAAAGCGTTGATTATAGGACGCGTCACTTAGAAAGATGGAGTTGCTTATTTTTTTGTTTGGAGACATCAACGGCAAATTATTGTGTGTGAAGCATAAAGATTCATATTTATAAATTTATTTAAATAGCTGTTGAATACAACAAGCATAGATATACAACAAATTTTGTAATAACAAAAGCAGCTCATAATTGCGGAATACCGTTTGTAGGTATAAAGTAATGAGATGTAATTTCCCAAACGGGTGACAACTGCATTACCCCAATTATCCTTTTTCTGATCGTCATTGTAATAATTGGCATTCAAAAGCTCATCTACCCACACAGTGCATTGCGCAATGGCTGGTCCTTTGCTTGGAATACACACTTACACACACATGCAGTGGGGTGTATCCGCGTGCGGCGGCGGCCGAAAAATAATATCCACCGCTGCGTACTTCGTTTGCGCAAAGTTCAAGATCATCTCTCACTAGCTCTTTCACTCACTCCCTTTTCGCGTCCCCTGACTCGCTTTCTCGCAGCGTTTCTTGGGTGGGCGAAAGCCGCGATGTCTTTGGTGAAGTTTTTCGGAACGACTCGCCCGTCCACGGACCGGTTTTTCGGGTAAGTCGCACGCGTCCGCGACTCAACGTCAACGTCGTCGACATTGAGGTAAGTGTCGTCTCTTTGCTTTGGTTGGTTTCGCTTTCCCGCGCATTGTTCCTACTGCCCCCTTCCCGCTGGCCGCCGGGTAATGGGAGGCTGTTGGCGCGCGAGTCACCCAAACATGATCATCACATTATGCTGCGCTCGTGGCTGCATGTGTCAGTTTTATGAGTGGCTCATGCGCGTGTTCACCGAGAGATACAGCTTTCGGGACGCGTGCTCGGATCCGAACGCGTTGGTAACGGATTTGCGTCGGGGTTAACCATCATAGGTCACGTCCTAGGCAGTGGGTAACCGTTTTGGGTGCTTTACATCGCGCTGCCTCGGTGTCTGCTATCTTTCGCCGGCTGATCTTTGCCTTAACTCCACCTTACACCGGCTGTGTCGGATGATGCTGGAGGAAATGGTACACATTTCGTTAGCCAAGACATGCTGGCGGCATTTTTTTTTGTCAAGGTTGCCGCTTATGCGCCCGAGTAGATATGTTGCGTTTCACTTGTGCGCACCTTTTCGCCGCTTTGGGGCAATGTAATGATGAAATACTATACGCTACCATTACTCTGAGGTTTAAGTTACTTTAATTAATGTTTTTTTGGCTCATGAAATCGAGCGAGTAAATCATCCATTCGACCTTGGATGAGCTGGAAAACACAGGAGGTTCGGTGTTGATGCAATAAGTCACACGTCTTTGGACATGTTTAAGGAAACAAAGCGGAAGAAATCCCTCCCGTAAAACCCATGTCCTTGATACCGCGTGGTTCCCATTTTGCTATCCTTGGGCGAGTTTCCTTGAAAGAATTGGGGTTTTTAAATTAAGATCGGTTATCTATAGCTATCTTGAGTCAGATTGTTGAATCATGGCACTTGACACACTTTCGAAATATTGGTCAAACGAAAAACCTTCTTTCAAACGACTACCGAAATCGACGTTGATTGCATTATTTCAATATTGCATAAACTAGACCCGGAGTGGCGCAGATAATGAGCGAAAAACATTGGCCAAGTGAATGTGAAAATCACAACAAAACTGCACAACCATCCGCCGGCCGAGGTTTGCACGAAGAAGTACGAAAACTTGCCGTAATCACATCAACTGCAGTTTAACAAAATTACAATACCAATACTCCGGGGGCCCCGGGGACGGCATTACAGATTTCCACACGCAACGAGCGGGCCATTAATCATCTAATCAACCGCGGAGCCCGTGCGGTGACCTACAAAACACGCACCTAGTCGAGGCTCCCTTCCGCAAGCGAACATCTTCATTTTCGACGAGCATAATGTTGCCCGCGTCGTGCGCAATACACATTTAAGGCAAACCCGATACAAGCAATCGACCTAATCTTTCATTACGCGTTGGGACAAATTTCTTAGACCAAACCTCCGATGACCGCTCCTTCACCTGAGGGGTTCCTTTCTATATCTCCAGCATCGGGCGGGCGTTGGGGGAACCATACTCGAGGGAATCATAAAATGATTGGCAAACAACGGGCGAAAAAAATCGTCTCCAATTTTGGTCCACCACCTCCCAAGCACACAAATTTCGTAGCACTCGTCCGCATTTGGAGAAACTTTCAAAATAAATTGTACTTAAGGCAAGGAAGACTCAACACAAAAAACAAACCTAACTGAGTATAAAACAAGTGCAACCTAAATTTCGCGGGAAAATTATGAAACTACACCCGGCGCAAGTGGTTTTATTTATCCTGCACATGAACAGGGTCTGCACATTTATGGACATTTGTTTCGTGAGGTGTGTTAATTAAACGGATAGCAATAGATCCACGTGTTTCGCTTTCCATTTCGTTGGATTATCTTGCGTGTGGTTTAAAGTTGAAAGCGAAAATGACAGACATCTGCCCTTTCCTTTTACCCTCCATTTGTGTTTCTGGTGCGCGAATAGGTAGCCTGGAAAGAAGAAAAAAAAATCGCTGGTCGCGGAGTTCCTGACATCGTTGCAACCGTCGTACCTTTGCGTTCGTATTTCGAGAAGCATTAAAACTGCAACGACACAACGCCATCACGAGCTCGCTCGCATGTCATGTGCAAAAAAAAGAAGAAAGAAAAACGGCGGGTGGATAAAAATGATGCCGAAGTTGAAACCATTTTCCATTTCTTCGGGGAAGTGAGGCCCGGCCCCGATGCCGCCAGAGGTTTGCCAATTACTTTCGGTGGTTCACTTGCAAGGGGGCGTGGATGGGGGTGGGGTGGATGAGTTTTTCGCAATGACAACCGCGCGTTCCTTTTATGACGCGAAGGTTGTTGCATTAAAAAGATTAGAGAAAGAAACGCACGCCAAGGTGAGACCGCGGCGACGACGGGCGTAATTAGAGGAGAAAAATGTATGTTAATCATGTCCAGCGTCAATCCGATTGACCGCAGCATAGGTGGCGCGAGGGAAGGAAGTGCGGCTCTCGTTCGAGTGTAATGGGTCTATGTTTTATGCTGTCCTGTGGCACTAAAGAGGAGAGAGAGAGTGAAAAAGAAAACATAAAACAAATGATGCGGTTTGAAGCGAACGGTAAACCATACAGGGTGTCTTTATACACTCGTTGGCGGGGTATAATTTTATCCGCTCAAGCAATCTGATCGTGGTTTCTTCTGTGAGTGATGATTTGATTTTTTCGATCTTTCTTCGGCCCGCATATCAATTTGTTGCATAGTAAAAACCCTTTATCTAGCTGCTAAATTGATATCGGGCGGCATAAAACATCCCATTACTGTGTCCGATTTGTTTTGCTTGGAGTAATCGATTGTTGATAATATGCCTTGTTCGATCAGGATCACTATTGCCGAAACGACGCTGACCACAATGGTGCAATGTACATGAAAAGTATATTACTAACAAACAAAACCAGCTGATATGTCCCTCTCCGTGTCGCATGTTCGCATGCAATGCTGTGAAACGCCCGTGAATGAAGTATTGGAAAACAAACTAATCGTAGTTCAACCTGTGTGCAGCCCACCTGGCTCAACACACTTTCACACTTTTCAATGAGAGTCGTTGACACTTGACACTCTTCTTAACCTTTCGCTTCCTTGACCGTCGTGTGTTTATTTTTCCCCTTTGGCGAAGGTGGCGTAGCTTATTTAATACGATCAAAGTGAAACGAGGCATTGACATTTTGGATGATGTAAATTTTTCTAGATACCAACAGTTTCTGTTTTCATCCAAAGATCATGAGGCCTTGCGTGCTAAAGTTCGATGCTTCCAATCGGAACGGTATCGCAAAACAGGTGACTGTACATTGGCCATGCCCGGGAAGGCTCCGGAAAGACGGAAGTCGCCGAATTTTTACTCGACTCATCTCGATAATTTCAATCGCAATGTGTTCACTGTCCATTTTGAGGTGTGAATTTGCTAAAAAAGTGACATTTTTCAATTTACATCGAGCGCATCACTTTTTGGATGGCCGTGAAGGTTTGTTTGACAGGGTGGTGGAAGGTCAATAAGGAAAGAAACGTTGATATCCGTTTCGAGTACTTTTGCAGCATTCGAGTTTTTACAAGATTTTGTTTATTAATTTCTTTACCAAAAAACTGGAGTCTGTGTACTTTTATGTTGGATTTTTGAAATGTTTTATATTTTGGATGTAATATTCGAAATGTGCAAGCATCCTTTTGCATAGAATCGGCTTTAGCATTGAAACCTTTTGTTCTAGGATTTTTTTTAACTGTAACACTTATCGCAGAGTAGTATCCAACATACTCAATTTGTTTAAAAGATTCTTAGGAGGGGTTTTTGTAGATCAAATTATTACTATGAATACTTAACCTTCAACTCATCAATGTTACGCTTTAAAATAGCACCTAGAATTTAGCACAGTTTATTCATGTCTTGATGTTGACCACCCAATAAATAAATAAATCTAAATAAATTCTAAATAAATAAGTAGATGAATCATTTTGCTGATTGACAATCAGCTGATCGATGAGTGATCGATCTTCATCGATCAGCTGGACCTCTCATGATGCGTTGACAAAATTAGTTAATTTTAATAAATATTTGTAAAGGTATGTAGCGAACGAATAACTCATTTTATGATGAAACAGGAAACCTCTAATACAACTCTGTAATAGGAAATATAGAAGTACGGATTCATTAAATCTGTATTTTCATTCTGAAATTGACATAGTTAAACTATAACGTAGAAGACATACATGAGTGGATTCCCAGGATCTACAGTCCTTATTTTTGCAAAGAAAGAAGATGCTGTCCTGACACATTGCTTTCGTAGTAAAGAACGAGGATTTTGATCACATTTTCTAGCATTTTAATAAACGTTTTCTTTAACTTCACAATTTGTAATTTTAAGGATTGCGAGGTTGTAAACAAGTACCAAAGTTAATCGTTGCAATTGGTTTTTTACCTTCAACATAATTTAACTGTTAACTATTTATTTGTGCATTGATATTAGTGTTATACGCGTGAAATTGATTTATTAGTGCAGGCAAATGAAATTTATTAAGGTTTTTATTCGTTTGAAAAAACTTCTCTTCTGATCTTCTGACAAAAACGCCTCTCCGGTGACATACTATGAGTATGAGTAGTACTAAACAGGTGAAAAATAAACAAAAGCTTCTGAATGATATAAAAATGTCTATTGAAAAGTAAAAAGCTGTTTCCCACTTGCACTACTATTCTTTTATGATTCGGGGTGAAAATTTGTCAAGTGAGAATTAATTGGGCCTGTCGTCAACGTGTGGAACGTTTCGAAGGTGGAAGTGTTTCGTTGCGTTAACTGACTTCACAACCAACTTCTCCCTTGTTTCATTCTTTTTTATTCAATAGAACCTACATGGTGTGCCGCTTTCTATTTTCGCACTTGTTGTGTACACCCGGTGGTTTGATTCCACGATTCGTAATCCTTACGAAATGGCGCCGGCTGAACGGTTCTTTGCTCGTTTTTGCTCCAATCTCCTCTGATGGGTGGTTCAGTCGGAGCAAAAGATCCATCGGAGGCCTCGGGATGGATGGCAAAGTTTGCAAAGCATCGCGTTATGCTGCCATCGAAGCGGGGGAGGGTTGGAAAATCGTCCCGCCTCGTGCAGAAATGCTCACGCGGGGGAGATGGGAAGCGGCGAAACATGGCACTTCGTATCGCACATGTTGTATGCGCACCCGAAAGGCAAAAAGGGCGATAAAGATTGCTCGTTCCGGAATCGGTCTTCGGTACGCAAATTCATACGGCTCCAGCTAGTTGGTAGGTAGGGCTGGCCAAACCCCGTCCCCCGATACGGTTGATTTCCATCCCGGTGACGGTGGCGGATACCCGAAAGGCTGTACTGAGAAAATAAAACACGAAAATGTTCCCAAAATGGAAGGTCCAACCAGCTCCTGTCGCCTGTGAAAATGATGAAACGCTTTGATGTTTTCCATGCCCGTTCTTGCCTTTCGTCCGCGCGACGGTGACTCTTTGGCTTTTGGCCAAAAGTCCTCCCACCCAGGCCCCGCCAACAACGGCATGGCCGACCTCAGGACCACCTGCCGGCGACACGGGCGAATGTGTAAATTTCAACCATGTGTGAACTCGGGTCAACCTTTCGTTGGTGTTTCGGACATAACACACGCGCTAGAATCGATGTGATTTTCCCCGGGGTTTTTTTACTCTCCCTCAGCTCACCCATTTTCAAAGCGAATGGTCTAACAAATGACCGTTTTATTCGCCTCAGTGAGCGCCCGGCAATGGTGGTGAGCAAACGGACCGAGCCTGCGTATGATGCGTCCCGGTGGTGATTTGATTGATCGCAAGGATGCAAATTTTATTCGAGGCAAAAATTGTTTTTGATTTTGGCGGCGTCGTGATAAAACATGGGCCGCGTACGAACATGCCAATCGAGAAAGTTTTACGATTATTTAGTACCGAAGTCGCACAATCGATGCTGGTTTCACTTTAGAGTACGATTGACTTCAGTTTGAACGGTTGCCGAAAAAAGGGAAATGCGAAGGAGAAGGAAAAGGAAGAAACTTTTTTAACATCACGCAAGAAGAGGGAGCTACAGAATCACACGCAAGTGTAAGTGACAGCTTCATCGGTTGAATAATTGCGTGCGTTTCCTGTATCCCTTGAATGTACTGTGCCTTTTGCCCGGAAGGTTCGGTAAAAATTGAACCTGAGCAGCAATTCTTTGTTAGTTTGAATTTATTTATCCACATCTTTTGTAAATGAAAACGCCTTTAAGAAAACGAAAAATTAAATACTTTAACTGTACGATAACTCAAAAGCATCGAATGTGTTCCAATTGTTGAACCTATAGTACGAGTTTGAAGCATGCTCGATTTAAGAACTGTATCATAAATGAAACGTTCTGCGTTCTGAACCTTCTTTTTCATCAAAAGGGAAGCCTGTTTCTCGTCCCATCGTCGATTTTTGACATCCCAAGCACTTTGTGTAATGTTTTCCCGTAGTGCCCACTCCTGATTACCTGTGTTTAGAGTCGGTCCCTAGCGGTCGGTAAATCCATCATCGTGCCGTGTAGCTACAATCCTTTGCCTTTTCGTCCGACGCCTTGTGAAGTGGCCCTTTTTGAGCAAAGGGGTGAACCATCAATGCCGACCGAACGGGCCGAATGTACTAACGACAATATTTTGACAAATTAAACTTCGATTTCATTCATTTCAAAGTGTCGTAAAACTTTAAATTTATGACTTTCCGAGCTTGCCTGTTCGGTGAGCTGCTAACAACTATCGTTCTGAGGGGGGATAAATCCAGGCGAGATTGATCCCTGGAACAAGTCGATTCTTTCTCTCCCTTTCGGGTGAAGCGAGCCCAAACCATCGGTGCAATCGGTTGGTGACAGTTTCCCGGAGGTATGGTTCTTCGGGCGACCCCGATACCCGACAGCGTACACCTCATCAGGTCGTTTGGGATACGCTCGGATCGCTTTAACCGGCTCGGTTTACCTTTGCTTCCTACCCTTTTCCACAAAGAGAGCAACGGCGGGAACGTGCGTTAGGGTCCTCGACGGCGATCCCTGGGAGTGAATTAATAAAGCAAAATTAGTTTCCATCATTATGATAATGGGTTGTTGTTACCGTTGTTGCCGGTGAGGGCTTTGCACGTTGTAAAATTGAGAAATGTTTTTAATAAATTGGTAACATTACCAGCGAGCACAAAAGTGTTGACTTTTGGCTGGGGTTCGGCCGCTTGGCAGCCTGGGTGATCGGAAAATGTCGAGAGTCCTTACGGTTTGTTCGTTTCGTACGCACGACGAAGAAGCAATGATTTACGTGCATTTGATGGAGGTTAATGTTTTGCTCAACTGGAAGAGATCTTTTCGGAATGGTGAAAGGATGTTTTGACACCGAGAGCTAACGTTTTTGAACATAAAAGAAGATGTTCTTTTAACTGAAAACAAATTAAATATTTTACGGTCAGTTCAAGTTTTTTCTAATCGATTATTACTGAAGAATATATTTGGTTGCACAACAGCGAAATATTGCATTAAGCTCAATAATTATAGATGTGAGATTAAAAAATATTTTTATTTTTTATAAAAATCGACCTTTCAGGTTCGACCTTTTTGGACCTAAATATGTTCTCTTCCCAGAAAACGATCAAACTGACCATGAAATGTACTGCTTCAGATCGTTGTCACAAAGAAATGTTGTTGTTCCTATTGTTATCCCTCAAAAACTCCCAAAAATACATTCGCAAAAAACGCACAAAAACGGGCAAAACCCATAAAAAATAATTTATCTAACCCTAGCGCACTGCAGAGCAAAAAAATATGTTCCCGTTAAGCCATCACATTTGTCATTTCCTGTGTGAACATTACTGCCAACCATTGCCGAAATCAATGCCATCAATAAACTGCTATCGGCCAAAAGCTTCTAATCCACCGCCCAAGACGAGTCGATTTATGCGAATGTAACAATTAGCTGCCGACCAGAAAGGGAAAGAAAAAACGCATCATTTCACTTCTTTCCCCCGAAAGGGCGTAAACGGAAAGATGAATGCAATGGCTAAGAAAGGTAAAAGTTCACATTAGCACGAGTTTATTGTGCAAGCTCTGCAAGCTGCGTATTGAAGTCCATCGGACACACCTTTTCGCAGTTGCATAAATGACCGTGCGTCAATACCGAGGGGTGCGTTTAGGGATGTGTGTCACTGCCCCCTTTGGCTTACCCAAGTATCCGGTTTGGCACGTTGTAATAGTTTTTAGTTTCTTGCCACGTTCTGATGCGTTTAGAAGAGTGCTTCGTTGATTCGCATGAAACGATGTTTTCGTAACGAAGAACATGCGTAGGTAACAAACACGTGTGTGTAGTTAATTGTTGCTTCGCAGCATTAGATTCTTTAATCAGTGACTATCGAACGATTAAAAGACGGAACTTCGGTGTTCCGGCATTTGTTTACTTCCTATTAGTGATTACGCTAATGAGGCTTAGATGTGTAATTTGTTCGACAACACGGGCTACGATTGTGGAGACGGGATTGTGTATCAAAAATTCAAGAGTTACATTTTCCAGGTACAATCTATAGCACAATTGTTGTTGAAATACATACAACATACACGTTGGCCATACGTCCTTTCGTCTGGTTTTGCATATAAAAATGTTGGCGGAAAACATATGCGTTTGTTAACAACGCCAGACACCTCGCTATCCAAATGTCAAGATCTGTTTACATTGTTCACCGAGGTGATTTATTTATTTCCGCCTGGGAAGTGATGTTGCGTACTGTCTGCATGCTGATGGGCAGAGGGAGGCTCCGGCTCATTACGCATCGGCAATATGTTTACCGTGATTTTGTAATTATTTTCCACCAAAGGGAAGGGCCCAACGAGGGTTGGGTTTTGACTGTTGCATCGAATCGTTCCGCGTATCGGTCCGCAGGGAAATGCAGCAGGTCTTGTATAGTTTAGACTTTATTTACAAGCATTTAAAGTGAGACCCGTTTAATAAAAGGGAAGTTGGCTAACGAAAGTAAGGGTTGCAACCTGAATTCAGGAACTGAACAGTGCCGCCTTTAGCCTACTGCTCTGTTGGGCCGCTTTTTTTCCTCGCCGACCTTAAAACGTACGTTTCGACGCCAACGGATTCATGGAAAATTCATAGAAAATCAAATAAAATCAAAACATGTCTCTTTTCGATGGAGATTTATGCTAATTGAATTCGGCCATGTTTGCGTTCGTCTGCGGGGCACCTCGGGGTGGAACTTGCGGTAACGGGGTAAAATTACTATGCCAAATGAATGCTACGATTCGGGTTCGGCTGCGATTTGGCTGGAGTTGACGTTTGATGGGCCCACAGATGGACAAACAACGTATTTGACATGTTACGAGCAGTGTGGTTATGAAAAAATAGTGAAGGTAAAGCATAACAACAAGGGACTGAAAGATTGAGCTGTATTTGAGGCGGTATGATGTGGGTTTTAAAAAATTATCCTCATCGTTTAGGAAAAAAACCAATAGGAAGAGGGGTTTGATTTGGATCGAATAAGAACAACACAAAAATACGTTTAATTATTAAGTTTCACTTGGTCTAAGCCGCCAATTCGGTCCCAATTCAACTGTCAATCTTTAAAGTTGGGCAACAAATAAAAAACAAGACAAAAAAGTGAACTTTTCCATCCAGGAAAATTCATAATCTCAGGAAATGCCGGAAAGTTGATCTTGACTTTTATTAAAAACCCGCATAATAATTCCCTTTCCCGCCCATTTTCCGATCTGCCGATGATAATATCGTAACGGTGGCAATTAGGTGGAAGGGTTTCGGCTCGGCTCGGCGACGCAAGGCTCGGCAGGTCAGGCAGGGACCGAACGGGGGGCCGAAATTAATTAATTTACCAAAAAACCTGATGCTACACCGGAACTAATTTTACTGCACGCCGACCGGGCCGGGGCCTGGAAAATATGGCTCAGACCACCGGCATGGCTCAGATACAGCAGAGGTACGGTGAATGAAACGTCAGATTGAGAAAAAAAGCGGGCTGTAGGATAACACTCTTCGAGCTTTGCTCGGGCTAAACGGTTCGGATTTTGCTACGGTCACCAATCGCTGCAAAACAAGGGACCGAAAAGGAGTCGGGAAAATTATCGGACCACGGTACGGCTCGGCCGAGGTGATGGGTTCGAGAAAATCCGCTGCCCAGAAATCTTTACCACCCGGTCATGAAAAATGATAAAACAGGATAAACATGGTTTTATCACCCCCGGGGCAAGATTGCGGGTACGCGGGCTGGCCACGCAAAGGTGCCCCGGGGTTCGGGGTGGGTTTCCTGCGACTTTTACCGTGCAATTGACACGTGACCATAACTGATTTGTTTATATTGAGCTCGTATGAGCTGAACGGCATCCTCGCCGATGGACAAATTGGGGGAAGGGCTTGTTGAGTTGGAAAATATGTCTGTTGTCCTATCATCCTAGGTTTTAGGGCGAACATTTTCTTTCACAGAACCATTTAAATTGGTATTTCAAAATGCCGAAAACGAGTTTAAAAAACCTATTTTAAAAATATTTAAATACATTTAATAGCTATAATTCATCAGCTGATAACTGTATCAGGTTTAATTGCTTCTAGATCGCTGCCGCACTGTCATCGTATAAAGGATAAATAGAACGAGGAATCACCATGGATAATGGTTTAAGCTGCATTGCTAATGTTTATTGTGCGCTTCACAGCATTCCCGGTCGTACGTGCTCGCTATATCTGTGCTCTCAATAATACGCTTCATTATGGTTTATTAGTCAAGGTAAAATTCATAATTATTTCTCGCCTCTTTGGGATGAATGGAGTTTCGTTCCAAAGCATTTGTTGGTCGGAGGGAGTTTTTCGGCCTCGGAACCAAGCTAACGATGGTGCAATAAAACGCAGAATCGCGAAATGGTGACATCTTTTCCGGCGTTCGTATCGGATGATGGTTACGGTGTATATGTATATTTTCATCCTTTTAAGTAAATCCTGCTGGAAACCGGTTGAGGGTAAGCGTTTCGCTTCGAACGGTGTCGTGTGCCGCCGGTGCTGTGCAGCATCTTTTGTTCCCTCCCCCTCTTGGCACCTTCTGCACCTCCTCTTCCTTCTTCGGGCATCAGGAGCGTGTGGTGCGGATGGTGAAATGTCACTTGCAAGCGTCACACTTTCGATTTCACTTCAAACTGTGACCATGATTTCTTTGCACGCCAGCGAAAGGCTAGAGGAAGTGGTAACGCAGGCGGAAATGGTAAGGGATGTTGTTGACGATGATGCCGGTGATGTCCTTTGGATGTGCAAGGACTGTTACTGACGTTTATGTTGAACGGTGTCGTCAATGGATGAATGCCGGCGGGTGGTACAGGGGGAAGTGGATCAAATAAATGACACAGATTTTCACATTGTCTTGCAGGACATGTTTCGATTGGGTGTCGACTTAAGGAAGCGGCGCGGGATGCGGAGCGCTGTCGCAGACATCATAGTGATTATCGGGACCAGACGGAGTCAGAAAATCAAATCGGGTTTAATTCGGACGGCATTCATACACGGTGCACATTTGTGATTGACAAAGCAATTTCCTGATGCCAAAGTATGTAACATGAAATTATTAATTTGATTGCATTTTGCCCTTTTCCGTGCAAAACATTGATGAAAGATTGGCTTACAGGTTCTACAACGGTGATGACTTATCTTGAAATGATATAATACTACTTTTACTAGGAGAAAGTGCACGAACGTGCTCCGGTTGAGTTGAAATTAATCTTCATATTTAAACTGAGCTATACGATGCGAAAATATAAAAATAAAAGAAATGAATTAATTTTTCTTATAAATAAAAGAAAATAAAGTTATACTCGTGTTCTGTTTTGTCTTTCGCATTGAGTTTAAAACGGATGAATAAAATTTGACAGTGAAATTAAACTGATTCATCGTTGAATAATTCTTTATCGTTTGTCGTTTCTTTAAATTTATTTTTCGTTAAATGATTGTCAAAATCAAAGCAGCACTCATAAAGCACCCGTTAATATGATGCAAAACAGCTTAGTTATCGATCGAGTAGATTAGTCTAAGCCAGAATTTATTGCGATTGAGTACTATTGATAAATCATTGGACCAGAAAATTTAGTCCGTAAAATAACATTAATAGTTGGATTTCTTGAATAAAACATAATCCAAGTGATTTACACAACCTGAATACCCAACAAGTGCTATGCTGATAGTATAATTTAAAAACAAATAACCTTTCTTCACCAGACATCGCCATTAAACTTACACATAAAACACAAATAGACCAAACAGGTGCAATGCCCTTTTACTTCTTTTCCACAACAGGAATTCACCACGTGCCGAAACCACAAACTGCCCAGCACTGTGGTGGGCCAAGCTCGTATGGGATGAAACATCCATTCCTTAACCTCTCTAGGCCTACTCGTGTGACCTTTTGCAAGCTGTAGCGGAAATATGTGAGAGCGAGCTTGTTGCAGTTATGCAATTTGAGTGCTCTTTCCACATGATTGTGGAAAGTGCGATTTTGCGTAAACGATGCTAAGACACAGTGCAAGGTAGCTAGTGAATAAAACCCGTGTGGTTGTACAAAAATGAACAAGAGAAAGGTCCCCATTTTCGCAACCAGCACGCATCTTTTTTGAGTTTTCCACAAAAATAAAAACAGAACGACGCGACAGTGAGAAAAAAAAAATGCAACCACGAATCATTATGCATCGAAAACAATGGTGCTGGAGTGCAAGGCAAAACTACAAAAGGTAAACAAGAAAATGTATTCCATATAAACGTTCGTGTCCGGGCCATTTTTAATTTTTTGTGTTTGACTTTTTGTGAACATTCCGAATTTTCCCATTCCTCCCCACACATCCGGTTAACCGCCCGAAACGTCCAACCGGCTGCGGTTGCACTAGACTGAGAATATTGAATTTTCATTTCCATGACCATTTGCCAGGTGATGTTTGTCAGGTGGCCAATGGTTTGTGATTGGGTTGGTTTGTTTGTTTGGCTTTTTTTTTATTTTTCGTTACGCCTTTGTCTGCCAAATAGCTGCGGGTTGTGCCAGTTTTTCGCTACTATTTTTTGGCAACGGCCCCGAACCGGGCTTTGGTTGGATTTTTCTGTTTATCTCCTGGTTGGGTTTTTTTTCTTCATACAGTCTGTGCGTGCAGGCTGTGCATTCCAAATTTTAAGTGACCGTTTGTTTGTTTGCTTTATGGAGTGGCCAGTTAGCTGTTGGAGCCATATTCGAATCGAGTATGTCGTTCCAATTTAACAGTCGAATTAATTTGTTCAAATGGAATTCATTTTTCCGGTGCGGCTACCGATTATTCCTTTATTTAACTTTCATCTTCGATGATTGGTCATTTTTTAATACTTTTTCATCGATTCCGTGGTTATGGTTGTGAGTTAAATTTTATTTTAAAATTGAATTTAGCTTGCATGGCACCAGTTGGTGCAAACAAAAAATTGTTTGGTCTAACATGCAGAATTCATTTATTTATGTTATCGATTATTTGATTGTATTGTTAAAACTTATACTTGAAAACACCTTTGAATTCATCATGTGTTAGCCAACTAGTCAGGAATAGTAATGTATTACCTAACCAACAGATTCTTTTGTCATGCAAAAACATGGTGTTTAGGAGGTGGGAGGAAGGGGTTCAGAAATCGCTCCAGGTGCTGGTGTGAGAATTTGTACGTTATTTATTTGCGCCAATACTTAGCACTTCTTACGAAAGCTTCCGCATGTCTATTTGACATGCAATCTATCGACCCGGCTGAAGCTAAGCTCACCCCCAAAGGGGCAGTTGATGGACGTGTTTTTATTCATACTTACGCTGCAATAGTATTCTTCCAAAACACTTTTATCTGCTATCTGCTTGTTTATTTGTACGTAAATTATTGCCACAAATCGCTTCGGAATCGCGGCAACGTGTAAATGAATTTTCCTTCCTCTCGCTACTCTCGAGAAGTTCTACGCCCACCACCATCAGTCACGATGGCGGTGTAATTGAAATATAATGAAAACCCACATTGACTGCTGAAATTGCCCCCTTCGGTTTGTGTGTATGTGTGGCGGTGGCCGTTGAGTATCATATCGAGCATAAAGTGCGAGCATATCGTGCCAATAACAATAAAACAGTAGTCTCAACGCCTGTCATTCTCTCATGCGACCGGTCCCGTAGGGATGGGAAGGGCACCGGGGTGGATGGTACCGTTTGCTTTGGAAGCGTTTTCTTCTTTGACTTTTCACCAGGCATTCCGCAAACCCTTGCTAGAGCAGAGGTTCTACGCCGTTGACGGTCCGCGGGCTCATCGGGCCAATTTTCTGCCAAGTGTGATTTCCCTTACCTTTTTACGGTCAGCATCCTGCGACAACCTGCACACATACACACATACACATAGCACACAGACATCGGAAGGGTGCTGGGAAGGACATCAGCTGCACGGCAACGTGAGGACGCAGCACGACGAACGAAGCATCTGTTACACAGTCATTTAGAGACAGCTAATAGATCGGCGCCAATTGTCCCGTTTCCTTGCCTTTCCTCCGTCCGTCACCCTCCACAAGCTGTTGGTATCCTTGCTTGAAGTTGGGAGAGGCGCGATCCTGGAAAGGCTATGAGCAGGAGGGGGGAAGCTAAGGATATCGCTTTCGTTTGTCATCTCGTTAGCTCCGCTCTGCGGCTAAAGGGTGGATCCGTTTTCGCGAGGAACAATGATGACACGGCTTACGTGTATGAATGATTTCCATGCCCGGCAGGTCACAGCATCCTTAGTGGACGTTTTTTTTCGTTTGCGAGGATCAAATTGAAAGATTGGAAAATTCCATTCGGCCGCCACATAATTGGTCCCATAATTGGAGTTAATGATGTGCTGGCAATTGCTTGGTCCAACGGAAGAATAATCGTCCGAAGAACGATAGTTTGAACGGTGCATCCTTGGCATGTGCACCCGATTGTCTCGTGATCGCTTGCCCTAACGTTGTCGATGGCAAGAAATGCGTCATTAAGGACAATCTGTCGATGATTGCAAAATGTGCCGGACGAATCTTTCCGGACCATCGAAGCCATTGCTGCACTCGTCACTAAATTAAGATTCATTTGCATTCACGCGGGGGAAAGAGACGGGAAAACCGAGACCGGGTTGGAAAATGTCTGAAGGTTCCTGTTCAAAGAATAATTATCGGCCCCGGCCGGCTGGTGGATCTACCCACCCGTTCCCCTTCGTGCGTGGTTTTCTGCACGAGGTGTGAAGAATGTCTGCCTGGTTCGGTTTTGGGCCGCGTCTATTTTTCCATCCTCCACGGTATTGTCCACCGGCGGGGTCCGCGCCGGAAAACACTAATTAAATGCAAATTTTCGGACGATCAATTTTCATTCAATATCGCACAAGTTTTGTTTTCTCCTTGAAGCAGGCGGGCATCCATCATTTTTCGACATCCACTGATGAAGCGTCGTCGACGTTGGACAGAAAAGAAGGGCGGTGTTTTGGCCGGAACGCCGAGGGTATGAAAATGGGGGAAAGCTATGTGGTTTTCGACGAACAAATAGGGGGTGGACACCGCGAAGAATTGCGAGGCAAGTTTAAAAGGACACCTTTTCGGGCAGGATTGCAGTGATGAAAATCAATTGGACATAATAAGAAATCTATGTTAATTAGCAAGGACCAATGTCATCGGACCCATCCATCATTAGCGAATGGACAACTTAAAAAGAATGGAAAAGCACCATACAGAACAAGCGGTAAAAATCAAACAGAAACTAACGCTCGCAATTAATACATTACCAAACGCTTGGTTTTCACATGTGCAACTTCTTTTGTGTCGCTTTTATTCGCTGAACGTATTGTACGTGTAGCATAACTAATCTTCTACGCCAGAATTTTCACCTCAACCCTCACGAAAGCCAAACGTAGGAAAGCGCTGCTCAGAAGCCACGTCATCGAGTGCTGCAGATGATGCATGATAAATAGTGAGATTGATGATGTAATGGTCGTCAAATTAGTGCCGTTTGAACATTCCATTTCCCAGCGAGTATTAGTTATAACTTCGTTTTCTGCAACACATGGTTATGAGTTTTGTGTTCTTTATTATGAAGTGAACGTTTGTTTTGTTTGACGAAATGATTTTTCAGAAACTTGTTAACTTGTTATAAAAAAGTGTTAACAAAAAAGTTCAGCTGCAAGAAGATGATTTTGTGTTCAAATACTTCATTCACATAAGCAAAATATCTGAACAATTGTTAGTTATTTTTACTGTCTAATTTGTATTTTCGCTTTACCAAACCAAACCAAAGGATCTTTTACTCAATTAACGAAAAAAAAGAAGTTCAACAATAAACCATTATGAGAATCAATAAATTAACCTTCTTTATGAGGAAAGAAATGTAGATGAAAGCATGTTTGTTCACTGTGCGTAAGTCAGAAGCTGAGAGAAGTTAAAAAGTCGACTTTATTATTTTTTTATGGTACCATTAAATTTTCCCTACAACTCGATAGGAATGGAAAATAATGGGAAACTTGCCAGCACATTCTTTCCGGTGCCTGAAGAAGGCAAAAAAAAAAATACCAACAGTAAAATAATATAAAATGGAGTTCGTCATCGTTGCACATAATCTTGCTCCAACTTGCGTGCTGCACACGAGTGCGTGTGGATCGGTGTGTTTTTCCTGCCATCGTTTGGACCCGGTGAAAAGAAATTCTATTAAAACGAGGACGCGAGAACTTTCGCGTAGCTCATAAATGGGAAGGAAAAAGCATTAAAAAGAACGAAAAATCGTTTATTTCGCTCGCAAGGTATGGATAATAAAGCGGCTCGCGTAAAAGAATGACGAAAGTGAAATCAAATTATACTTTTCCGCGGAGCGTACCGACGGTTTCTCAGAACTACCTCTGATGGTCGGGGAGAGGGAATTGAAGCGTAAGAAGGGGACACTTTTCTCCATCTCCACTCTTTACCCGTTGAGGAACGTATCTTCGGGAGGGAATGGCGAAAATTTAGAGGCAAATCTGGCGTTTTTTTTGTACCCACCATGGCATAAAAGTAGGTGGAAAACACGTTAGCAAAGTAATCGCGGTGAATTTCCAATCTAAAATAACACACTCGCGAGCGGGACGAAGCTAGCAAAAACTGAACGAGCGACGTTATGGCAGGAATCGGGAAACCGATTTTCCACTCCTCCTGGCAGTTGCTTTCGCGAGCTCCATTTTTTCCTCACCTCACCATCCGTCAGACCGTTCGAGATAGTCGGCGAGAAAAAGAATGCAGAAAAGAGATGGAAAAAAACCCTACCCTCCCACCCTCGGTGGTGGTGGAAACGTGGTGGAAAAACCCCCGCCACATGGTGCTGGCAGAGTTCGAAATGGCAACGGCACCGGAAACGAAACGTAACGAAACGTAAACGGGAAAGATTATATGGCGACATCTGGTTTAGACATCTTTTAATAAAATTTTCATTTTTATTGCTATTTAAGAGGGATGATAAAATATATTATTATTACAAAAGTTGAAATAATAATAACGTCGTCGAGGACGATGACGATAGCAATAATAATAGGTTGACGAGTTTCGGCCGATGCTGGTGCTTTTTCCCCGAGTGTGTCTCCTCCGTTCAGGTGGAAAGCGAACCATGCGCGTGCTGTTATTGATTTTTGGGAAGAAAGTGAGCGCCTGGGAAGACAAATCCGATGCAAGGTGCTGGTGGTGGGAGGTGTCTTATTTTGGCAACTTTAAAAACATATCTATTCAATATCATGCCAAAGTACCAGCAAGGGAGTGGAAGTGAACATGGAAGAAAACGCTTAGGCTCTTACAGCCAATGGGAAAAAAGGCTTATTCAGTCGGTCAGATACAAGGGGGCGGAAAATGTGTCCGATATCTCTATCGAGCTGGACGATTAGGAAACCCCGTGGCCATGCACCGATGAGTTAGTGACCAACTGTGGGTGGAACACGTGGTGTCGGCAGATTACAGGAAGAGCCTGTCAGCATCAGACGGCTGAGCGGGATAATCCCTCCAACATCGAACGCAAACTTTTCTAATTGAGAACAGCGGAAAGTATTCTACGAGCGAACAGCTCACATTGAGGGTCTCAAACTGAATCAGAATCCAGAAAAGAAATGAAATACAATGGAACTCTACAAATGGCTTCGCTTTTATCGCCGAAAACTGTCATCCATCGGCCATGAAGATGAAATAAGAAAAAAAACCAAACCATCCTACTTCAGTTATTCAAAAGCAAATGCTCATTCTATTCATGACCAGCATGGGAGAACATAATCAAAGCATCGGACGATGATAATCATGATCGTTTATGTACAATCCACCAGAAATGGCGACGATACCATCCAGCAGACCATCAACGGCGAGAGATAGCAATATATTGCTTCTCCTGCCGCCCTTTTGGAAGGAATGAAATTTTATTTTACGATCCACAAGTATCGATGTATAAATCATACTTTCCTGAACTCTTGCTAACTGGGAGTAAAGAACTTAAAGATCATCAATTCACTATTGTCATATCTTAAACGTTCACCATGATAAGTATCTTTTTTACCATTTGCTTTGATTATGAGTTTATCTAGTTTACAATCGGGTTTACGAGAATCCTAAATTTGGTACGTTTTACTTTTGCTCGCGTGCTGTTAAAATGTTTCTATTTTATTGTGTATTTTCCTAACAACCCCATTTTCCTTTTTACCACATACGCTACCAGGCGGAAAATTGAAAACAACACGAGCTGGCAGCAAAAGTCATGTTAATAAAACGTTATAACATTTGCTCCCAAAGGAGAGAGAGAGTAGGCAAACGATAATATGTATGGGAGTTCTTTATTTTGCTATCGCCCATTTTCTCCTGTCGGTGATATGTTTCTCGACAATAAAAGTAATGATCGAGAGAGAAAGGGAACCAAGTTGGCGGGGAATATAATATCGATAAACAAAAAGTCTTGCTGGGTGTAGAAGTGGGGAGAAAAGGCGAGCGGCGTACAAGATGGAGAACTCCACCGGAGGAGAATGCGAGATGGGAGAAAAACAAAGTCAATCTCGGCCGAAAGGACAAAGTTAAATGAGATTATGCAAAACCCTATCCCGGATGGTGCTGAAGTGGTAGAGCAGCAGCAGAATGGGAAGTGTATGATTTGCAAGCGGAAGACGGAACAGGTTCCAGAGGTGGAAGGAGGCATGGGGGTGCAAACGACGCCATTAATTTTTTCTCTACTCGTACTACAATTCCCGGAATGAATTCTAAGTACATCGAGCCGAACCGGGAAGAGCGGACTGGACACGCTGACAGAGCTAAAACTGGAAAAACAAATACTAGGAAATCAAGACACTACCGCGGGAAGCGACCCTAGCATCATGTGCTCGAGTATGTTGTGCGGTCGTGTGAAGGTTTTTCCACCATATTTCATCTCCGAAAACTCCATTAGCTGCTTGGTGGACAAACCACCAGTGGGCAAAAAAGGAAGTAAAAACGATCATCGGAAAAATTCCTCCAGCTGGCGAGACGACCCGCTTTGCTTTTAGTAAATAAGTGAACGCTTGTGTGCAACAAAGATAGCGAAGGTCCGATAAGGACGATGTTTTTTTCCCCCTTTTGTTGTTCTGGCGCTCCCTCAGTACCCGGTTGTTTACGAGTTTTCCATATAAAACCCGAAGAACAGCGGGCACGGAATGAAGTCCTAAATATTTCCCTTCGCGGAACAACACGCGAGAAAAGGTTCCGCTTTCGGAGCGGGAGAGCGAAAATAAAAATGAAATCCTTTCAAGAGGATATTCGCTGCTCGTAACTCCGCCCATTTCTTACACCATCCGGACCGGAAAACGCCTGCGAGTGTGTACCCTGCATCAGTGTGTGTATGTGAATATCCTTGTGTTGGTACCCATTATTGCTTTAGTCCCTACGGAGATTTCCTTTGTCGCTCCGACTCTCGCCAAATTCTGTATCCTGGGTTTTTTGGTGTATCCTTTTTCTTATTACGAGCACAATTTGTGCTGCCTTCTCAGAAACAATAAAGGATGCATTTCCTCCATGCGAAAAAGAGCGGCAGAGAGAGATAGAGGCACCAACATATTAGTGTTTGTTTCTTCCTTGAAGTCCCAAATCGGAGCTGCGAGTGTGAGTGAGAGAGAGAAAGAGCGTGAAAGGATAATTCTACCAGCGAAGGGACGAGGACTATTTCCCCCTTTTGGAAAATCCTGCGATCGAGAAAAGGAGGTGGGGATTAGGCGAATGAATGCCGATGATGCTTTCACGCGATGCACGATGATGATGATGACGATTGTGCCAGGGTGAGCGAGGAGGATCTCGTTGCGAAGTTCGGAGTCGGAGTTCGCGGGAAGGGTGATGAATATGAATTGATGCGACTCTCGTACCCTCATCGTACCGTATCATCGCCATCGTCATCGTGGAAAGGCGAACAATCTCGGCTCGTCCTTCCGCCAGTGGAATCAATGCAACCGGTGCGGACTATTGCTCGCCCGTAAAGCGCCATTCGTGATAGCGGACTCGCCCTGTGTGGATTGCTGCGTCAACAACGACGACGACGACGACGAGTAACATTAAAAGAGCTGTGAAAATTCGGATCGTTTCTCGGTGGGAAAAACATTCCGTTCGATGGCGTTTTTCGAAATGGATACATAGTTTCATAACAGCTATTACCAACCTGTGTGGAGGTTTTAGTATTAAGTGATCGTGATCGAGTGATACGGGGGTTGTTTGGCTATATTAATTGAGTGTTCTTGGATGCATTAAGTGATAATGTTGTACTGAGTGATTTGTCTTTTTGTGCCACAATAAATAATAAAACAGGAGTCTTGTGTGATTTCACATATTTAATCATTTCGAGTGTTGGAAAATCATACTAGTGTAAGGCGATCGATGAGTCACGGGGACTCAAGTGTTGGAAAAGAGTACCTTTTAAGGGTTTGAAACCGAAACAAATTTTGCGAGTGAGCGAGTGAATCATGTCCACGGCCATGTCGACGGCATTCATGGTGGACAGCATCCTGCAGGATAAGGACGCCATGAGCGAGCAGGCGGCCAGCCCCGTCGGAGTTCCACCAGGAACCGTGGCCGGCGATAGCTCGCTGGCGTCCGTTTCCGATAGCGACGAGTTCGAGGAGCCCAAAGACACGGTCGGCCTGTGCGATTCGCCCAAGAGCTACCACGGGCTGCACCACCACCATCATCACCATCATCTGCTCCATCACCATCCGGCGAACGATCATCTGCATCTGCATCACCATCATCACCATCTGATGCACCATCACCATCACCAGCAGCACCACGGCCACGCGGCGTACTCGGACGACGAGCTGCCGGTCGGACCGCCTCCGACCAACGGCGTCACGATCCTGGGCCGCCCGGCGCCCTTCCGGAGTCCACGGGCCGACGAGGGTGGCTCGTTGGACCAGATGGACTTCTGCTGCGCTAAGTGTGGCCACTGCCAGGCGGAGCTAAATCCCAGCGCCGGCCGGAGTAGTCCCGGAGCCGTGGCGAAAAGCGGGCCCGAGAAACGACCAGCGGATGGGGAAAGCAATAACAATAATAACAACACCAAAAGCGAGAGTGCGTCCGAGTCGGGGGGAGCGGGTGAGGCGGGCGGCGAGTTTGAGTTCAAGTGCGAAAAGTGTGGCTTCGGCCAGTACGTCACGCCCGGCAAGCAGACGATCCTGAAGGAGACCGCCAAGCCGGTGCTGAAGTTTAGCGTCTCCGCCATCTTGGGCGATAAGAAGGAGTGCGTTAAAGTTAGAAATGGTAAGTTCCGTTGCTCGCTGCAGTGTTGGGGGTAATCTGCTTTAAACTGCTTTAAACTTATAGTAATACCAAAACTAATGGAAAACCAAACAACTGGTGAGATGGTATAACAATACGGTATTCCGAAATAGGGTATCTAAAAAACATTTACATCTTTAAAAACCACCAAATTCTTCAAAGAATGCTTCTTCGAGATTTAAAATTAACCGTGTTTACATTTCGGTTCTTCAGTATTGAAATCATTCGCTTATTCCGTATAAAAGATGCACGTTTTTGTACAAATGCCTGGCTATCAAAATCTGAGGAGCAGCAGCATTTAAAAACAAGCTGATTCTTACGAAAAAAATGAAAAATTATTTAAAAAATTCATATTGAATCTACTTTTAAAGTGTAAATATTTCTAGAGATATACAATAAATTATTCAATGTTTATTGTTAACATGTTTCACCTATGGGGCTATTTAAACACAGTTTAAAATTAACACAAGTATAACATAAATAGAGCTACATAAACATATGCAAATTGGGGCAGGAAAAGGAAATAGGGGAGGAAAAGAAAGGAAATTTTAACGAAAACAAGAATTGGTTTTACGAGGGTTGCCTTTTAAGTTTCGGGATTTGGAAAAACTGGTGATGCAATCTACCAACTAACAATTTTATCGTAAAGTTTGAAGTTTTTGAGGATATACGTACTCAGAACGTTTTGACATACGAGCGCTATTTGTGTTGTTAAAAAAATGTTAAAAGTGTCAATGTCCCCCGAATTGTACAATTTGGTCGTGGACATTTTCGTGCGATTATTTTTTGCAGCTTTCGACGTGAATTGACACAGCAGTAGTGCATGAATGAACTTAATTCAACTTTTGGTGATGAAGCTCCATCAATGATCAGTATTTATCGATGGTTTGGAGAATTAAATCGTGGTCGGAGTTCACTCCAAGATGCATTTCGTGAAGGTCGTCCAAAATCAGTTGTCGTTCCGAAAACAATTGATGCTGTGCGTGAACGGATATTGCAAGATCGTCATGTTACTTTTTGTGAGATAGAGACAACCTTAGGTATTACTGGGACCAGCATATACTTAATATTGCATGAACACTTAACTGTAAAAAAAATTTGCTGGTGTTGGATTTCACACAATTTGTCAATCTCTCAGAAAAAGACTCGTGTCGATTGGTTGGAATAAATGCTCGAAAAGTACGATTGCGGTGCTTCAAAACTCGTCTTTAATATCGTGACAGGTGATGAGTCGTGGATTTACGCGAATGAGCCCGTAACTTAACTGCAATCAACTGTATGGGTGTTTCAAGATGAGCCGAATCCAACCAAAGTTGTTCGCGCACGAAGCACTTCTAAGCAAATGGTCGCATGTTTTTTCGGAAAAACGGGATATATCGCAACCAAACCTCTACAACAACGCAGAACAGTCTATTCTGAGTAGTACACAACAATTTGTTTGCCAGTTGTGTTCCAAGAAATCAAGAAATTCAACCGCCGTCGACGGATCACCCGTCACCACGACAATGCGAGCTCTCACACATCGGCTCAAACAACTGCATTTTTGAGTACTCAAAACATCGATTTGACTCATGTCTGCCATATAGTCCTGGATCTAGCACCAAAAGACTTCTTTTAATTCCCGGACGTAACAAAATAAACTGAGAGGTCAACGTTTTTCAACACCTGAAGAAGCGAAGATCTCTCAAAAAGGACTCCTGTCGATTGAAACTTTAAACATTTTTTTAACAACACACATAGCGTTTGTATGTCAAAACGTTCTGAGAACGGATAACTTCAAAAACATCAAACTTTACGATAAAATTATTAATTAACAGATTGCATCACCAGTTTTTCCAAATCCCGAAACTTAAAAGGCAACCCTCGTATTTGACATAAATAGAACCTCTTATGCAGATGGTAGTTGTGTGAACGTGATAATGAAAATCTAAGAGCCGCAACAGTAATACTCTGCTGTGTGTATTCAGTACTTTACCCTCTCATTATTGTGTAAAGTATTAAAAAACATGCCACTTGTATTTACCGCATTTATTATGGTTTATTAAAACTGGAGCCAAATAACTCATGAAGAAATAATCCAAATCTTTAAAATAAAGCTAAATGCTGCAATAAACAATTTCGGTTGGTTGAACATTTTGCGTTGTACCAAAGAGCTCATTTCTTTATTATTTGGTTAAATCGCTGTATCAACAGATAACAAGTAACGCAAACAATAATTATGGGTGACTAATAAAAAAGTATAATTAATTAGCCTAACACTCCGGCGATGCTCGGTAAAGAAGGGATTGAGAAAAAAATTATGGTTTTGACTCTTTACTCTAACAGCACCTGTTAAAGGAACCTGGAACGAGATTAGATGTAGGAAAAGTTTAAAATAGGTGTAAAGCGGGAAAACCGCCCATTTTACTCTGTTACAAGCACTAAGTGTACACTCTGTAATAAGCAGCAGGAAATAAAGAGTAAATTTTAGGGGTTTTGGCCATAGGTTTTACGAGTAATTCCTAAGAATTCTTTTTAGTTTCCAGCGCCACTATGAAATGTTTGTAACAATGATGGATGCACCTTGGCATATGAGCACATGCTTGTTTTGTTTGTGTTGCTAAAACTGAGTTTCAATTGTACAATTTAGATGATTTTATGAAAAATAGTGATCAAACAAATCGACAACAACATCTGTAGTTCTTAAACTTAATGAGTGGAAAGTTTCAGAATCGATGGTTCACTATTGGTCGAGTTTTTAGTGCGCACAAAATACCATGCATTAAAAAATCTAAAACTATATAACAGATAATCAAGTTGTTCTAATTTGTGCTATATTGGGTTAGGTAACTACACCTTTAATAGAATTTCCCATCCAAAAATATATTTTAAAATTATTAAACTTCTCCGGCACGTCAAAGACACTGCGTAGACATGTTGCTACAAACTGTCAAACATTTGAAACTAAAATACTTGCCGGGAGGCTAAATTTTAACCTTTCGGCAGTGACGTATCGGCAAAATGCAAAATATCCATCGTATTTCGATCACGACCAGTGACACAAAACAATCAACGTTCGTCACTGGTGGAGAGAGAATGTCCGTCGGAAAATACGTATCGAAAGCCCGGTCAAACACAGCCACATCCTGCGGCGCATTTTGTGGTATGGGGACGCACAGCCAATCCCATTATCCGATTGGCGTGCGTAATTATTATGATCTGATATCGCTCTCGTCCTCGTGCCGACGCTTTGCGGTCAAATGCACACAAAAGAAGGATGTCCTTTCCCATTCCTCAGCCGAGTGTCCAAGCGAGAACGTAACACCAACGGATACGCGTGTAAGGTAGTCGAACAAGTGCTGTACACATGCATCCACACACACACACACCCACTCGGAATGTTGCCTGCATGATTCCCGCTTTCCCTCGGATGATGCACTTTTCTTCCATCCACTTGGGCGTCCACTCGAAAAGCGCCCACATCCACCGGTTGCATCGTTGCAATTACGCTCGCTACGTTGCTCATTTCGTGCTGCACTACTTGTGCACATCTTGCATGCCCAGCTCCACGACACCGGGACGGGCACGATGCAGTTTATCATCGACAAATGGACAAGCCTCTCTTTGGGCTGTCCTCTTCGGTGGAAACACAGTGAGGCGACTGGTGGGTTTGTATGCATCCGCATACGGCAGACCGAGGCGCTCACGTGGTGCAGGAATAATTTATATGCAATTAACACCTCATTTATACAAATAGATGAACACTGCCGTCCAGTCGATAATCAGTCGATGCGTGGTTTCCAGCGTTTCCTCGCAGGCACAACACAACAACTCGGCGATGACGATCTGCCGGACACTGCCTGATGATGGCGGTCGGTGGTTTGTTTAATTTGATGAGGTTCGTACTCATTGCCCCGCACATCGTCTCCTTGTTTGCGGATGAGAACAATCTGACCCACCGCCATTGACAACATTTCAGCTGTTTGGAGCAAGTTTGCGCTGAAGTGCAAGTGACAAACACCGATGTTGGCAGACAAAAACCCCATTCGTCATGATTGACGCAAATTTTTGTAGAAGCAGGAAGTTTTGTTAGCAGACGGTACATCTTGTCGGTGATATGACACCATTCTATCGTGAGAAAATCAATGCTCAGCTGGGGGTATGTTAGTGGTAGTAAATTAGTCATTCTTCTGTACATTAGTTTAATTAAAAGAGAAGACAAAACTTAAGTAATGCCATTCATGGTGAGTCATAATTTATTCTAAAAGTGTTTATTTTAAAATGGCATGAAGGCATCGTTGAAATATACTTCAAAATTTGGTTTAAGATTACTTCAAAGCTTCGTCAATCAGAATAATATCTGTTCAAGTGAGTGTGCAAGTGAAAATACATACAAATGTATCAATTTATTGTCTACATTCATACACTTTTTCACTTTCTTCATTTGCCTATTAACAAAACGCAATTTGATCTGGTGCCTCACATCTGAGTACGAGTTTTCTATCACAAATCATCGTCACAATAGTCCGTACATAAAATTAGACACTAACTAGCACAACTGATAGATGATTTTTAATGGATTTTCATTTAAAAATGGAGAGATATGTTTTCATCCGTACGTTTTACAAGTGCGACGTATTCATTGATTTACTTATTTCCTTTTTTTACTATACCGTAACAAAAAACCTTATAGATGTAATACGTAATATATTACGTTATCCGTAATATATACGTTATACCAAGGTATGATACATTATATGTAATGAGCCCCGAGATTTTTGTGATTCTAAATATAAGATTTCTAAGTAGTTTACACAATTTAATCCTTTCAATCAGACATATGAACTATTTATATTCAGTGTTCAGTTCTGTGGATGTTTTCTTCCACTAGTCTTGATCCCACTTATAAATATATTAAGATATATCAAGATTTTGATTACATAACAAAAATCTGAACAGATGGCGATATTTTGAACAAAACTAATAATTCTAATCTTTTATAATACTGTACACAATAATATTTGTATAGTCTTCCCAGTTATTTAACCTCTATGCATCGAACATAATCAATCACGAAAGGTTCATCAAGAAGCCATTGCAGAAACAAAAAAAATATGGTAAAATTGGCAAACGTAACAACAACGACAAGAAAACCACAGCCTCTGACCGGAAAGGCTCGTTGGTTGAGGAAAAAAAGTCCTCCGATCTGAGAAATTGATTATGTGCTATCGATAATTTATACCACACTTATTCTCCTCCTCGTGCTGTGATGAAGCGGGGAATGGCTTCCGGTGCAAGACCGGAAGCAAAACCCTCCGGTCGCCATCATTACGCCCCGGTAGAGCATTAATTTCCTTGCCGAAGGCTATTAAAAATGGCACTTTGATTTGGCACCACTTTGCCGGCGGAAGAGGCAGGTGGGTGGGGGCAGGCGAAAAAGCTAATTTATATCGCTTTGATTTCCATCGCCAAGCTTGTACCGGCGGTGAGAGTGTTGAGGTGACAACTTTTCGAGGTTTTCATTCGCACCAGCCCACCACCACCACCCACGGGACCGGATGCAGGTTCGGTTTTGGGCTGGTCGAATTTTTCCCCATCAACGGCCCAAGTACCGTCCGGAGCGGTTGAGCGATGGAAAGTTCTCCGCAAAACAAGGAGGAAAAACGGCAGTCGATGGGATTCTTATGCGCTCGTTTATGATTATCGACGTCTGGCGGTGACATTAGACCAGGAATCAATGGATCGATATTCCGTCGTCCTCCGTCGGAAGGAAAAGGCTCGTTTGGTATCAGTTTAGGCAGCAAAACGTTCCTTCTTACCATCGTACTTCCCCACCGTTGGGGGAGTTTCTGGAAAAGAGCACTTTTTCCTACGAACAACGGAAGTCTGTTACACGTGTGTCCTTAGGAACGGCTTCCGGAAGCATCGTACCACCGTTCGTATGTTGAACTCGATGTTTCCGGAAGCGACCCATCGTAGTTACGCGTGTCGTTTGAGGATGCACATGAAATTATAAACACATCTACCGATGCGAGCCGATGACCGCAAAATGGCTTCGTCCGAAATTGTGACCTTCTGGTGCAAGAACTTTTCGGCCCGAAACTGCACCGCGTTGGTTTCTTCGTGCAGAAAAAGTAAAACTCTGCCCCGAGCGAAAGAGCGGGCGTTAGTTTAGGACTAAGAAGGACCATTGCCGCCTGCATTTGGGACGGTATTTAAGGAACCGACGGAACGGTCCCAGCAGGCGTATGAACATGTTCGTGCTGCTAACGAGCTCTCGGCCCAGACGCGTCGAGATGAGGTTCCCGGGGTTCACATTTCACGCCAAAGAACACCCTCGGTCGGGCGTTGGGGGTGGAGGAGTTCCTTCTCACCGAACACGATGCCAATTTCATCGACAACTCAACTTTCTCGATGGGCCCCCTGAACGGAGAGTCAGATGATCCTCTAAGTGAGCCGCCAGCTGACGCAAATTATATTATTTTCCACCCTCGATGGCGACGTCAACCGGGTGGGTTTCAGACTCGCAGGAAGGGGATTGGGGACGGGTGGTGGAAATCTTCGCCTCGCCTCCGTACGTGCTTCCCGCGCCAGTTGGTAGGCCTTGGAAGGTGGAGATTTTTTCCGAGCACATTCGCTTTCCCTTCGACTTCGACAGATTTGGGAGTCTGCACGGGCAAACAATGGCCTCGGGTGGAGGTTTTTCGCACAAACCGGGCGCTTGGGGCCGGAGGAAACATCCGGTGCGCGGGAAGCGGGACGAGCAAATAATATCCTCCCCGAAACCGACAACACGTACCCGAAAGTCGGGGATGGGAAAGAAATCGGACGAGCAAATTTTGTGCAGTCAAAATCTGGTACAGTTTACGTGCTAAGTGTTTTCCTCGTTTAACTCAATTTAGGACGAACATATGTTTCCTCCGGGCTGGGATGGGGAGGGTTTTCTTCTCTCCCTTGTGGGGCACATGTGTGTGTGTGTGTTTGTTTTCGTGACAATAGGCTATTTTCGGTTTGCGCGTGTGCGTGTTTGTGTGTGTTTGTTCTGGAAGACAGAAGATATCGACTTTCGACTCGATTCGCTGGGAGTCTGGATTTAAGCGCAAAAGTTACCGTCGGCCGGTTATGGTTATGATCATCGTTTCTGTCACTCGATTACGAGAACCAACGGCGGAGTACGTGGCGGGGAAATGAC
The DNA here is from genome assembly GCF_943734705.1 of Anopheles coustani. NCBI lineage: Eukaryota > Metazoa > Arthropoda > Insecta > Diptera > Culicidae > Anopheles > Anopheles coustani. The sequence goes on from NC_071289.1 coordinate 59,416,543, forward strand.
TTTCGGTCACGAAACTCCGGCTAAAATAAATCGATATTTCTATCTAGCTTTTAAAAGTACGGCGGATAGTGAATGGGAAAAGTTTACTTTCTTCCAGAAGGTCGTCGTGCGTTGCTGGAAAGTTTCGGGATAACTAAGTTAACGTGCTTAAAGAACGAACTGATAATCGGCCCTCGGATGTGCTGAAATATTGTCAGTACTTGGAAGCCTTGAAAAGAACAATAACGACGCTGGGTAGGGAGCTTAAAGCAGCAACTTTTAAATCGCTGTAAATCGTCCACATGCTCGAATGGAACCAAAAACCAAGCGTGGTTTGATTTAAACGTGCGGTACACCACGGATGTGCGTGTGAGTGGGATGATTTAAATTATTCAATTTATGTAACGCAGAACCTCGAGCGCGCGGACAACCTCAAACCGACCGATTCGTCCACCTCATTGCTGGACGTGTCCGATGTTGCGGTTTTCATGCATCGACAAAAAAGCGGTGAAAAATTTGCTCACTTCCATTGGATCCCCTCCGCGATAGTGTTGATAGTGATAAAAAGACACAGGGTAAAAAGCATCATGAGGTTGGATAAAGGGAGGGAAAAAGAAGGGTTTCATCGAGCACCGTGATTGTAATGAATATTTATAACATTGTATGCCAGGCGGATGAAACACTAGACAACGGGATGGTGAAAATTGTGGAAAAAACATATCATGTAAATTTCAACCACCAATTGGAGGCGGATCGGAAGGAGTTCGGGAAAATGGTTGTTGTGAAAATTATTACCGATACATCCCACAGCAACCCCTTTAAGGTCCGTTTTTGTCCAATCCAACGTTAGCTATGTCAAGCGTTTTGTGATGATATTTAAAACAAGCACAAGTGTTTTGTTTTGCTCAGTTGAGCAGCTTTCAATAGTTGGTGGAAACAATTTAAACGTAGGCAGTAAAAAAACAATAGTATATTTTTATTAGAAACTTCCTTGGTGTTTTTATTTCGTTTCAACTTTTACATCAATTCGCACTTATCTGTTTGATTTGATGATTTTTTTCCAACCTCAACGGACGGAACCGCCACAAGTGGTGAAAATTGTTCGCGATGGCTCTGAATGGGGTTTTGACATAATTATGAAACCTTTCCTACCCATCTGCCGTTGAGTATCTCGCATTCGCGTTGGCATTTGAATGTTTTGGGACCTCTCCAACTCGAGCAGAAAAGAAAAACAAGCGATAGAGCTCGAAAACGTGTCGTATCCCTGTTGGCATGATGTTCTGGGAAGCGGTTTCAAACCTGACATAAAAGAACGAAATTGTACATGCTACTCCACTCGATTCCGTAGGCTTTTTCGGCGCCCCCGCCGGCATCCCTCGATGTGGGTCGCACATAATGGGCGGTTTCGGAGCCCGACGAAGCGTGTTGTTGTTTTGTCGCGATGCGATGCATATAAATTATTCTGTGTAATTTGTTATTGCACTACATGTTTCGGAGGTAGCGGGATGAGAAGAATAATACGAAACAATAAAAAAAATCTGTCACCGATGCTGGAGCATGGATCCTCAACATTATTCCCGTGTTTTGGCGGAGGAACGGGTTTGCAGAGCGAAGGTGGTTGGGTTGAGTTTGATACAGCTCGTGGTTAACCGTTGGCGACAACACTTAGAGTGATGGGCTGAATGAATTGCTTATTAATTATGCTTGTGAAGTACGTGTCCAGTTGATTGTTGGCAAACGGCCCATTGTAAAGCATGTTCGTCTCTTCTAGAACATGTTTTTTCCTAGCAGTTTGTGGGAAAAAGGAGCACAGCAATGATCATATGATGTATCTAAGCCTAAAATTCTTTTGAATATGTTGGACTGTGAAACCAAGATGACATGAAGTCGTGCGGTTTGTTAAGGTTCTTTTATGTCGTTGGTAGCCTAGCTTTTCACAACTCTTCAACTATACAACTTGAATTTTAATGAAGACTATGTTTAAATAGTTTTAAAATGTGGCACAAAAATAATGTATTGACCTAGCTCCATGACCTATGTGATATTTATGTATTGACTTTTTATTTTGTTTTCGCAGCTTTAAACAGATATTGACCAGTTGAAGAATATTTCAATTACTCTGTTTTAACTTATTTATCTTATTGTTTGCTTAATAACTAAACTTGTCAGAACAAATTTTGTGTGCTAGTGTTTTGTCGTTATGAAAAATTATCTAGACTCAAAATGATGGAGTTTGAGCACAAAGCTTTAACAGGCAGCAACTTACACATTTGTTTTGCTTACATACTGCACGTTGCCTCACCTTTCGTAAACATAAAACTTATTTGTAAATCTTTAAATCAAGCGGGTTAGAAATTTCTAAAACATTGCAATAATTGTAGTGAAAATTGGCCAAATTTCCATTTTTTGCAATGGTCACCTATAAATAAATCACTAAATCTGTTTTTCGAGACACTCCATCAAACTCTCGTTAAACTGTTTCTTTATCGCTAATCTGACCTCGACAATAAACAGCTTCGGAAGCATGTTAACAGGCTGTGGACTTTATCTTCCAACCTCGAGGGATATGCAGCATTGTCTTGCACACATTTTGCTCTGTAGGCCACACGCTCAACTTAATACCCGTTTGATCCTTAAAAGCCCATAGCGTAAATCAGCCGGAGCATGAAAAAAACAGGGCATACAATAAAAATAAGAAAGACCCCGCGCGCAAAACAACAATAATCGTTAAATCGTACGAAAAATGAGCAATAAAAAGGAGGTGGGAAACTGGTGGCAAATCCCACCGTGTGCAGCGGTGAGGACATTGATTGAAGACCAGCGCGGAGGGGCTCATCGATCGAACCGAAGCGTGCAGAATGCCGCCGCCCCTGCTGCATCCCGTTGAAGGGTCCCGACACTGTTTCCAATCATGCTTCCAACCGACCCAAGCCATGTTTTAAATGGCACACAATAACAACAGCAATACCCGGGTGCGTTAAAAAAGCATCCCATGCTGACGGGTGAATCCCGCTGTGGGAAGGCCACAAAGCGCTATGGTTCCTGGTGCGCTCCTGGATGTCCTGGCCGCTGGCTCGAGTAATGTCGATCCCCTGCGAAGCACCAGTTAAGGATACCCGGCGTGCGAGTGCAACAACGCATCGAACTACGGGGCGAGAGACAATAATTTAAACATGATTATAATCCAATGTTTTTACAGCCTGCCAGTGCTGGTTCCGGGTCTCTTACTCTCGGTAGAGCTTGGATGTTATTGAGCTGGGTGAACTACCAGCGAACGGAAAGCCATCAAAGTTCCATCCGCATAGCCGCAGGATCCTCCTTTTGTTTTTGTTAAAGATTAGGACGGAAATGATGGAAAATTGAGGACGCAAAACAGGGACGATCGGCTTCATCATCATCATCATCATTATCAGCGTTTGTGGTAGACGATGAAGTAAACCGTGGAACCCGACCGGAAACTCTCCGGATGCTCCTGTACTTCCACTCTGTCTCTCGATTGCCATCAAGTTTCATGACGTTCCGCTCGCTTGACTGTATTGTTGTTGGAACTATTCCGTTGGGTTTGTTATTGCTGATCCTTTACCTCGCCTGTTAATCAAACGCTCATGCCTTTCGTCAGCGAGCAGCGTAAAATAAATTTACATTTCCACGAAAATGGTATCGCCACATCAAAATGCAACTCGTCGCTAAATGAACTGCACGTCAAGCTTCTGGCATTTCTAGGAAATTATATTAAATCAACCTATATTTAAATTTCCCCAAGGTAGATGAAACACACCCAACTAAACGCTTTGTTCGAACGCCATCGAGGATCGGTTTACAGCAGAGGTCGGCACACGTTTTCCAAAAAGGCCCAGATGGTTTATGAGGTTCCAAAAGTGCGGGTCAGATATATTAAAAGATGATTTAATGTTTTCAACGTAATATCGAACCGATTTGAACCGATGATCAACTTTTTAACTAGTAAAGTTACTTAAAAAAGTGAAATAAGCCAAAATATTTGAAATTTTATCATTAAACTTATTTAAACAATTTAATACTTATTTTTGTTGAATTTAAATCAACATAAAAATTTTGGTTTATTGTAGAGTGAAATGATTTTTTAAATTGCACTTGAAGTTAATACGGTATACAAATTATTTTAAATAAGCTTAGCATTACTGACTTATTCTCTGAGCAACTAAAATAACTCAGCTTCGATAAATTTTCAATATTGCGAGCCTCATTTTAGATCGTACTGGTTTTGACAATTGTGTTCCTTGAATGTAGCTATTTTTGATGCAAAGTAAACGTATTATTGCTGTTTGATTTTTTACTAGACTCACAATGTTGGGAAATTCAAGAACGATCAATAATACAAGTGTGATAGAAAAAGTCTAACAAAAAGTATAAGAGAAAGTTGCTTGGTATTTAATAACTCGTTCAACAATTTTAATCTTCATTTGAGGAAAAAAAACCAAACCTGACATCCTGAAAAAATCCGGTAAGAATTGAGATGGGTTTTTTGTATGAAGCTGGTGGCCCGGATTTGGCTCACGGACCGGACTTTGTCGACCCCTGGTTTACAGCATCGAAGCACCGCCACCGACTTCTTCTAATAGCGTTCGTTTGGGAAATATCTGCCCTCGAATTGGAGCTGCATTACGGCGCTCGAAAATGGCTCCCACAACCGAAGCCCGTCGGGAAATTTCAGAAACACACGGGATATTGTTTTCATCCAACGTTGGGAGAGAAAGTTCCTAACCGAGTGGTGTGTGTTTTACATTTCAACAAATCATCCGCTCCGGAACTGGCAGCCGTCAGTCAAACGGCCGAGGGTTAGCACACCGTTTGGAAGCAAAAGGACCCACCACGATCGCCACATAGGAAAATGTCGGGCTGACGTGTGCGTGGTAGGTTGAGGTATAAATTGGTTCGGTTGGAAATTTAGCGTAAACTGGCGCCAACAAGAAGGACTCGCATGGTTAGGCTCGCAGGCAAACAGTTTCATCCGGTTTTTGGCAGGTGGTGAGATTGGTGGGTTGGGAGTGTTGGTGTGTTGGCAGAAGGGTTGCGAACGGGAAGACGATGATTAGAATGTTTACGAACAAAACAACCCTCCCGATCCATCCGAAAGTCAGGTTGGAAGTGACGTGTTGGCATCCTGTTGTTTGCAAGTGAGCTGATAAAGGCTCAAAGATATGAGGATATCAAATTCATAATCACGGAACACACACGAGCGGGAAGACCCTCAGAACGGTCGCTTCCTTAAAATGTTCCGCATATGAAACCGACTCCTGAGTTGAAGTTCTTCGGATGCCAGTTTTTGTCAAACCCTTTCAAGACGTACGCCCGTGAACGTTAGGTTCGTGTTGACGATCTCGGCGCAACCGTGGAACCCCGGGGACACTCCGGAGTCACTTCCGCACATTTTAGCGCGTCCCACGACAAGGTGTTAACGTGGAAGTTTTTATGTGAAAACTTTGTGCCGCCAGCCGTTATCGCGGTCCTCTCTAGGGAGGTTGGTGTCATAAAATAGGCGAGGGGTTGCTTTGGAAACTCCCAGCCATTTGCTAGCCGAGCGTTCCTTGCGGGAAGTACTTCTCGTGCAGGTCGTAAATGAAATTAGAGGTGAAGTAGAGTACGATACGATGCGAGTCTATATGCGACCTTCGCTGTGTGGGGTTTCCTGGGAGATTGAAAAAAAATAGGCAGCAGCTTGTCGATGGAATCCCCACGGTTTAGACGGATTAAAAACCTGTTTAAGATTATTAGGCGCTCTATTGTCGGAGGTCGTTTTTCGTCTCCGTGGTTTGTGGCCTTCCGAAATAGGTTTGAAAGTTTGCTTGCTCTTGAACCGTTTGGATCTATTCCAGATTGTTCCATTCGGGGAGTAGGAAAATACAAAAAAACACGGTATCTTTCATCTTTCCTGGGTGTTCTATTTCTTTTTGCAGAATTTATTCAACCACAGCACCTTTGGCCTTACATTCAGCAGAACCTGATCCAACAGAACCACTTAGCGAACCCGGCCTTCCTAGCCGCTCATCCACACCATCCGCATCATCCGCAACACCCTCACCATCAGCATCATCATCATCCCCATCCTCAGCAGCAGCAAGGACCACCCGCTTCCCATCATCCGTTGTCACCCCAGCAACAACAACAGCAGCAGCAGCAGCAGCAACATCTTGCCCAGGTGAACGGTGGCTCACACAACAGCGCAAGCCCCAACGGCCACCCCGGGCACCAGCACCAACACCACCACCACAACCAGAGCAGCAGCAACAGCACCAGCGAGTCCGGAAGTCTGCCCAACAGTCCGGAGCTGCAGGACGACGGGCGGATGGCGGCGGCGGTGGCCGCCCTGCAGCCGAGAGATAATAAAATCATAGCGAAACCACTTCCGAGCCGGCCAACGCCCTTCCTGCACCACAGCCTCAACCACCCGCACCTGCATTCGCTGCTGGCGCACTGCCGGAATCCCTACATGCCGGGTAGGTGGACGGGTGGGGATGGTACTCCAGGGTCTTTTAATTAACCAGCCGTTTCCTTCGTCGCTTTCCAGGTGGACCGCAGGTTTTTCCGCTCCCGCCGGGCCAAGGTTTTCCGTGGGCTCACTCCACCCGAGGGAAACCACGCCGGGGGATGATGCGGAGGGCCGTTTTCTCTGGTAAGTGGGCGTCGGTGAAAGAATTTCAAACCCCATACGACTGGCCAGTAACATTTGTTTTCCTTTCCCACGCTAATAGACTCGCAGCGGAAGGGCTTGGAAAAGCGGTTTCAGCTGCAGAAGTACATCAGCAAACCGGACCGCAAGAAGCTCGCGGAACGGTTGGGCCTCAAGGACTCTCAGGTAGGACCGTTATTCTTATCGGGCACAAGCGTAATGATTTATTCATCCCTCGTTGTCGAAACGCTCATTTGGCGGGTTCCACATTTGTGCGCGATGACAATGAGCCACCGATTAAACCAATACCGGCATTACGACCATCAACGTCACCTGGCGATTAGTTGATATTTTATCGATATCGAAACGGTCCCTGGAAGCCTTTGATTTCTCCCGAAATGGCAATGGGATGAGATGAATAGAAATATACGTGTCCTCTCGTGCACTCACACACTCCCACAACTCGGTAGCTCCGCCCTGCCGGGGTTGCAATAGTGAACATAGAATTTTCCGTTCGACCGTGCTCCATTTTTCTCGGCTTGTGTGTTGCAGGGAAAGCAAGATGGCAGAGAATTGGTCCGGTCTTATGTGCTCTCTGCTCTAGCTTGGGTTTTTTCCTGGCAAGAAAAAAAGAGTGGAGAAAGTCTTGCGACTAACCACACAGTGAAAAGTGGGGGAGCGCGTGAGCAGATTGAAGCGGTTTTCGTTCCATTTCCACACGGACGCAAGTGCGCAGACGCCATCGGGAAAAACGGTGAATCATGTCCCCACCAGCAGACGATTTACCACCACCAGGGTAGATCATGGCTGTTGACTCCTGAGTGTAGTTCCTCCATGCTGTGTGCTGGAGCGGTGTCTTGTTGAGGATTCCGATTTTCCACTTAAGGTTAAGAGGTATCGATGTATGAACGGAAATATTTTCCAAGCCGTTCTTTATAAAAGGCTATGCAAAGGTTAAAAAGGATTCTGTTAATTCATATTTAGTTCGATCTCCTTTGTGATTGATCATAGCCATCAAAAGAGTTTTTAAAATATGCTTCATGAAAATTCGAAATGTGCTTTTCACAACATGATTTTATTTTTATTCATTTTCGTTGTAAACTTCAAATAACTTATGGTTGATGCAGTCAAGTTAATTTATTCTTTGAAACCCAGTTGGAACGTACAAATTTGTTTTTTCATTACATGTTAAAAATTATTCTCGTTTTCTATGTTGAGTTTAATTTTTTACTGTAGTTACAACAATTATGAGCATTCATTTTCCGTCTGGAAACTAAAAAAAAGAAGGTTGATTTGAAAATTGTATATACATCGCGAAAATAAAATAAAACCATTTTTTCAAAATGCTTGGCGCTTTTCTTAAAGCGTAATTAATGTAATTAATTATATTAGAGCGAATAAATATAAAGCATCAAAAATGGAATTGAAAAATAAATGATGCTGTTCATGACAACAAGGCTTTACCAGGTTGTTAATAAAACACGCCAAGTGCTACAATGTCTATAGCAGAAAACCGTTTAAAAGCCATTTTTAGTCAATTTTTTCTTGAGTGCTGGAAACTTTTCCTAAATTTAAAATGTCCGTAACATGCCATAGTTCGCAAAGGTTCAAACAGTGATTAATGATTCAATTGCTGAAACCACAATATCCATCCTCCGGCACATCTGTGCGCGGTTGTGGCCTTACCTCTTTCGTCCTCCACGGCGCCGGGAAAAGGGACGAAATCTGTTCTGCTCTCAGTGTTTTATTTTTCCCTAGTCGCATCCACTTTCTTGCTTGTTTTTCCCCCCGAAGAAACGGCGCCGAATCGTGATAATCTGCTCCATAATCCCGATGCACTCGACCGGAAAACGACCAGAAAACCAAAAGCCATTAACTTCATGCACAAGCTGCTTGTGCGGCAGTCGATGGAAAAACTAGATTGAAAAACACCATCACCCGCCCAGTTCGCCCGGTTCGCCCCTCGGGGCAAATCGGGGGTCGCCGGAAAAGCGATGCGAAATGCCTCGAGAGAAAACAATCACGAGTGTACAACATGACAAATAAAGAAGCGATTATTTCCTACTTCGGGTTGAGAAGGAAAAACCCGATTTTTCTTTTTATTTCCCACACAAACACACGTAAGCGAATGGCACATTCTCGTGCTTCCGGTGCACACATACACACGCACGACTGCTGTATGTGCTCTCGAACTTTTCTCCAAGTCTGCGGATGACATTTTTCCAACTTTGATGATTATTTTTTGCTTGTTCATAACATCGTCCTTTGGACATGCACAAATTGCTAGAGGCACGAGAGGAACGAACGGTACAGAGCAACGGAGGGAGAGAGAGAGAGAGAGAGAGAGACCTGGATAAAGAATATGAAGTTGGAAAAGGAACACCGGAGGATTCACGTATCCTCGACGTTCGTGGAAGGTTCATTGCGAGAAGCTGGAAATTGATTTAATCCGATTGTTATCGGTGGAAACGTAATGAATATTTTCCACCTCCCCCTTATCTCCCACGCGCTTCGTGCACCACACTGGTCGGTAGGAGTTGGCGGGGAGGGGAAGGGAAGTAATCTCATTGATGATCATGATCCGTGAAATGATTCCGATGCCGTAAGAAAGAGGCCGACCCTGGTCCTGGCGTTTGTGTGACTTTTTCTGCTTCTTATGGCCAATGTTTTTCGAACTGTCGGGGGCTTCAACTGGTTTGGCGGAAGGGAAATTTCAATAAATTCATGAATTTTCTTTTCTCCACCTTACCGTACTCTATTAATTTCCTCGGAGCAATCGGCCGCACGAATAGCACGAAAATTAATCGTTCATTAATTTCTCAATTGAAATAACACGATGAGGGTAAAAGTGGTTGCTGATTATTTTATTTGTTATTATTTACCCTGGATCTCTAAATCTAAGGCTCTAAATCTTGGTTGAATGATGAAGGTGCTCTGAAACTGGATGTAATTAAAGGCGTTTTTATAACGAAAACTGGTTGTGTTGTTCATAATTCAATAACGGAGTATTGTTGTTTGTTTTTCACAAGCTTGTGTAGGTAAGAAAAGAAGCTTCACTGGAGTGATGGGAAAATTGAATATTAAATACAACAAAGATAAATTGCTATTTGTCATGTGATATCACAAAGTCAAAGAACCATCTTTGTGCCAATGACCACATTGATTAGTTAAGTCTACTAGCATTTTGGAAACAAATAATATTGATCTTTTAACCTATTCAATTGATTGAATGCTTGGAAATATATATTTCAATTCCAAAGCTAGTGAAGTTACAAAATGAAATACTGAGAAGTTGCTTAATCCGGATCTGGCTAAATCCAATTCCACTCAACACGAAAATTAAGAGTAGTTTGATTAAGTGTCATCATTGATGTTATATCTAGGAACACGTGAATGGACCAATTCTTTTTTCAATTCACTCATTTTGTCGTATTATTAATTTCAAGAAAACTTTAAATTTAAACAAATTCAAACAACACTTTTTCCTTATTTAGTTGTCCTAAACTTGATTTAAAAATTTGCTCTCAACATTATTTTCATTTCAAGGTGTGGTTAATAACATCAAGACATTCCTTTGAAAACAAACGTTTTGTTCGTCTACATAAGAATGTGACACATTTCTGCAACGCACGGTTAGAAATTGGTTTTCTGCGATTTGATGTATTCCTGCAGGATATTTAGGCAATCTTCCACATCATTTGTGATAACTCGATAATAGAACAATCAGCCAAGGCAACAGATTAGCCGCCACCGAGATTCAGCACGCAAAGCAGCACGTTCACAGCGTAACAAATTTGTCCTTAATGGACCGTTGCGTGCGATATGCGATACACGTGCCTATCCGAACGACCGAATGCCCGAGGAAACATAAATAAAAAACAACCACAAACGCCTGCCCGGGAAGGATAGGCATCGCTGCAATTGATTACCACCCTCGGGAACATACGTTTCTGTCTTCAGGGTGGGTGAGGGGAACAAATCTCGTTCGGGAAAAATCACCCACTGCAGGCATCTTTTCCTCGAGCGAGGGAGAATTTCAAATATTTACTTGTCATTGCCGTAAGGCATTAAACGATCTAACGTTGGCCGGATTTCTTTCCCGAAGAGTTTTTACTCCGACGTATTTTGAGCGTGTAAGGCAACCGGAGGGTGGCTTTGTGTTTGAGTGTGTATGCATGTAGTTTGTTTATTTGTAAAAGTAAGCCTCACAAACAGCACAAGCCACAGAACATGCAGTCTCGAGTTTCCCCTTGGGACGGGACTTAAACGGCCAAGTGCTCCCGAGATTATCTGATTACGGTTTCGAGTGGATTTAGCCCCCGGGTTGACATTATCACTGTGGGAACCCGGGTGGTTACTTTTGTCTTCCCATTGACGGGCACTCACTCCTAACGTTTAGCGGTGATTGATGAGCGGCAGTCCGCGAGGAACCGGGATCGGGCCAGGAAGCACATCGAATTTGCCACACAATTCCAGTTCCCGAGCGAAACTGGAACGCGGAACTGATTTAATTGATAACTGCTTTGTCGGATGACAAATGAGACCGCAAAAGTGAGGCCACAGAAGGTCCAAACGCCGACAGCTGGAGGTTTGGTGGGACATTCAGGTTTGGTAGGCACGCAACAGGGACGATGACAGAAGTGCCCCCTTTAACGTCCTTTCAACCTCGGTAGAAACGTGATGTCATCCTTCCGCTCGGTTGTTTTTTTCCCTGTGCGACCAAAGCATTAAAAGGGGCCGCAAAAACAAAACATAAAACGGTGTCAAAATTCATCGATCAAACTTCACCTCCAGTAGAGTCTCTGACGGCCGGAGGAAAATCGAGACACTGGATAATTGATCGTTACCTTTTCGTCACGCGCCGTCAGTTTGGATTCCGGAACCGATGGTGAAAATGTGCCACTGTATGATGACTTTCCAGACAAGCAATGGTTCGAATTGAGTTGTTAATGTGGTTCTGACTTGGCTACTGCCGTAAAATATCAAGAGCTCAAAACTGATCGCCGAACTTGAAATTTTCATTTTACAAAATGCTTAAGTATCCTTTGCAGTCTCAGCTGTACATTGACCTTCAACAAGTCCGAAGCTCCGGGTCGAAAGCGGTGGGCGTCACTGACAAGGGCAAACTCTTCAAAGAGTTGAAAGAAAAACATACACCCACCGCATCGGATGACAACTCAAGCCACCGGTTTAATGACGACGTCAAACGACGTGAGCATGATCGCTTCGTCGTTGTCTGCTGTAAATTTCTCCTCTGCGAAGCAAAGCTCCATTCGAGCGGTAAAACAAATATTTTCATTTATGACGAGTTCGGCTTAATTCCATCGGGTTGACCATCGGGTTCCATAGGTTCCAGGTGGAGGCGTGTGTGAGGGAAAGTTTGTAAACGGACTGTCGTTTGATTAATAGCGTGAAATCAGAGGGGCAAAATTTGCGTCAACCAATTGGCCATTTAGTAGGTGTGCATTGTAATTTAATAACATCATTTGGAGAAGGGCCAACCCAGGGAGTGTGGTTTTCACTGGCGGCAGGTGAATCCCTAACTTTTTGGGGAATGTGAATGTGCTCAATCCTCGTGGATACAATTTATCAATGGATTAACGAAGTTTGTTTTATTTTATTTGTGATTTTTTTGGAACCTTTTTCCAAACTATTATGGGGAAAAGTAGATACTGATCTCTACAGACAGTGGCTAACAAGACGATTTCTGTTTGGAGACCAACATGAGTAATTGTACATAAGATTATACAGAGTGCGTGACGAATTTGTGCAGTAAATTTGAACAATTTGTTTCTCATTTTTGCGTCACAATTTTCAAACAAAAATAACAGCAATGGGAAGGTTATTCTGTGAGGTATGAGATAAAAATTCCCTACGGATTACTTGGCGCAGCGATGTCGAACCGAGAGAGAATTCGGTAGGCCTTCGTTATTTTATAAAATTCTGGGCTATTCGCGCCAGAAAATAGTATAAAGAATTTTGTTCAGTCTTCAAATGTGTCAGTATGATTCATTTACAAGTTTAAACAAACTGAATAGACTAAAAAAAAAGAATAGAAACTGGTTTGTTTTAATATTTATAGACGCAGATTACTAATAACAGCTAAAACAAGTTTAAACTAAAATTAGTTTTCGAAGTTACAGGGTGGCCAATGGCTATCATTTTTTGTAATTGTTTTTCGTTGTTATCCTTTCTTTAGTTAACTGAAATTGAATTTCTGCTCTCTGCTTTCGATTTCCTCATAACGTGTCTTCATTCATCTATGTATTTATTTGTTTTTTTTTTACCAGAAAGAACGGCCTAACCGTAAATGTTTGGTTAAGCGTACAAAACAGAATTTGTTGTACTATGTTAAGTTTGATGTACTATATTATGTTTTGAACTCTAATTTTTACAGGCACTTTGGCAAGGATAAAGTATTTGTAACTTTAAATTTTAAAACTCAAACGAAACAAATCATAAGGATTCATGCTAAACCAACATAATAAGACTCAAAAACTCTTTTGCTGAAAGAATGATTGCTAAAATTCTAATCTACAAATTGAAATTGAATTGAATAATTAGTTCAAGAATATAATCGCACCCGACTAGGTCTGGAGAAACAGGGTAGTTTTTATTCTTCAATGGATATTTTTGAGCATATCTGAGAGGAAAGTGAAACATAATTATTCAATTATGCAAAAACGTTTTAATCTTGAAAATTATTTGAAATAATTACTATTTTGGTTTTCAAAGAAGATCATTCCATGTTTAATGTTCCCAAAATAATCTTATATGCTAATCAATTTTTTTATCGTTGTATAAAGCTGGTTACATTTATAATACTTTTAGGCAACTCGTTACATGTTCTAGTAATGTTAGTTCCACTGTAGATTGGAAAATCTTTCGCAGAGAAAAAGCTCCACAAGTTGCAACATTTATGCTATCCGGCTGCATCCTTCAATGCGCCGTTGCTTAGGGGCTGACTCCCGGTCAGTTTGTGCAGCAATTAGTTGCAGTCTGCTGCACCGACTGCACAACAACTCCAAGGCGACTGGATGAACCTCCCAGGAAGAGTCCGAATGCGATACTCTTACCAAAACCCACCGACCGATGACAGTCATTAGTTATCGCCGGAGCGGACCCGGCGAAACCCGTAAGGTTCGCCTTTCGTAGGACCCCCTCACCCTCTCCACTTCACTGCTCCTCCTCTGCTTGAAGGTGGTGGTGATGGCCAAGCGCCGGAAAACGTAATTGTCACCCGAAAGTGTCTGCCCGTGACAGTTACGAGAAAAGGCGGGAATGTATTGCTTTGAATTATATGCGGCACGCACGCATTTACACCCCACCGGTCTCGGGGTTTGCAGACGGAGAAAAGTGTCGTCCCAGGGGAAAGGAGAGTTGGTGGCGGGGTGAGAGCGGCACCCTTCGCTGCCGGAAAATGTCGCACGACAAACGGAAACCTTGCCCGGGCGTCCTTCTGCACCCTGGAGGATATTCGTGGTCGTCACCATCGCAGTTCGAGTGGCGAACGGGGTTTTTCTCTACATTGTAGCCCCTCGGGAAAATTCATCTATTCTGTGGCCGGAAACGAGGTGTTGGGGATTTTGTCCGGCGCAAACCATCCGGTGGGGGCCGGGTTGTATCTTTGTTGTTGTTTGGGCAACGTTGTACGATTCCGGCGATTCGTTCGATGGTGAAGGTGCGAGCACAACGATCCGGATCTGTTTATGAGTAATTGCAATTTACCTCCCTCTGCGTGAGTTCACACTTTGAAAATTCACCCCACCCTACTCCCTACTCGGACGTTTTTACCTAACATTTCCTTGCCGAACGTTACGCGACGCTGGTTGAGGTTGTTGTACAACTTTGTTGCCAGCGCCAAGGATATAGCTACATTGAAGCTTTTTTGTTTCACCGTTTTTCACACCAAGTAAGTGAAATATGCCCTTATTTCGGGCAGGTTGGTGTGTGGCACTACTTGCACCACCCAACGCACTACTAAAACCAACGTCCTTGTCAACGTGTAGCTTTTTAGGATGGCAAACGAAGAAAAATCGATGAACGCCAGATATATGCCTGATGGCTTGTTGGGAGCGATTCCGTTTTCGCCTACCTCTCAACGGAAGTGCCATGCCTTGAAGATGAACGTGGGTGGAATGGTTAGTTTGAGTTTGTAGAACCTTCACCCAAACGTCGACGTTTGGAGAAGGAAGTTTCCACACGAGCTCGGCAAGGGCAAGTTTGATTGAGTTTCCGTCGAGAACATTTTTCCCATTGTCATTACGGTGGGCCGACGCGATGTTACGTGCGACGAAAGGGAGAAGTAGTGCAGACCGAGCCATGAGGGTTGTTGTGTGTGTCTGGGACTCACTTAATGGACCATACAAATAAGAAATGATTTTGAAAAAGGATCTTCCCAATGGTTGCTCTCCGATCGACGAAGAGTATGAAACTTGAGCATCATTAAACAGTGGCCGACCGTTGGAATCGTGGAGCCGCTTTCCGAATCGTAGATAGATTGTAAACATCGAATCCGTTACAAAGTGTGCAATCTGTGCGGAATCGAACTTGCCTTTGCTTTTCAGCAAGGAAATTTGCCATGAAATTTGATAATGCTGCAGGGTGACTGTTTGTATTTTGTTGTTTGAGAGATTTCCTTTACTAGATATTGAATTATATATACATTTCTAATGATGTTTCTAATGATGTTAATTTAGATCAAAACGAATCAAATTCATTCCTAATGGAAGAAACTATTACTGCCTCTATTTCTAAATGTCTTCATACAGAGGCCGATCAATCTATCCTAGGGCCTCAAGCGGTGAGGTACAAATACCCTGAAAGACATTACCAATACCCTGAAAATTTCTTTAACAGAGACCAAAGTTAGGCTGATCTGAAATCCATAATACTTGTCTAAGATATTGTCATATAATTTTTATGTTCATCGGGTACATATGTTATAGCGAGGTCGTAATGGGAAACATCAGGAGAAGAATTTAAGATACATTATAGCCTTCAAATTTTAAATCGAGCCAACATCATGACTTTCTGTTGGAAAATACTTTTTGTTATACCTTTTCCTCTTCGATAGTTTTATTCTTTTCTTCTTCTTTTGCACCTTTTGATTTTTTATTGTGGTACAATACATATGAAATCGCTTTAAAATTATTAAACCCTTTGATCAGTTTGCACTACGACTAGGGAAATCATTTGCACACTTTTGCATGTGAATCGCAGGCACTTGAAGCAAAAGAAAGAAATTATTGGCTTGAAAGATTACAACAATGCAAAGAAAACATACAATAGCTTAAAGTGTAAAGTTAAAATTAACAATAACAAGAAAGCAATTACGTTTGTAGGTTTGATGCCTTTTTTTTCTTTTTTCTAACCCCCTCAAACTATTTCAACATGGAATTCCCCGCAGTTTTTAAGAGCCACAATTTATCAAACAACATGAAGATTGCTTAGTAGTTTGCTGGTAACAAAAGAATTTTATGAGTTGTTTTGTTCACACTTTTAGTAAAATCAAATTGTGGATGAGTTTCATATAAATGTTTTTTTGTTATGAACCGGGATTCATTCATACCGAAATAGGTTGAGTATTAAACTTAAAATATGATTTACAAGTCTTCCGTTTGTTTGTTTCAAAGATTGAAACAACGGCCATATTTTTACTATTTGAAGCAAACACTTTCGATTATGCATAATTCTAATAATGTGCTCATTTCTCTTTACCTTCATGTTGCAGGTAAAAATATGGTTTCAGAATCGACGCATGAAGTGGCGAAACTCGAAGGAACGCGAGCTGCTGGCGAACGGTGGATCTCGCGACCAGACGCTTCCGAACAAGAACAATCCGAACCCGGACCTCTCGGACGCCCGCACCGACCGCCAGTCGTCCCTGTCGCCCCCGCCCTCTTCACCATCGCAGGGAACGGATCCGCAGACGCAAACGCAGGCGCAATCGCCACCACAACCCCCGACCCCTTCTGCCTCACCCAAGCCACCCACCGCGCAGCCATTGATCACGTTCAAGTCGAAATTCGAGCTGCTCAAACCATCCGCCGTCGCGGCAGGAGGTGGTGGTGGTGGAGAGTTTAAGTTCGACTTTGAAGATCATCGGCCACCCAACGCTGGAGCGGGTGGTGCTGGCGTGGGTCAGTTCGGAATGGCCGGGTTCTATCCTCCGGCCGGAGGTGAGCGGGATCGAGAAGCCGCTCTGATGCGACTGAGTCCGGGAAGCGGAACTGTGGGAGGATCGGTACGATCGAACAGTAGCGCCTCGTCCGACCCTAATGCTGGGGGTGCGTCCGGAGGGGGCGCGATGTACTACGACGAGTACGATTCCGCGGGCGACACCGATGACAGCGACGAGGAGATCAACGTCACGTGACCTGACACGGGGGAGGGGATGAAAGAATCCTTTTAAACTGTAAATAAAATGTGATGACTGCTAGACATTTCGGCGATTCGGCCCACGACAGGGTAGAGACTATTGTAAAAAAAGACACACACACACAGAATGCCATGTACCATAAAAGCGCACATAAATAAAGCGAAACGCGTTTAGCGATCGTATGAAGAAAAATCGCTCCAAAAATGGTAAAGTATCGCCGACGGTCGTGCATAGTTGGTATAAATTTCTTTCAAATTCTTTCTTAGTTCATCCAAGTGAACAAAAAAATATGGAAAAAGTCTCTCGGATCAAGGAATCTTACTCGAGTTTACATAAATAAATGTAATTTAATCACAAACACTACAAGAACGAAAAGATAACATTGTTTTATTGGAGAACGTTGTGTGAGTTTTAACTGAATTGCTGGATTTGATATGAAGATTCAGATAAATGTGTTCTTTGGGA
Organism: Anopheles coustani; assembly: GCF_943734705.1. Classification (NCBI taxonomy): domain Eukaryota; kingdom Metazoa; phylum Arthropoda; class Insecta; order Diptera; family Culicidae; genus Anopheles; species Anopheles coustani. The sequence continues at coordinate 59,434,017 of NC_071289.1, forward strand.
TAGTATGGTCTGTTTCATAGTGAATTCATTTGATATAATAATTTGAATTTCTATCATGATTTAAACTCTTTAACAAGGTGTAGAGAGAAAACAACAATTTCAACATTCTTGTCGAAACAAATCATAATCTAATAGTTTTTTTCTAGCTCGATTTGAAAGAAGCTACAGTCAGTCGCAAAATGGAGCGTAAACCACAAGTTTTAGTTTCCTGGAGAATTAAAAAACAAACCTTCTTTAAACTTGCGGAAGTGGTAAAGATTGCATGCATGTTTTCATTTACTATCTAAAGATATGATAAATATTTTTTTTTTTCAATTGATATTTACAAAACATAGTCAAACGTGGCCTATATTACTATCGAAAAAGTGACAGCTCTTTGTATATTTTAATCTATTGAGCAAATTAAGTTCAAAGTGAAAAAACGGAAAGCTCTTTAGGGATTTACATGGCCACTTTAGACATCTTAGCACTAGGTGCAATCGTCGAGGCATCGATTCTTCAGTTTGTTAGCCACAAATTTCTTAATGATAGAAGCATGAATGCCAAAGATGGTATAAATTAAATTAGAAGTATTGAAAGGAGTTTTTTTTTTTTATGTGGCACGACATCCCCTAGTGGGACAAGGCCTCTCTCCGAAGAGAGTTTTGTGTGACCGAAAGACGGTATATTATAGATCGGTGGTCAGCCGTTCGTAATACCGGAGGGTGCCAGACTCGAGATTCGATCCCACACCTGTGGCGTGGTGTTTCCTCGCGCTACCGCTCCAGCGTCCATACGTAAAAAAAAAGTATCCATACTAGTCGCGTTGCGTTAACCTCACCACCTTGTTACGATCAAAATAAGCTTTTTTGTCCATTTTTGAATTTACCTCCCTAAACTATGACAGCAACGGGGTTCTGGAGCAATGAGCATTTTCTATTAATATCCGAAATAACGTTGGACTTATAAGACCACCATCTGTCATTATGAACATTCTAAGATTGCTACAGGACAAATAGATTGCATTAGAAAGAGCAAGGAACTGCCAGCGTCTACCAACAACCATAAAGTTCCATTCAATCCGACGTTTTTCGATAGCTTGGCATTCTAAGTCTTGTAGAAGCACATTTTGCGTGGCCTTGATGGAGTCGTTAACATAAGGGATATAAACATTCATTTCACGTACACAGCTTTTTTAATTTCGTCGAGTTTTTTTCCTGCTGCTGGTTCCAGTTTTACCGGCTTTAATCACTCGTGCAGGGCTAACTGAACGACATAGTCTGGATCTGTATCTTCTAATGGCTCGATACAAACATCGCAAAATTAGGTTCCAGATTTGTTTTGTAATCTCCTTCTTCAATTCTTCAAACCTTCAATGACTGTGATAAACACAATAGAATTTTAGAAAATTATTTCGAATCCTCGTTTGAATAGCTCTACACTGATGTAAACTAAAAGACCCAAAGCCTTTATGAGGAACAAGCGTACAGCGAGTGGCCTTCCTTTAACTCTATCAGCAGAGTTTTAAAATACACACTGACTTCCAAGCCACTTTCAATTAAACTCTCTTGCTAGGTAACCTTTGTAAGCTAAGGGATTCACAACGATCGGGTAAGATGGATTGACTCTTGCGTTACGGATTCATGAGAATATTGGATCTGCTTTTATAATTACCCGGGAGTTCCGTAGGGCAGAATTCGGGAAGCTTTACATTTTAACATTTTTCGCAATGATATTCCAACGCAACGAGTCCAGCGCATCTGATGATCTTAAAATGTACTAGTATGTTCCGATTTACAACGGTTCGTCCTACAATCAATTTTCCTAGCCTGGTTAAACAGTTTGTTAAAGACAATCGTCTTTAACGGGGCTCTAGGTGTTACGAAGATAAAAAAAGAAAGCAACCAGCTTTTCTTGCCAATGCGAAACTTTATTAAAGCTATAAAGGCCAAACAATCTTCTGGCTTTCTCGTTTACGTTTTACCAAGAGGACGAAGGCGCATCCTTCGATCCCTTTTATACATTTACAAAAACATCGCCGTCGCGGCGACGTTTCCGTTCGGACAGCTTCGTTGGACCGTTACATTACAGCGGTTCCAACTCAGTTTAACGTATAGTGCTCTCAAAGTTGCATGTCCATATATGTCAGTGCTGAAAAGAAAGTGTTCCCCGTAGCGACATAATACGTGACTTGGGTGTTCGCTTGAACTACAAGCTAATTTTAATTAAGACAGCATGTACACGGTGTCCAATATATTCTCATACACTTTTTTAATTCTGCCGTAGTTCCCTCGCCACATTTCATATACTTTGTACGTATTTTAAGTATTTTAATTGTATCATTTTCGATTATATTTATCATAGCAGTAACTTTGAGAGCCTCTGGGTTTGAGGTTTCTTAGCGGTTAGATCAAAGATTCAAATTTTTCCACATTTTGAAATATTTCACGACACATTACAACGAGGTAGCGTCATCTGTAAGATTAAAAAGGAAGCACTGACATTATTATCTTATCCTTGGTTCTCACGAAAAAGCATTGTTTTAAGAACCTCGTGTTCAAGGTGTCTATACCATGGTCACCTGGAACACCTTTTTACAGCAACCTTTGTGTTTTAATTATTTCGAATTTGAATTTAGATTAATTCGTTGTTTCGTCAATCAAAATTACCTGCGCAAAACTTCACATAGCTATTTATGATTTAATATTGATAATAACGTATTGCACAGAACAATTTAATTAGTGAATACATAGATTCAATAGTGTGTACATAAAACAACACTAACATCGAACTCTTAATCGTACTTTTACTGAATTGCAAATCGTATCAATCCGGTGTTTCTTCTTCTTTGTTCCAATCTTACAATGCAAAAACGGATGTTGCAGGTTTCCTTAATGTTTTGTACATATTCTTAACGTTATATGTTCATAAGATACCCATGAATGCTTCCAATGTATTGTCATTGCTTAGCAAAGAATGAATAACTAAGCAAATGCAAGTTGATGCATTTAAAAATTGTAGCAACAATGCATCTCTTCTAATATTTTTTATTTGTAGGTTAATTAAGATTATAATTCGGAACAAAACTGTGCTTTTTTGAATAAAAACCAGGAACGAGTTACAATAAGACAATTTGTTTGTTTCATTTGTCCAAAACATATGCTACAGAAGTAAATTTAAAAGATTGCATTATGCCAATGTTTCCGTGAGTAATCATTAAAAAAAACAAATCCCTTTAATCAAGATCTACGCTCAATTTAGCCTCCGACTGTAAATACACTAATTCGTTTACCTGTGTACAAGTTATGCAGATGGAAAAGGAAAAACTAGTCTTTTTGTACATTTGTTGGCCTACCACTTCGACATTATGGTCCGGTTTTTTCATCCTGCTCTTTCTGCAATTGGGTTTGTTCTTCAACGTATTTAGTAAACAAAATATGGAAAAACACTTTTTGAAGGTGATTTTTATTTCTTCACAATTTTCGTACAATTTTTGCCCGACGGGAGATGCGTGTTTACGAGGCAAATGGTGCCCACTGGACAACCACCGTTGTTGGTGGCACACGGACTAGGATACACCGGGCACTTGTCGGTAACAGCAACCATTTCAAACACATAGGTTTCCATTGGAGTAAATTTGATTGGTTTTTGCCGCACGCCATAATGATCAATACTTTCCAACTGGTCGCTGTGGGATTAAAAAAGATAAAAATGTATAAAGGGAAATGAAAATGTATGATAATGTAATTATAATAAATGTACTCACGTTTTACCATGAGTCCAGTAGAAGAGATCTTCGGTTAGAGTAAATGCATCCACCTCGGAGATATTACTGACTATTGTACGAATCTGCCTACTGTACGGATTGATGCAGACTATCGATTGATCGTTGGGGAAGCAAAGCTCTCCAGTAACCTTGGAAACCCGGAGATAGTATGCATATTTGATCTGTGGCGAACCGATCAAAACTTTGCGATCCGTACCATCGAGATTTGACCACTCAATCAACGTTCTATCTTTATCCGTCATCCAGTACAACTTGCCTCGATGTACATCCACTGCTAATCCATAAGAATGATACGGATTATTTATCAAAACCGTACGCTCATCGGGGTTCTCTAAGTTTGCGACCTCGATATTAAGGTTATCAGCCCAGTACAGGCGACGTGAAACCCAATCCACCGCTACACTCCACGGATGGATGAAATCTTTCGATATGAAAGGCTTCAGATCTGTCCCGTCGTACTTTGCACTGAGAATTTGCTTCGTTTTATAATCCGTCCAGTATATTCGACCACCAACACAGTCGTGATCGATCCCCACCAGTGGCGCAGAACTATGAAAATCTGGAATGACTCGTCCGCCATTTAAAGGCACGCGCATGACACCATTTAGATCGCCAGCTATCAGAAATCCGTGATCGAATCCATTCTCAACGTTACATATAGTATCTTTATCGATCAATTTGCTTCCGCAAGGCTCAAGATTACTCAGTCCCCAAGGTAGGATGGTGAGCGAGGCTATCCAACGACGGTATCTACTAACGTCGGTAAAAACTGTATACTTGGAATTATCACACATTTGAGCCAAGTCTATTGGAATGAAGGACACTATGCCTCGTAAGTACCAAGTGTTATTTACCGCAAAAAACATACCACCACCACTATCCCCGTTACATGCACTGACACCTGGTTGTCGACCGGCGCAATACATGTTACGTGTCAGTACCGGCCCGTACGCTAGTCGATCACTCTCGAGACATGCGTGTACATCCACTACGGTGATGGTTGCCTCTTGCAGCAGTCCAGACACTTGATAGTGTTCGTTCATCCCGAAGCCAACCAAAGTTCCATTTTTGTCCACAACTTCACGGTGATCATCATCGAAGCTCCAAATGCAGGCGGGCTGTACATAGTCTGTCATGATAATATCACGGTCGAGTTTAATTATCGCAATATCGTGGGACACCCTGCCTATTTGAAACTCGGGATGGACTATCAGTTTGAACACGTTTAAGATTTGAACATGGTCTGTGGTTTCATTGAGGCGTTCTCTTCCAACGTGCACCGTAATCTGGTCCTTACGCAGCAAACGTTCAAACGTATATAGGCAATGAGCAGCTGAAAGAATGTTTGAAGCATTAAAAAAATGCGATTTGACAGGTGAGCGAGGAAATTAACTTCTAATGACTAAGACTGAAAAATTCCACCAACTACTTTCATGTAAATCAGTGGTGTCAAACTCAGTTGACCTCGCTGACCACCTTTCCTAAAAAAAAAGTTTGCGAGCCAAACATAGCATCATAAATCATGAAAATAGGTTTACACAGGTGTGTCGAGTAAGCAAATAAATAGTGTTTAAGGCGAACAAAGCTGTCGAACTACAATAGTATTATAAATGAAATTAAAGATGTTCAGCCATCAGTTGACTGACAATACTTTGTAAAAGTGATCTTAAGAAGAAGTTTACATAATCTGGTTGAAGTGAATTCTATGAAAAACATATTCAGAATTATTCAAAATTTAATTAAATTAGCCGCGAAAATTATAAAGATTTTTGCGAGACTGCTTTTATACTGACTTTATAACAAATGAATCAAAATTAAGATAAGCGAATAAGTACCGATCATATTTGTTTTATCGAACTGAGATCGAATATTAAAAACGCGAACATTGATTTCATGGAATCACTTATACGTCACGCTTAAAAAAAATTAGGTTTTTACTACAGTGGTAAAACAGAAACATTTTCCTATGCTCGTTAAAAGCACATTAATTATCAAAATACAGTCTGACAAGAAAGTATCCGTAGAGTCACCAATTTCAACTTTAAGCCTAGTTATCTCAGCGACTACGTGACCTAGGACAACCATTTAAACGACATATCGTAGATAAACTTCTATTCTATCCAATGAGGTCTTAACATTTCGAGAAAGTTACTTGTAGGTCACTTTGTTCTATAGAAACCCAAAAAAAGGCTCAAAATCGATGACAAAAAAGTATCCGTACACCCACCTCTCTTGAAGAAAAACACCGGTTTGGTGAGGTTCTAGTAGTCAAAGTATCAACCTAGCCATTATTTCGAGTTATTAAGTGTCTAAAAGTATGGTGGCAACAATTTTATATCATCATCCAACGTGAAATGCCGGTGAAACTAGGCAAACAGCTGCAACCGATAGAGAACTATCTTTTTCATGTGCAGTAAAGGGAACCTAACTTGGGAAGTTGATGAACCCTGTGGGAAATATCATGCTAAGTCTCAGGAACTTACAATTTGTCGAATTAACCAGGGTACAAATAGACTAAACCCTTCAAACAGACATCTTTCGTGGTTACTCAATCGCTATGAGGGGGTGATTGCTCGAAAAGCTATGAAGTCCTCCATACTTAGAGTTCTTAAACATGAAGAAAGAAGTGTCTAGATCACCAATCATATGATTTGGATTACAACTCTTAAGAAGGTGTTTTGTAAATAACAATAACATTGCATAATTGTACGTTGCAAATTTTTCATTTCTAAGGAAAGAATAAGGAAGACTGGGGATTTGCAAATCGCTGTATTTTGATGCCATTGGCGTGTCGGCACAGTGTTTTATACACTATATAAAGACTTCATACAGACAATATTAAGCAATTGTGGCCAAAAAAACGAACATCAATAGAGACTTGACGTCGAACTCAATCATCAATACGAGCAACGTTCTTCCAACTATAAAACACAGTAGTTGAGAGTATGTGTTATGGTGTTCGGAGGCCATTAATCGAACTGGAAACATAGAACTAATTATAAATCATCTGTGGGACATGGTCTACTTAGCCCATTTTATTCCTTGGACAAGCCAACCCTTGTTAAAAGTTTAGATGTTCTACAATGTTCTCTCTGAGTAAAATAACGATCCTAGGAATAGGCCATGTATTGTCCAAGAGTGACTACTTTATGAGATCATACAAGTGTTGACGACACTCGAAAAGGGTCCGGAATCGATCTCTATACAACATTTGTCGAAAGATGCCTAGATTTACCACCAACGGAACATTATCCTGATCTTAGTAGACATCTTTAGAACTATTATGGAATCGGGTCAAATTTCCAGCATCTTTCGAAAAGAAAACTGGTAGAAATTATTTCTTGGCACTTACAGGCTATTATAGAGGCAAGTGGCATTGATTGCACCATATTGGCATATCATGTACGGATGGCACATCATCAATACTCATCATGTACGGATACTTTTTTGTCATCAATTTTGAGCCTTTTTTTGGGTTTCTATAGAACAAAGTGACCTACAAGTAACTTTCTCAAAATGTTAAGACCTCATTGGATAGAATAGAAGTTTATCTACGAGATGTCGTTTAAATAATTGTCCTAGGTCACGTAGTCGCTGAGATAACTAGGCTTAAAGTTGAAATTGATGACTGTACGGATACTTTCTTGATAGACTGTATATCTATTATGTTCGTCGTTCTGCAATTCATACCAGGTAATTGTCAGGATTTTGCATTTCAAAAAACATTCCATTGTTTTCAGCAATTAAGGGTTTCGACAAATTGCTGATTGTTACAGTTTGCGCCTTTACTTTGTATATAACACTATACAGTGCTACACATCTGTAATTTAATTGCGAAAGCTCTTGTAGTTCATCATACTTTTTGTTCGGCTCGAAAAACCTGTGTAACACTTTTGGTCATTACCACCGCCATCTGTCGACGTGATGTTGAGAATGACTTTCTTATCGAAATTATTTAAATTGACAGTGGTGCAGTACTCTTGCAACTAACATCTCTGATGACAATCATTCATTTGTATGAAGTTATATGAAATGGAAATCAGTTAAAACAAAACCTGATTTATTTTAAGCATTTGTTCAATTAACCAGGAAATGAATAAAAAAAAATATCTGAAAAAAGCAAGTTAAGTTTTTCCATGTTTGAGTAAATGGTTCTTCACCTCTTGGAGTAAAAGTTAATCACCTCTTAGCTAGTATCATTATTGTTGTTCATTGTTTTGTTTGTTTCAAACAGATTCGCCAAATATTTTTTAACAAATTTCTAAGTCGTGTTTAACTTTATTCAAAACGAACAAATTTACCCAAATAAACTTAAACACCAGTAAACATGCTTCATCAGAATAATAACTTTTGATAGGATTTTTAACAATTTCATTGCGATTTATGACGTTCTGTTTCTCGTGAAACGTTATGTCTATACATTAATGTGTTTGCAAAATTGTTTTGCAGAAGCGGACCTCTAGTGTACACGTTACTATTGGCCTACAAACATTTTACGAAACTTATAGTTTTTCTTCAATAAAAATCATTGAGGCCAATCGCTTTTCTCATACTTTATCTAACCACAGCTGTTTAAGGATATTCTAATCGATATCACAAAATAGGTAGAGTTCTTGAATCAAAAATCATTTAAGCCTACTGTCTAATGTTCAACAGTAGTTGAAAGATGCTCAGATCAAACCCGTGATAGTTTTTAATGGACTTGGCTTTCGAGAAAAATCTGGAAAATAAATTTTCTATGCCTTTTTGACAAAATCGATTGATTTTCATACAAAGGTTCTTATCGCTTACGTAGCCTTGTTGGTCTTTGATGAATATGTGTGAACATACATAAGCGTGTCGGGTATATAAGAGTTAAAAAAATATTTAATCGAATGATTTAAGCCTTTTGTTCTTACCAGTAACGACAGCATTTTTCTTAATGATAACAGCTCCACAAGCAAATTCTTCTTTGTTTCCGGATCGATGATAAACTACTGCATGCCACGGCCAGTAAACTATCCTCGTGGGAGCACCATTCGCGACGAGATATTTAAAATTCACCTGCCGTTGTCCACATTTTTCAACGTATTGAGACTCGATTTGAGCAAAAACCACACTAAACGTAAATACGATCGTGAAAACCGCTGTTGTAGCACGAAATGACATTAAACCATACAACATTATTGTCGGATGTTTTTAACTGAGTGAACAAGGTTCGAAACAGACAAGATGCACAGGGAGAATGAAAGATCGCTGATCTCGTGCAAACGGCTCAACTACGCTTACTAACGTAAGACAACAAGTAACAAGAGCATAAATCAGCGTTTTCTGTGGAACATTGGATGATAATACGTGCGAATATGTAGAAAACAAAACCAAAACGGCAACATGGTGCAGCACCAACATACTTAAAGGTTTTGGCAGTCCAACAACAAGTACATTGAAAGTTATTTTTGATTTGATAATGAGCTTCACATTTGGGAAGCCACGCTACCAACAAATTCAGGGATCCCCACTGATAAGGTAAACCTTCAACGCAGCGCAAGTAACGCAGCGCAGGCAGGCAGCATCAATGCAAAACCACCGTCTGAGGGGTATGCTTATCAAATGACTTATTATTTATTAATTTCCTGCTAATCAGCGCAGCAGACTACACCTATTAGCGAAATTTATCTATTTAAAAAGTTAAAAGAGAAGGAAATAGAGTGTTCAATAAAATGAAAATATTTATTGTGTATGTTCTAGGTGGGGGTGTCCGCGACAGCCGAGCGGAAGCGCCTGTTAGAAAATCGGCCCATGAGCGCCGGGGCTCACCACCTCGACGGCGTGGGTTCGAATCCCAACCGAGACCGGACCCTCCCCTGTACGAGAGAACTGACTATCCACGTACAACAGGGAAACAAGTCTCGTAAGCCCTTAACGGGCAGCCAAGACCAAGAGGTCGTTACGCCAAGAAGAAGAAGAAGAAGAAGAAGAAGAAGTTCTTGGTAGATTCATGAGTGTGTGAAGTAACATTTAAAATTTCGAAAGAATATTAAATAATTTGGACCTGAAATTTTTTTGCAAAATTGATTGATAAACTTTTTCAATTTGAATGTTCCAAGTATACAAACAAATCGAAGGATTAAGATTAAAAGCATTTTTATTTAATACCGAAAATCATGTGTGTAAAACTATACAAAATGTTAAACAAGGAAAGTCCATAATAAAAATAGTAATATATAACCATCATTACTCACAATGTACAAAACAACAATGAGTATTGCTAGTTCTATCGCAAACAGTCATTCTTATTTGAGTTTTAACAATAGTTTTTTGCTAGATATTCAGAATTGTTGAGGACAGTTGTAATTAAAAATCCTTAAATGGGTGAAATCTTAAATTATAAATTGTTAAATATCTTGATATTTAATTTTGAAGCATCGTTCTTGGTCAAATTACAAGAAATAGAAAGAGGGGGATGCATATGAAGTTGTGACTGCGAACCAAGACGAGTTTTTCCTTTTTCGCGCCACTTTATCTGATTCGAGCGACACAAAATATCGTCAAATGCGACACTAACGAGCTGTGACCCTCGTAAACCTCGTAATTTGCACACATTGCTCAACACTGAGGTATACCATACACAATTACTTTAAAAAACGCAAAAGTTAAATAGCGAAAGCCATCGTAATCCATCTCACGCAAAAGCGGCATACGCGACAACGATGCACGTTGTGACAGTATTCAACGCATGCATCTTTGCTCGCCCGTCGAGTGCTTCAGGAAACCTAACCGTGCAACAAAACACCCGCCGAGTATCCTTCTCAACTGAGAGGCTCATCCCCCCCTAGCGTGACGTAATTGAGATTCAAAATGCAATTCATAATTAAAATATGCGCTACGGCAGAATTTCTTTGTCAACAACTACGTCGGTGACTAAAACTGGAAAGCGAAAGGCTCCGGGAAGCACACAAATAAAACACTCCTACGCTACGCAGAGGAGGACGAAAAAAAAATCAAACCTCTCTTAAAGATGAATGGACGAAGAATGAAAAAGATATGTCAAGACGAGGACAAATTGTCTCCGCAAAGCAAACCGACCGGGCACTGACGGGAAGGAAAGGCGACAAGTTCGACGACGGCGGGACGATACTGGCGAAGCGTTAAAGTAGTTTGGGTGGCAAAAGGAAAATTTTTGCCTTCGCTTGCTTGTACAAAGTCGCACTCCGGAAAATCAAATGACGTCTAAGGGAGAGAGAAAACAAAAGCGTGCAAAACGAAAGGGGAAAAACGGATAGCAGGAAGTCGGAAGGAGCTAGATGGGTATGCACCGAGCAGGAAAACCTCGGGAAAGATAAACAACGAAACAAGATCAACCCCGGTCCGTTCCCGTTTCCTTTGTTTCGTGCTTCGTCTGCGACTTTCCCTATCCAGGAGTTAATTCATCTTCCTTGCTCGTTCATTTTGCGAGCTTTTCACCACCTTATTCCAGGTCGCGGGAGGAAGTGGGTGTGCTATCCTTTTGCTTCTTACATGCGCTACGTTTTCCTTCCTGCTCACACTTCATGCTAATCTTTTATTCATCTCAGCATCTTTCTTATTGCGCCGTTTGTTAATCCCTTCGCATCCTGCTGACCACCGAAACCATATACTGATTGCTGCATACAGGGACTTCTCCCAGTATATGGTCGTTCTTGTTCGTCTTATATTCCCTTGATCCATCATCCTTCAGCCCGACATATCTTAGAGTAGCCTTGATAGTTCCACATTCAAAGCATTTTCACTCCCTTCGTGTCAGAAATTCTGTTTTATTTATTTCGTTCTTGTATTTTTCTTTCAACTCAAGTGTTTGCACTGTTTATAGTCAGTATGGCATTTGAAGCTCTTGATCTTGGTACAAACGTAGAAAGCGATAAGGAAATGGTTGACCATTTTAGATCAATTTTTAAACAAAAGATCAAGTATGAATAATGCTTCATTTGGTTTAAATCAAAACGAGTAAAGCATGACAGACAATTCGAAATAACTTTAGTGAAATATACATAATATTATATAGCAGTCAATACGTTGAACAAGCACCTCGAAACGTTAATCCTAGTTTGTGTATAAAAATGCTTTTAGGACTTGTTCGAGACAGTCCAAGCAAGGTTTTAAAAGTTATTGTCGAAGAAATGGAAGTTTTAGCGCCTGCTAGCACTTGGGCACAATGGAGGATACCTAACGGGGAACCATTCATCATCCTCATGCCGCCCGGAAGTAAATGTCCCTTAGAGTGGACGTGAAGAGCGTGCCTTTGAGTGAACATTCCACGATTAATGAGCGCTGGGAAAAGGCATGCTTTGGCCACCGTCCAGCCAGCGCAAAGCCACACAAACGGTGGCCAATGGTTCTCACAATCGGTTGGCCAATTCGAGACGTGATTAGGATGAGCTGGTGTGGACCACAATCCCCAGTGGCATCTTTACGATACGCTAATCGGGTTGGGAACTCGAAGAACCAGACGTTCCATCCGGCCGACGATGGATTTTCCTTGCCTTCCCGTATGACATTGCCAAGGAGTAGGGGATGTGAACGTGCTAGAATTTGCTAAAAAAATCGTCGTTGTCCCGTTCCCGACGAGGCCCGCAGGGAACCCGAACGACTAGGAACGATTCTAATTGGCCTGGGCAATATGTGACGATGGATTAAAGAGGTTGTGCTGATGGGCGTCGTACAGGGACGATCTTTGCCGTGTTGTCATGTAACGAACGTTGAACAGGACCTCGGTCGTAGAGGAGACGCGATGGGGAAACGTTACGTTGATTGAACAACCGCAGCCGGAATGCTTTATTCCATTGCGAGCTGCGGTAGGATGTGCCCGGGACCGAAGGTAATTTGTTTTGTTCGAAACGCCAACGGAGGTGGTTTACTCGTACAGGAATCATTAGTTCCTTCATGGAATTCCTCTAGCACTGGCTATGCAGCTTTGGTTTCATTGTGGTTAATTGTCATCGTGGTTTGCACTTCGAAAGGATAGAACAATGCATGGCATCAGGACATTACACATTAAACTGGAATAAGTATTTTTCCATGAACAGTATCAACATTCGTCATCAACTGTATACATCATGCCATATGTTATTTACAGCGCAAAAGCATCAGTGCTGAATAAATTTCTATCCATTCTTAGTACGGCACAATAGCGAGAAGATACATAGGAATTGTATGGATAACTTTGAATGACGGATAGTTGCGAAAACAAGTACAAACATTATAAAGGGTACTTGAAACAGAATAAAAGGTACGATTCAGTATTGTGGACCATACAATGCAGCACATTGAACAGATTTAACGATGTATTTATGAACCGTTTAACAATATGGTGCTTGTTTAATTAAAATAATATACTTTCAATTTGTAAGAAAACTCCTGTGTTCGTTTTGAAAGAAAAGAAAATTTAGCAAAAGAAACTTGATCGACTTTATGACAGATGTCTAAAACAAAATGAATGATGATGAATTTCTTCACAATATAAATACATTTAAAATTTGATTATAATCCATGATCTCTGTGTGATTTGTGGCATATGTACCATTTTTCCACAAATGAAAATTTTCCACCTTGTCGGAATAATTTTGAGTATGGAGCTCTTTCATTGATGAATCTTAAGCAAAACAGTGGAAAAGGTAAATTCATGAACTGGGTATTTGATAGTTCTGCTATGTATATAATTTGCTATGTATAGAAGGTTGTTTTTTTAAATTGTAAGCGTTTCTTTTCCTAAGCTAAACTTCAAATACCTAACCAATTCTATGCTCATTATAAAGAACAAAGAGGTAGAATTGACCCAGTTTGTGCAACGCATGAGCTTAAAAATAGTTTTGTTGAAGCACTTCGAATTCCACACATTTTTCCCATATTGTGTAACAAACATGAGAGCTCTTGATGTTTAGGGTTAGACCTTTTGAAGTGATACTTGCTTTCGGTAAGCAAGTGCTACATCTCAACACTTCACCCCAACCCCGTTGCCCGGGCTGGGTTTTCCACCGGTGACGTTCGTCAAATTGGTTCTTATCGAAATTAGTACGCTCCAAAAGCACTCAACCTAACCTCAAACATCCGCACAGAGAATACCGAAGCAGCGGTGTACATTTCGCCGGCAGGTTCTTCCCCGTGCATGACCGCGCGTTTTGTACCGACGATGTCAACTCCAACTCCAACTCCTTCCCGTCCCAAGGTGCAGGCGCACCTGCATAGGCGGACATGTTTTCGTACGCGCACAAAATCACCAGTAGCAGCAGAAGCGGTAACAATCCAACCAGCGGCCGGAAATCCACTTTGGTGACCGTCGGCTCATTTGCGGCGGTGTAGCCCTGATGTTTGATGATGATATCATTAGTCGAAGCGTGCGCGTGTGCAGAGATTCGGTCCCTTCTTTGGGCAGCCTGTGCACCGCACCCGGGAGCCGATAATTCACGCTGCACGCACAGCACTTGGTTGGTTCGGTCGGTCGGTCGGTGTTTGATCTGCAAATTTCCTCCTAATTAAGGAACCGACTCCTAAGAAGTTTGCCAATAATCAGACCCCACAGCCCGGACGGTTTCGGAAGTGTTGGTTTTCGGGTGCTAGCTCGTTTTTTGGGTCGCCAGCAACGAGAGCATTCTCTCCACCAGTCCGTCTTCAGTGGCGGACGATGTTTGACGGTTCGCCGATCGCACCGAGCTTCCCGGCTACCGACGATAGGTTGTCAGTGTATTTATTTTCTTATGCGCACACACCGACCGAAGCACGCGGTCACGGGAAGTTTGCAGAAAGCTAAAAGGCAGGAATTTTCATTAAATTCATGCTGCTTGTTAGGTGTCATGTTGCGCTTGAAGGCGGTGTCACTGTCACCAAAGGGAAGCTAAGGAAGCTGATTTTTGCGTACGGCACTCAGCGAACGGTTTTCGTGGAAGAATACTCCTTGTTTGAAGAAGACCAGCGGCTCGTACGGTAGTAGTGTACTCGGAAGGTTTTCGGTTCCGAAAGGTGCATTCATTTATCGGTGAAGATTTGGGGAAATTACACGAAAGATATGGGGATAGGTTGTGAAACATTTTCGAAAATTTGCAACCCGTACAGTGGCGCTCATGTTCAGTGCCCTTTCGAGAATGAGGATTTTCTGAAGTTCGTTGTACTCCAATGCCAACGAAAAAGAATAAATACCTCGTGTAGTACATAACATCAGTGTATAAATTATGTAGAATTATTTTTCGTATGAAATTGACAGGGGTTCCATATCTGATTCTTTTATCAGTTACTTCTTTTCAAAATAACATTTTTCTCAGAACTGCGGTGGGTTGCAGTATTTATTCTACTAGTAATTATTTACATAGCAAACTACTCGCCCTCGATAGCATGTTACTTACTCTTTTCTAGTATAATATACATCAGTACGTTTCCTTTCGACTCGTTCTCTACACGGTTGAACTGGTTCGAATGATGACGCCCCGTCAAAGTAATCGCTCGAACTACTTTTCTCCAATCCAGCCACGATGGATTGTGCTCACCGAAGCGCCTGAGCTTTCCTCATGCTGCGGCCCACACCCAACACGTCCCGCAACCCGCCCTAGGGAGGGTTCGGTTGATCTAATCCGATTTCAATTGATTGCTGCCGATGCTGGCGAGCGGGACGCGATTGTCGAACGTTGAAAGCTCCCAGACGGCGCTGTCAGTGTCCGATGAGGGAGATTTATTGCGCCGGAGACACGATGCCTGCACTGGTGATGGTGAGGACGATACAAATTAATGGC
Source organism: Anopheles coustani (assembly GCF_943734705.1). Lineage (NCBI taxonomy): Eukaryota > Metazoa > Arthropoda > Insecta > Diptera > Culicidae > Anopheles > Anopheles coustani. The sequence continues at coordinate 59,449,518 of NC_071289.1, forward strand.
ACGGCGTTGGGATAGACAGCCACAAGATGCTTTTAATTTGGCGTCGAGGATGTGGTGGAGTTTTTCATCTGTGATTCTTGCCATCGAGATTGGGCTGAATTTTCGTTAGCGAAGAGATCTAACGGCGGTTGTCACGATGATGTTCAATAATATGTGCAAGGGAAATGGTTTGGCATTATTTATCATTACAATGTATCTGGTATTCAATCGTATGTTTGAAATATTGAAGTTAACTGGTTTAACATAAATCAAATCTTAAAACCATGTGAGACTAAAACATGCTAGTATGAAATCACATCATGGACTAAAATATAAAAACAAAAACCACAAAACAATCTTTTACTGTGGAAAACATTCAAGTGAAATCGATTTGTTGGAATCATAGAAGGTAGTGAAAGCGTGGCCTGAAAAGCTTACGTGCCACAATCCATTTACCACTCCATGATGCCATATTTATGCGGCTTCAAAACTCGGAACTCCCGACGCTTCTATCGGTCGAACGTTCTGAGGAAAAGCCTCCTGACTATATAGCGATTCCTGACGAGACTGTGCCGCTTCAGTTACGTAACAGTCGACTGAAAAACAGGCAGTTCGTCGGTAGTACAACCCACGAGTATGTTGGAAGCAGCAGCACCCTCGAGCTGGGAAGCGTTTGCCTACCGAGAGCCTAGGAAAAACAAACACCGATGGATGGTGATAGTGCTTATTTGCATATTACATCAAGATCGTGATAGATTCGCATAAAAAGGAAAAGAAAAAAGTGTCACCCAAAAAGGAAAGCATTTCAAAGAGAACTGAGAGGAGCATAGCCAAGAAACGAGTGTAAGTGAAAGAAGGCGAAGAAATAAGGGAACGCGTTAGGAAAAATCTTGTTTTCAGCGGAAAGCCGTCAGTTTGTCTGCCAAGTGTCTTTTGGTAGTGTTTGTTTTTTGTCACTCGCTCACCATCTCTATCGGGTTGTCTTCTGCTCTGCCAGCCAGGAAAAGCGATGCGAAAAATTCCGTCCAACGATCCTCCGTGTCTGGCGTGTCGTGCCGTTCCGCTTCGCTTCGTATCGTTGGCTTTTATTGCCTTCACGATACGGCACAGGACATTCTACAATTTGATGCATGAATTGCTTTCGTCTGAATGTCCCGATGCACGTCTGGAACACGTCGTGATGGGTTTCCCTTGGATATCTGTAGGGAACATCGCATCGGAAAGACGTTCCTCGGGGAAGGAAAGGAACAGATTTGGGAAATCCGATTGTTGCTAATTGATTTGCTGGAGAGAAGAGAAAAAGCACTAGCGAGGAATTTTTCCTGCAACTTGAATGAGTATTAAAGAAAAACGTAAATAAAACCCAAATTTTGTTGTAGAAGTTTTACCAGCTACCCATTAGTTATCGACTAGTTTTATCATATTTTCGAACTGCAGGAACGCTTACGTGAGACGGAAAGGAAAAGTTTTCGCCCGAAACATTTCATCCTCCATTCCATCCTATATTTGTTTATTGCCCTTTGCCAATTTTCCAGCTACACCGACGCCAGACTCGATGGCCATGAACGATGGTCGGATGCATTTTTGTGTTTCTACGCTTGTCAACGCCGGGGCGCTGTGAGCACCAGCTGCAATTTTCACCACCTCCACCGCCAACGGGAAGGGATATTAGTTTAAAGTAGTGGAACTTTTTCAATATTTGTTTGTTCCGCGCGAAAAGCGCAGTTCAACGAACTTGGTCGGTATTGGGTTTTCTCTCCCTGTGCCCCTTCCCCACAAACCCGACAGTTTGGCCCACCATTCGTGCATATTATTTTCCATTCAGCACCGGCAGCCCTGTCGTCTGCATGTAGATTGGCACACAAATCGTCATTGCGAGCAAATGGGAAAAGTTTTTTCCGCGCAAGTTTATTGGCTAGTTGTGGCGTCGGTCGCGTTCTAAGAAGCCCGAGCGTCTTTCATTCGAGCGCAGGGTGAAGTGGAAGCCAGAAGAGGAACGACATTAGCATGTGCGATTCAGCGATTTGGAAAATAAATTGTGCATGAGTAACAATCCCGCGACACATGCTTTGGACGAGGCAAGAGTGCATCATTTGCATCGTGGTGCATTGTGTAGACACTGCTATGCGTTGTTCATTTTCCTCGTGTACATAGTCGTCACGATTGTCGTAACGTCAGTCAGACAGGATCCAACGCATCGGGCCTCACTGGAGTTTCTTTCACATGGAAATTGAGAGCTTTCCATAAAACCCCTTGCGAACACACCAACAAAACCGTAGAACATCGTGTTTTGTAAAGGGGAAAAAGAAAAGAAGCGAAATTGCACACATGCATGCAGGGCTGAGCATTGGTCCGATGGTGGCGTTTGTTTTCCCTCAGCTCGTTAGCGCAACGACTTCTGACAACAGACAGCGTGGGGAAATAGGCCAGCGGTGCGCTGCTTTCTACAAACCACTGGGCGTCTCCATCGAGAGTGCTTTCTTTCTTGTAGCGAATATTGTACGGCTTATCCTCGTTCTTTTGTCTCAATCTTCCGGGTTATCTTCAATGGGAGATACATTTTCTTTGCATCGTAGGAGAAATTAACGGACTGTAACTTAAATTCATCAAAACCAAGACATCGTCAAAATTAACCAGAAGGTAAAATTATAATGTTTACATATTTTAGAAAATGAGGTATTTGCTTATTATTTAGCTACTATTTTACATCATGAACATTGAAAACAATTCTTTCCTTGAAGTATTAAATCTACGTGGAAGATATTTTGGTGTGTGAAAAGTTATTTGAATTTGATTTAATATATAGGAGTGCAGTTAAGGAAGAGCAAATTTGATTGGCGCCCCATATTTGATTTTCTTTCCTCTCACTTTCACCATAAAAAATGGACGTTTATGGGCAGAGTTTTGTGATAAAAGTAATCAATTTCAGTTTTGATCGAAAACGATTTGAATGCATTCATGAACTGTAGACTTGAAATAAAAACCAGTGAAAATTTCGTTAAAAAGGAAAGAAACACATTTAAAACAAAATGAAGATTGGAATGTAACAGTAATCTGGATTTATAAATCTTGAGTTGAGCAGAAAAAAAACAAACATGTCAACAAACGCCAGGAAGTTATGCAAAATTCTGTCGTTGACTGATAATTGACAGTTTTCACGGTTTTGGCAATTTCCAGCGGCTAATTTCGAAACGTCGCTCAATCCGCCGACTGCCCCAGTTCAAATCCTTTTCATTTCGCGTGCCTGTGGTCATCGTTTATCCGTAAAATATCTTTCAATTCATCATTTACGTTTCCCGGTAGCTTGCATGCAGTCGAACTGCAACGTTGTACTACTCGTACATTTCTCAAAAGTTTGATAAATGATTAATAGCTTTCTAGGTGCGGCATGCCATCACAATACACAGAAAAACGTCAGTAGGAATTGCGTTGAATAGCGAGAAGCAAAATCTGTGATCAACAGAAAACTTGCAATTGCATTATTCCTCCGTTGCTCAACGAAAGCTTTTTTGTTCATCTCCCCGCTATTCTGCGAGCAAATCTAGACCGTAAACGTAGCAGATGCCTCTAACCGACCGTCCAACCTGTCGTTCATTCGCTCTTTGCATCGGGCCGCCCGGTTGGAAAATGTTTCATTAAAATTAACGTTGTCCTATCTCCATCTGGTCCAAACCGGGAAGTAGAAGAAACAGCCCTCCACCTAGCTTTTTTTCTGTTTCAACACGCTCTGCTTCACGCTTTTCTGATACCGTTCGCTTTGTACGAAGGACCCGTCTTTTCCCGGCGGGTTTGGACGCGACAACATTGCCGGTGCCTTGCAATGGGTGGCCGAGAATGCGAGAAAAAAGAAAATCCCGGAAATAATTGTAGAAATGTCATAATTTTTCGCGAGCACCAGCGATTTCCCGCCTTCAGGTAAAGCCCTCGACCAAACAGGGGTGTCAATGTGTATCCGCGACGGTTTGGGAAGCAAATTCTTTTTCCAAGGGGGTTTTTAATGGATTTGCCAACACATTTGATACGAGAAAAAGTGCATCCCTAAAAAAGAAATGAAGAGAACATTTGCAAAAATAAAAGAACGCTCAATACGATTAGAACAAAATAGGCCAGAGGTAATGGTTGTAGCAAAAGAAAATCCAACGTACGAAACGAATACCATGCCGTTGTTGAAATATAAAAGAGATTGCGAAACATTCCTCGCCGTAGCGTTTTGATCGAAAGAAGCGGGAAAAAAGAATCCGAACGAAAGGAAAAGATGCATTGGAGACGGCTTGGACAATGGTGGGAAAAACGGATTTCACCGGGATAACGGGATGAATAATTTTAATAGTCGTACTGGTCTGCTCAAATAGGAGCTTACGGTTGGTATCCCACCTTTTTTCCACCGATTTCCGGCGTTTACCCCCTTTTCCACGGCGGTATTTCTATGCTCTTGTCTCCTTTCAACAAGGCATTCATCCGTGAGACAGGTGGCAAAGCAGGGTCGTTCTTCGTGACGGCACTTTAGATGTTCGTAAAACAAATGGCTCCGACTTAATGTGGAGGCAGAATTCAAAACTTTGCCCCTCTCTGTTTGGTGCAATGCGTCCGTTGTGAGTTTTGCGAGAGAGAATAACCATCCAACAAGCGGGGTTGGACTAAGAGCATAATTCTGTAATTGCACTTGGTGGCCTTATGCTGACCGAAGGGGAATTAGTCGGTTATGGGCAGTTTTATGACGGTTTCATAAAAGTTTAACAGTCGCACGCTAGAGTGGATGTGTTTAAGCTGCTGCAAATAGTCTTCCGATCTCAATCTCAGCCATGACAAATCTGATAAGCTTATAATGTTCGAAAGCAAGCCTGAAGCGTTCGCTGTTCATCTTAATAGCAGCTCAAAAGATCAAAAGATAACCTCTTAACCGCCATCATTGCACAAGAAAGATAACAACATGCTGCGTCTATTATATTGTGGTTATTTCAATTAAACCGTGAATCACGTCAGTGGCACTAAAGCGTCTTCCACCAGCATGAGAGTCGTTTTAAAGCGAGTGCTTCCTGGTGGGCGACCACCTAATGCCAGAAAATGCATCATCTAAATCAGAATCAACCAACCAAAGACAAATTAAATCTCCACCGTATTACCCTGTGGGAAGTCGATCCGTGGAGAGGCAAATGGCAACACTATCGTGTTCCGGCAACGCGAATGCAACTGGCACCCGGTCATTTCTGACCCATGGCACTTGCTTATGACACAAACACACACAGGCAAGCCGCGAATCCACTACGCTACAGCGGATATTCCACTCCGTTAACTCCGGGCATTAATTAAACTATAAATTGGAAAATGGAATTATTTATAATGAACTAATGCCTTTTCCATTAGCCGCCGATCGCCGCCCGCTAATGCCAAAGGTAACGATGTACTCCCGAGAGCCATCTTCATCCGCCAGTTGCAGTTTTGCCAGTGCCCGACCGACCGGTTGTTTTCTAGTGGGTGCGTATGTGGGTATGTGTGGGTGTAGGTAGGTCAGCCACCAATGGAAAAAGCGACCCGGTAAGCTAAAGTGCTTCGCAATAGTTGATCCAACATTGTCCCAAGTTCCGCCGGATGGCAAGGAACCCGGTGCGCTTCTTGGCGGGAACGGAGCGGGTCGCAAAACAGGGACAACGACTGTCGATGGCATTGGTTTATGGGCTTTCGCCTCGAGTACGGTGGCCTTGGGGCTTTAAAGTCACGGTGTGTACGGCACTAGCTGTGGTTTTTCCTTATGGCTGTTGGAGCGTTGTAAACATCGGGCCGGGTTATGGTCAGGCACAAGATGCACGCACCGGAAATCGGTTGCAATGGGCGCGAATCCCGGTCTGGGCCTTGCCTCACGTAAACCGCACGCCCACTTGAGGGGCGTATTGGGAGGGCTCAGGCCACGCAACTCCCGCCAACAGAGGTCGGCGATGATGCTCCGATTGTGTTGTGCAGCTTAACCTAACGGAAGAAAGCGGTCAGCCCCAACTACGCTCGTTGGCAGCGAGTAGGGAACACTTCACCGCTTACGTAGACGGTGCAAGCGGACGGTTCTGTGGCCTAGATCTATCGCGCCCGATACGACCTGTATCCTTTTCCGAAGCCCGGGCTTTGCAGCGGACAGATAAAATTAACCGCAACGAGGGCATATTGAAAGCGGATATTAGCACAAATATGGCTGCAATTACACTGCCCACAAAACGAGGCCGATTGCGGTAACGTGCGCGGGAGTCCATAAGGTACCACGCGGAACACGGTATCTTTACTACCCTGCGGCTTTAACGTTGGATTATCCATGTTCCAGGAACACGGGTAGGAGGTAAATGCACTCGGTTCTGGTATGCGAGTACGTTTCGATTGATTATTGACTTTCTCCTGAATTGTGCTGTCGGGTCGTAGATGACCCGACGGGATATCATTGCTCCCTGTATGGAGACTCTCGATTTAATTATTACACAATCGGGCAGGGAAACGGACGTTAACAGAATATGGTGTGATTTCCGAGACCCTTTATTTTAAATGAAAATGAGAGTATGATTATTTGCTGTCGGTAACATATAATTGAATCGTATTTAAAATGCGTAATTATGAAATGCTATTGAATAATGAAAACATGAAGCAATCCTTAACGTTTGGTAATTTCGTAAATAGTCTTGTTAAAAAAAAAGCTTTATCAATTTTTTACTGTACTGTGGTTCCTCAAAAATATTCAAAAATCCTAATGTATTTGATAAAACTGCATAAAACCCTATCAATTGTTTCTACATGGAAATATCATTTCCAGCTCTTCTGTTTTTTTAAATCAATTTTAATGTTTAAACTTTTTGCTTTTATGTTAACCGTTTATAATCTTCGACTACTCTACTGCCCTGAATGCATTTCTTCTACACTGGTTAACTTTGGCTATTTTTTAAGGTATTCGATCAAACTGTTCGTAAATAAGTATAGAGAAATAATTCAACAAATCTTAGCTGTAACTGTTGCTATTCGTTAAAGATGGTCGTTCAAACTGTACACAAATATAAAGAAATAATTTCAAAGTCTTTAGTATTTATTATTCCTATCCCCCATCAATCCATAACATGGAAAAATTAATTAGTTTTACTAATCAAAACCATACTAATGAAAAAATACAAAACGTAAATTAAACAGATGCTTTGAAAATCATGTAAGATCGCAGAAAAAAACATGTCATGATTTTTCAATCGCTCCAAAAATATTGTTTGTTTCGAGACATATTGTGCGTGGTTTTTCTCAAAAACATTTGTTTAAAATTATCAATAAGTTATCAACTCCTTAAATTTCATGAACTATGGTTTATTGCATGAAGTTATAGTGGAGAACTAGAAAAATATCGTTCAAATACCAACAGTTACTGAAATGACATATATATAATTATTGTAAGTTTTAGAATTGAAAGAAATGTCTCGTGTTTAAAAAATTATATACAATGTTTTATGTACATTTTAAATCATTCTAATGCAATAACACTCATAAGTGTTTAATCTCCCCCCCGCCTGATCGTGTTTCATAGACGAGGTTGTACTGTGAATGTAATAAACAATAATTATTATAGTTTGTCTAACGCGGGCAGCTGCGTAACGGTGAAGTTGACGATCAAGTTTTCTAAGGATCATGATAAACCCTAATTTATGAACTGACAAGCGAGATCAATGTTTCCGTTTTACGATCTCTGGTAGTCTGTTCTTACTCATATTAGCTGAGAGTAAACTAACAACTTTGCCCATTAACCGAAAACCACTGGAGAGTAACAATCACTTTAAGGCACGTCACTTTCAACAGCAGACTATCAAAGTAAAGTTGTTGATAGTTTTGTTTTTCTTCTGCAGTTTTGTTTTTGTAGCTACTCCAGGGAAGCGGCCGGCTCCGACGTAATTACTTCCCATTAGTGGCGCTCGCTCCCACAGGGTCTTTGACTGGCGTGTTTCGGGGTTTTGATAATGAAAAAACAAAACAATTCAAACAATTTCCCCATTATGCCACAAAAACCGCCACCCGTTCCGCCGCACGCTCGGCAATCGCAAGTTTATAATCGCTGCGCGCAAAAGCATCACTTTTAGTAATCACTCACCACAATAAGCGAAAACTCTCAACAAATTTTCCACTTTAGTTTGCGCGTTCTTTTGCTTTCTATTTTTGTTTTGTCAGTCGGTCGCTCCTTTGCCTTCCATGCATGCGACCATGGAAAGCGGTTTCCTAACGCGCCCTGCGGAACTGAAACCCTTGCAACAATTCATAAACTTTTCTCTTGGGGTGAGCACGTGCTTTTTTTGCGTTCCTTGTCTGTCGGTCCTTTTTGTCGCGCTTCAACTTCTTCAAGTTATGCGTTCACAACCCGCGCCGCCTCCGCTCGGTGGAGGAAATCGGGAATGAGTGGCACCGACGGGCGCAATGGTTGCCCCCGTTGGCAAAACGTGGACCGCGACCCAAGTTGGGCGATAGTCGTTGTCGCGTACATTTGCATATCTTAATAGGCAACATAAATTCTGGCCGAAGTTCAACCCCATCTTGTTCCATCGCCGGGAACCGAGGGAGTGGGGTTCCGTGCATGGAAGGGGAGCCCATAGCCCACGGATAGGTTCGTGGGGCATGGGGAGCTTACAAAAGTTTGCTGGGAAATAATAGAAAATGCAATTAAGTGAAATGCTTTTCATCGCCACGGTGCCGCAAGTGCAAAGAACTCGCACTCCGCGTTGTACTAACAACGTCCGGTGGGAAATGTTGTCTATGCTTACGCTGGGCACATGTGTGTGTGTGTGCCGGAGTGTGCGTGAGGGCCAAAATAAGCTGGGAATCCTATTCCTCGCGAGTGCAATTGGCAAGGACATCATCGTACCCTGGAGCGGACATTCGCTAGCGAAAGGTCCCACAATGGGGCAAACATTCCGCGAATTCCAACAGAACCCCGCAAGAACCCCTCCAGAGGAACTGCAGTCAACTTTTTCCGGCGAAGGTCAACAGGACCTAAATAGGATAGCGTAGCCACGAGCTCACCGTGTGCGAGTCGGAAAAAGGGGCATAAATAGAACCGAGTTTGGGGTTGCGCAAGTGAAATATATGAATATTATTTAACTTTAATTATGATATTACTTAACCCCCAAAATGTGATCATAAAGCACTCCCCCCACACTCGACTCTCCCGACCTAGGCAAGGCCTGCTGCTCAGAGGTTCTCCCGGCGATGGGTCTACCTTTCCGGTTTGTGGTTTTGGGTGTTTGTGAAGGCAAATGGTGCCGGTTGTGAAAGGGAAATAAAAACACAAACATAGCCACAGGCCGTTTGACGATTGAAGAAGGCCCCTTTTCCATTTGGCACACTAAAGCGTCCGTCCGCTCAACGCCGTGCTGAAAAGACATTTGCCGAAACTAGCCAACGGAACGGTGGTTGTGTGTGTGTATGTGTGTGTGTATGTGACCGGATCGGCCATACTGATATGTGCAATGGGAGAAAGAAGCTGGTTGTTTGGAGCGGTATGGGAGGGGCGATAATTAAGTAAACTTTTTCAATTCAGCATTTCTGCATAAATTAGCCATTTCCGGTGCTTAGAACTCCCGGTAGGTACGTCCAAGGGTAGCAGGGCTAAAATGGATGGATTGTTTCATCCATCCGCGCACACACACACACTCCGAGTACTCGTTCGTCGAGCCTGTTTCTTCAAGCCTGCTTCCAAGGGGGAAAATCATGGCCAAACCAAGTGAGCTGCAGCACGTGGGAAAAATTCAACCACACGCGTGACAACTAATTACGATTATAATAGGGAGCATATGTAACCGGTACGTGCGAACCAATGATTTCACATCAGTTTAATGAGCTCACGCAGGGAAACACAGCTGGAATGAAATGAAAACAAACGCACCCGTTAACACACGCATCAGAAATGGTATGTACGTTTCAGAGATCCAGATAACGAGTTCGCTGGAGGCAGTGAATGTAATGCTGAGGAAGAGCAATATTTAACACTGAATACTTTATGTTTGGCCATCCATAGAGTTCTTAGATATTGTTCCCAGATATATTGGCGAATATACCGGTCAAGTATCCATTAAGGTTAACCTCCTTTAAGGTTAAGGAGATTGTCCTCTACAGGATTTTTATGTTATAAATAACTATTCAATTTATGGCATCACCATAAACCGAATTTACAGACTTTTTCATGTCAACATAAAATAGGACTAGAAACCATAAAAAAAGGTTTAAAAAGCTACTATTAGGAAACTGAGATGGCAAAAATATCATTGTGCTGTTTGCTTCTGGGAATGAAGGCGGTAAAACAGGAATAGATTTTAGGAAGAGTAGAGATCCACGTGAGGTTACACGTATTTTATCACATAAAAATCAGCCTCATATGCTTAGGAACTGCACAAGATACTGTACTTATTTACTATAGTAAATGCAATATATTGCACGGGGTAATACAAGATAAGGAAATCGAATAACAACAAAGACCAGAAGCTTTAATGACGTTTACTGCTCAGTTTATTTTAACGTCAGCAGGGATGTTACAGGGATTTTCAGTTGATATCAAAACAGTAGCAGTATTTATTTAAACTACAGCACATGATATTCAAACAGTACCAGATGATTTCATAACGCAATCATGTTTATTATAGCTGTGTCATTTGAAATCCTGGGGTCCGCGACAGCCGAGCGGTAGCGCCGGTTAGAAAATCGGCCCATGAGCGCCGGGGCTCACCACCTCGACGGCGTGGGTTCGAATCCCAACCGAGACCGGACCCTCCCCTGTACGAGAGGACTGACTATCCACGTACAACAGGGAAACAAGTCTCGTAAGCCCTTAACGGGCAGGCATGACCAAGAGGTCGTTACGCCAAGAAGAAGAAGAAGAAGTCATTTGAAATCAGAATCGTTACAGTTGATATTATACGTGTAGAGCACGGACTACGATCGAAAACAAATCCGTTCGACGGTCGGTGAAAAATTAACTCTGTGCGTTTATACCTTGTATGCTCAAAGGTTCCTTTGAAACCTCCAGCTTCGTTGGCCTGACGAGGCTCCATTCGAAACCGCTCCCGACTTTATTGGCGGCTTCGTCCACGCCATCCTTCCACCTCAATTTTGGCCACCCACGCCTCCTCTGTCCTTGGGGACAGCATAAAAGGACTTTACGGGCTGGGTCGTCCGGTGCCATTCTCATGACATGACCAGCCCACCGGAGCCTGGCGAGTCTAATTCGCTGTACGACAACGAGGTCTCCGTACAGCTCGTAGAGCTCGTCATTATATCGGCTCCTCGGGCAATCGATTTGATTTAAAATTTTAGCAATTTCTATTTAGATCTCAGTGCACACTGAGCTTTAACATTTTCGCAATTGAACATGGTAAAATATTGAAAGTGTATATTTACTCCGTGTAAGATTTTATACTTTATCTTGCTTATCAAAAGTTATTGTATTTTTCTTGCCCTGTGGCTATTGAATTTGTTGCTTTTGACTCAGTTTGTTAGTGAACTGTTGCCGGTATGTAAATATCAATCAAGAAAAGAATTTATGAAGACTTCGTTGAGAAAATACTAAAAACTGTCAACAACAATACAATATGCATCGAGCCCAGAAGCAGCAGTGGAAACATTGGAATGAATTTGTGCTGAGTGACCGAAACACGATGGACGACATTTCAAGAGTTTGGCATAATTGGTGAAAAAACAAAACACCCGGCTCGAAAAATTCCGATGAATTTAATCCAATACCTTGCTCCAGTTTTAGTTTTGAATTTTTAGCAAACGTGACCAAATACCGCCACTTGCTTTTCGAATTGGCCTTTTCTTGCGATACATCCGACTGCACTCCGTTGAAATTGACGTGAGTGACGGTCCAAGTAGGAACCCAACGAACCTTTGACAATTTATTCAGCTAGGTCCGGCTTTGTGTTTACGGACCGCTTGCATCCGTGCAGTGATGTGTCTGTTGTTAATAAGTTTTACTGTTTCAAATTACTTTGAAAGATTTTATTTTCATTAGTTATCCGTGGTTTTCGTCTGTAGAAAGTGGAGTATAATCATCATCGGAAAGACCGCCGATATACTAGATGTTTCAAATAGTTCAACCCGAGACAATCGGCAAAGTCCTTGCTGGTGCTTCCAAGCTATATACAACACCCAGCTAATGTTGACAACATGGAGGAATAGGTCTCTCAAATAGTAGATGCATAACTCCTTGATAGAGATTTATTGATTGTGTCATTGAGCCACTCATTCACCGGGAGCTTCACAGTTCCTTTGCTCGTTGGGGAGCAAAGACAACAAAATCAAAAAGTGTCCAACGAACATGAACTAAAGTCAATGAACATTTTGAAAAAATATTCTAAAAGAAATCGGAAACGATCGAACAAGTCAAACAAACTTGAGGGAAAGAAATAAAAGTTACAAACTAAACCAAACTCCCAATTATTTCGCACTTTCTTTAGTACAATGATATTGTTTATGGGTAACCGAAACACCTTTTGTTCAGCGATATAAATGTTTATTTAAATTGCATGTTTATAAACTCATCAACGCATTTACAATTGCATTTACATTGTTTACATTTACACGGTTAAATTACAAAATTATTACATTTTTACAAAATAATCGAACAATACAATAATGAATCTAACTACATCTAGCTACAAGAAAATAAAATAATTAATCCTGCCAAAAACTGATCCATCCTTCTTTGAATTTTGATCCTTTGGGGCGTCGATTTCGGTATTCTTTTTATCCTCCAGGTCATCTTCATCTTCGGAAAACATTTCCCCCTCTTTTTCTTCAATGTCCCCTAGCGAAGGTTTCCAGCCCTGGAAATGAGAGAAATCATGTTAATGTACAGTTTTACTACACATACGATTTTATTTTTTTCTGACTCACCAATACTTCTTCTTTTTTTGTCAGCCTCAGGTAGTAGACGCCGTAATCCTCGTCCACCACTTCCTCGTCTGCTTCATCATCGTCGGCTACATCCTCGTCTACTACTTCCTCGTATGCTTCATCCTCGACTGCTGCATCCTTTTCTGCTACTTCCTCGTCCGCCACTTCCTCGTCTGCTTTATCTTCGTATACTTCATCCTCGTCTACTTCATCCTCGTCTGCTACTTCCTCGTATCCTTCATCATCGGCTGGTGCATCCTTGTCTGCTATTTCCTTGTCTGCTACTTCCTCGTCTGCTACTACCTCGTCTGCTTCATCCTCGTCTGTTTCAACCTCGTCTGCTTCTTTTTCACCTGCTGCATCTTCGTCTGCCACATCTTCCTCAATCCGGGGGTTGTTAAGTGGATCCAAGTCTTTATTTTCTTCCTTGAAGCAGCAAATCACTAATTCATCCTCATTCGGCTCGAGCTTGACCCTGAAACAACAAAAGAAATCCATGATACCCATATCGCAAATTTTGAGCATCCGTATTCAATCGTTACAAATGCTCAAATAACAACATATGTATGCTGCGATTGATTTATAGGCTGTTTCGAGGGCAGCAGATTGCATTTCATAGTCTACTAGATGCAATCGGTTTGATTTAAAATTTTAGCAATTTCTAATTAGATCTCAGTTGACTGAGCTTTAACATTTTCGTAATTTCTATTTAGATCTCAGTGCACACTGAGCTCTCAGTTAGCACCAGCGTTCAACATGGTAAAACATCGAAAGTGTATATTTACTCCGTGTAAAAGCACCTACAGACTACGCCAATATTGGCGCCAAGTACTTACCGCCAATGCGCTACTCGCTAGCGATTCTACACTAGCGACTACTAGTGATGGCTAGCGCAACCAAAAGTTGCTCGTCGAGAAAATGTTGTCGCCAACACTTGACAACTTGTTAACGAAACAATCAAAGCAAACTGTTTTCTATGCGTGTGCATCAGAAATGGATGTGTCTACGAAAATAGTGCAGTGCTTTGTGTTGTGAAACGCTGTTTGTAGTGTAATTGTGTGTTATTTTGTGTCCTGGAACAGATTAGGCACTAAAGTCGTTCAACTTTGAACGAATGAAAATGAATCAAATCGACTGTTCCGAAATCACCAACGGTTTCTCAGCAATTTCAAATCCAATGATTGCTGAGTATTACCGAGGGCTTTCACACACGGGCAAGACCAAGGCAAGATTTTTTGGCACTTGCTAGTAGCTTGTCAAGTGTTGCCTAGGTCTTGTCTTGGCAGGCCTTGGCGACAGTCTGTAGGTACTTTAAGATTTTACATTTTATCTTGCTTACCAAAAGCTATTGTATTTTTCTTGCCCTGTGGCTATTGAATTTGTTGCTTTTGACTCTGTTTGTTAGTGAACTGTTGCCGGTATGTAAATTACAATCAAGAACAGAATTTATGAAGACTTCGTTGAGAAAATACTAAAAACTGTCAACAACAATACAATATGCATCGAGCTCAGAAGCAGCAGTGGAAACATTGGAATGAATTTGTGCTGAGTGACCGAAACACGATGGACGACATTCCAAGAGTTTGGCATAATTGGTGAAAAAACAAAACACCCGGCTCGAAAAATTCCGATGAATTTAATCCAATACCTTGCTCCAGTTTTAGTTTTGAATTTTTAGCAAACGTGACCAAATACCGCTACTTGCTTTTCGAATTGGCCTTTTCTTGCGATACATCCGACTGCACTCCGTTGAAATTGACGTGAGCGACGGTCCAAGTAGGAACCCAAAACCTTTCACAATTTATTCAGCTAGGTCCGGCTTTGTGTTTACGGACCGCTTGCATCCGTGCAGTGATGTGTCTGTTGTTAATAAGTTTTACTGTTTCAAATAGTTCAACCCGAGACAATCGGCAAACTCCTTGCTGGTACTTCCAAGCTATATACTAATAAGATATGTGGACGAAGATTATTATACAAAAAGGCTTTATTTCACACGCGGTCTGTTTGTTAAGCGAATCGACAAAGAAGTGTTTTTTATACTATGGTTTCCGGTGCAAGGACACCACTGACAGCTTGCACCACTGACTGCTGGTTTAGACGCGTGAGTTCGATACTCACAGAGACGGAGATTGTAAATCCTAACACCCCCGCTCAATATCCGGAACATGCAAATCCCAATGTGGCTCGATGTTTTTGGAATAGACCCACCGGTAAACTTTTCGTCATCACTGTAGATAATAGAATAGAAAGTCAGCAACCTGCTCGCCGGTTGGCACGTATCGAACAGCTATACGCCCCCGCTGAATTTCTTCACGTATAAAGCGATGTCAAACATCGACATGCTTTAAACGTCCAGAGTCCCGTTCTTCCTCTACAACCCTGATGGTGGACTGGTTGTCTTCGTAATAGATCACTGGACTCTCCGGCTCCCAGGAAAGATCGTTCAGCAGACGTACCATCCAAATGCCATGGCATACTGTAGCGCTCAATGCCACGAGCTCTGCTTCCGTAGAGGACAGCGAAATGGTTGATTGTTTCCGGGTCAACCAACTAACAACACCACCGCATACTCGGAAAACGAATCCAGTTATTGAACGCCTATCCACCCAATCTGCATCAGCATATACCTCCATGACTGGAACCGTATCCTTCGCTGAGAATACCAGACCCAAGTCCAATGTTCCTTTGATGTAGCGCAATACTCTCTTGGCGTGGGTCCAATGCATTTCCGTTGGGCAGCTTTGGAATTGACTCAGATAGTTTACTGAAGCACACAGGTCCGGTCTTGACGTCAATGTCACATAAGTGAGACAACCCACTAACTCACGGTAAGGTTTCTCAGTACGTTCGGCTTCATCTCCCTTTTTTAAGTGAAGGCGACACTCCATCGGTGTTAATGCTGGCTTACAGTCAAACATATTGAAACGACGCAGCATATTCTGGAGAAATCCTTTCTGACTGATCCTAAGGGTCCGCCCTTCAATATCCCGGTCAATTTGCATACCAAGAAACGATTTCACTTCTCCAATATTTGTCATTTCGAATTCCTTTCCAAAGCATCTTTTCGTGATTTCTATCGCCTTCAGCTGACGACCAACCACAAGTAAGTCGTCCACGTACAGTACCAATAGGACCTGGTTACTTCCGGATCCCTTCACATAAAGGCATGGGTCGCTCAAGCTTCTGCTGAATCCTAGTCGTTCCACGAAGGTATGGAATCTTGTATTCCACGCTCGAGATGCCTGCTTAAGTCCATATAAGGAACGATTAAGACGGCATACCAGATTTTTACCTTTCTCAAATCCTTCTGGTTGAGTCATAAAAATCTCTTCTTCCAACTGGCCATTGAGGAATGCTGTCTTGACGTCCAGTTGCAGAACTCCAGCGTCAATTGTCTTCCGGCATCGTTTCTAATGCTGTGACAATGGTAACGTAAGCAGGACCAAGTGTCAACAGCAGGTAACACACGATGTCGAGTTCCTCCAGCTTCGCTCCGGTCGATCGGTAATCTCGAATGAGCCGATCGAAGGTCAGGAAATGATCCTGCAACCTTCCTCCGTTGTGCCGCAGTGTGAGTATCTTCTTTTGCAGGAAAAGGCGGCTGGCAACGCCTTTCCTTTCAAACACCCGCTCGAAGGCCAACCAGATAGCCCTCGGTGTTTGATGGTCCTGGATATACTCCAACATGTTGTCGGCAATCCGGGAAATCAAAAGCGATTTGCAGCGCCTATCCTTCTTTGCTCGCACTTCCGCCAATTTTACCTTTGCCTCCTTTACGCCCTGCTGGTCCTTCTCCTGGTCCACTAGTCGTTCATCGTCCGCAGCCTCCTGCTCGACGCAAGCCAAGAGCTGATGCTCTTCTAGCAGTACCGACACACGGTACTTCCACTGCGGATAATTCGACCCATCGAACAGGGGTACACGTACAAATTCCATATCTTTGTCCATGATAATCACTTTTAAACGTAGTGAAGATATGCTCGGCCCATAACCTAATAAGATATGTGGACGAAGATTATTATACAAAAAGGCTTTACTTCTTTGTCGATTCGCTTAACAGAACAGTCCGCGTGTGAAATAAAGCCTTTTTGTATAATAATCTTCGTCCACATATCTTATTATATACAACACCCAGCTAATGTTGACAACATGGAGGAATAGGTCTCTCAAATAATAGATGCATAACTCCTTGATAGAGATTTATTGATTGTGTCATTGAGCCACTCATTCACCGGGAGCTTCACAGTTCCTTTGCTCGTTGGGGAGCAAAGACAACAAAATCAAAAAGTGTCCAACGAACATGAACTAAAGTCAATGAACATTTTGAAAAAGTATTCTAAAAGAAATCGAAAAGGATCGAACAAGTCAAACAAACTTGAGGGAAAGAAATAAAAGTTACAAACTAAACCAAACTCCCAATTATTTCGCACTTTCTTTAGTACAATGATATTGTTTATGGGTAACCGAAACACCTTTTGTTCAGCGATATAAATGTTTATTTAAATTGCATGTTTATAAACTCATCAACGCATTTACAATTGCATTTACATTGTTTACATTTACACGGTTAAATTACAAAATTATTACATTTTTACAAAATAATCGAACAATACAATAATGAATCTAACTACATCTAGCTACAAGAAAATAAAATAATTAATCCTGCCAAAAACTGATCCATCCTTCTTTGAATTTTGATCCTTTGGGGCGTCGATTTCGGTATTCTTTTTTTCCGCCAGGTCATCTTCATCTTCGGAAAACATTTCCCCCTCTTCTTCTTCAATGTCCCCTAGCGAAGGTTTCCAGCCCTGGAAATGAGAGAAATCATGTGAATGTATAGTTTTACTACACATACGATTTTATTTTTCTCTTACTCACCAATACTTCTTCTTTTTTTGTCAGCCTCAGGTAGCAGACGCCGTAATCCTCGTCCACCACTTCCTCGTCTGCTTCATGCTCGTCGGCTACTTCCTCGTCTACTACTTCCTCGTATGCTTCATCCTCGACTGCTGCATCCTTTTCTGCTACTTCCTCGTCCGCCACTTCCTCGTCTGCTTTATCTTCGTATACTTCATCCTCGTCTACTTCATCCTCGTCTGCTACTTCCTCGTATCCTTCATCATCGGCTGGTGCATCCTTGTCTGCTATTTCCTTGTCTGCTACTTCCTCGTCTGCTACTACCTCGTCTGCTTCATTCTCGTCTGCTTCAACCTCGTCTGCTACTTTTTCATCTCCTGCATCTTCGTCTGCCACATCTTCCTCAATCCGGGGGTTGTTAAGTGGATCCAGGTATTCATTTTCTTCCTTGAAGCAGCAAATCACTAATTCATCCTCATTCGGCTCGAGCTTGACCCTGAAACAACAAAAGAAATCCATAATACCCATATCACAAATTTTGAGCATCCGTACTCAATCGTTACAAATGCTCAAATAACAACATATGTATGCTGCGATTGATTTATAGGCTGTTTCGAGGGCAGCAGATTGCATTTCATAGTCTACTAGATGCAATCGGTTAGATTTAAAATTTTAGCAATTTCTATTTAGATCTCAGTTGACTGAGCTTTAACATTTTTGCAATTTCTATTTAGATCTCAGTGCACACTGAGCTCTCAGTTAGCACCAGCGTTCAACATGGTAAAACATCGAAAGTGTATATTTACTCCGTGTAAGATTGTATATTTTATCTTACTTACCAAAAGCTATTATATTTTTCTTGCCCTGTGGCTATTGAATTTGTTGCTTTTGACTCAGTTTGTTAGTGAACTGTTGCCGGTATGTAAATATCAATCAAGAACAGAATTTACGAAGACTTCGTTGAAAAAATACTAAAAACTGTCAACAACAATACAATATGCATCGAGCCCAGAAGCAGCAGTGGAAACATTGGAATGAATTTGTGCTGGGTGACCGAAACAAGATGGACGACATTTCAAGAATTTGGCATAATTGGTGAAAAAAACAAAAACACGGCTCGAAAAATTCCGATGAATTTAATCCAATACCTTGCTCCAGTTTTAGTTTTGAATTTTTAGCAAACGTGACCAAATACCGCCACTTGCTTTTCGAATTGGCCTTTTCTTGCGATACATCCGACTGCACTCCGTTGAAATTGACGTGAGTGACGGTCCAAGTAGGAACCCAACGAACCTTTGACAATTTATTCAGCTTGGTCCGGCTTTGTGTTTACGGACCGCTTGCATCCGTGCAGTGATGTGTCTGTTGTTAATAAGTTTTACTGTTTCAAAATACTTTGAAAGATTTTATTTTCATTAGTTCTCCGTAGTTTTCGTGTGTAGGAAGTGGAGTATGATCATCATCGGCAAGACCGCCGATATACTAGATGTTTCAAATAGTTCAACCCGAGACAATCGGCAAAGTCCTTGCTGGTGCTTCCAAGCTATATACAACACCCAGCTAATGTTGACAACATGGAGGAATAGGTCTCTCAAATAGTAGATGCATAACTCCTTGATAGAGATTTATTGATTGTGTCATTGAGCCACTCATTCACCGGGAGCTTCACAGTTCCTTTGCTCGTTGGGGAGCAAAGACAACAAAATCAAAAAGTGTCCAACGAACATGAACTAAAGTCAATGAACATTTTGAAAAAATATTCTAAAAGAAATCGGAAACGATCGAACAAGTCAAACAAACTTGAGGGAAAGAAATAAAAGTTACAAACTAAACCAAACTCCCAATTATTTCGCACTTTCTTTAGTACAATGATATTGTTTATGGGTAACCGAAACACCTTTTGTTCAGCGATATAAATGTTTATTTAAATTGCATGTTTATAAACTCATCAACGCATTTACAATTGCATTTACATTGTTTACATTTACACGGTTAAATTACAAAATTATTACATTTTTACAAAATAATCGAACAATACAATAATGAATCCAACTACATCTAGCTACAAGAAAATAAAATAATTAATCCTGCCAAAAACTGATCCATCCTTCTTTGAATTTTGATCCTTTGGGGCGTCGATTTCGGTATTCTTTTTATCCTCCAGGTCATCTTCATCTTCGGAAAACATTTCCCCCTCTTTTTCTTCAATGTCCCCTAGCGAAGGTTTCCAGCCCTGGAAATGAGAGAAATCATGTTAATGTACAGTTTTACTACACATACGATTTTATTTTTTTCTGACTCACCAATACTTCTTCTTTTTTTGTCAGCCTCAGGTAGTAGACGCCGTAATCCTCGTCCACCACTTCCTCGTCTGCTTCATCATCGTCGGCTACATCCTCGTCTACTACTTCCTCGTATGCTTCATCCTCGACTGCTGCATCCTTTTCTGCTACTTCCTCGTCCGCCACTTCCTCGTCTGCTTTATCTTCGTATACTTCATCCTCGTCTACTTCATCCTCGTCTGCTACTTCCTCGTATCCTTCATCATCGGCTGGTGCATCCTTGTCTGCTATTTCCTTGTCTGCTACTTCCTCGTCTGCTACTACCTCGCCTGCTTCATCCTCGTCTGTTTCAACCTCGTCTGCTTCTTTTTCATCTGCTGCATCTTCGTCTGCCACATCTTCCTCAATCCGGGGGTTGTTAAGTGGATCCAAGTCTTTATTTTCTTCCTTGAAGCAGCAAATCACTAATTCATCCTCATTCGGCTCGAGCTTGACCCTGAAACAACAAAAGAAATCCATGATACCCATATCGCAAATTTTGAGCATCCGTATTCAATCGTTACAAATGCTCAAATAACAACATATGTATGCTGCGATTGATTTATAGGCTGTTTCGAGGGCAGCAGATTGCATTTCATAGTCTACTAGATGCAATCGGTTTGATTTAAAATTTTAGCAATTTCTAATTAGATCTCAGTTGACTGAGCTTTAACATTTTCGTAATTTCTATTTAGATCTCAGTGCACACTGAGCTCTCAGTTAGCACCAGCGTTCAACATGGTAAAACATCGAAAGTGTATATTTACTCCGTGTAAGATTTTACATTTTATCTTGCTTACCAAAAGCTATTGTATTTTTCTTGCCCTGTGGCTATTAAATTTGTTGCTTTTGACTCTGTTTGTTAGTGAACTGTTGCCGGTATGTAAATTACAATCAAGAACAGAATTTATGAAGACTTCGTTGAGAAAATACTAAAAACTGTCAACAACAATACAATATGCATCGAGCTCAGAAGCAGCAGTGGAAACATTGGAATGAATTTGTGCTGAGTGACCGAAACAAGATGGACGACATTTCAAGAATTTGGCATAATTGGTGAAAAAAACAAAAACACGGCTCGAAAAATTCAGATGAATTTAATCCAATACCTTGCTTCAGGTTTAGTTTTGAATTTTTAGCAAACGTGACCAAATACCGCTACTTGCTTTTCGAATTGGCCTTTTCTTGCGATACATCCGACTGCACTCCGTTGAAATTGACGTGAGCGACGGTCCAAGTAGGAACCCAAAACCTTTCACAATTTATTCAGCTAGGTCCGGCTTTGTGTTTACGGACCGCTTGCATCCGTGCAGTGATGTGTCTGTTGTTAATAAGTTTTACTGTTTCAAATAGTTCAACCCGAGACAATCGGCAAACTCCTTGCTGGTACTTCCAAGCTATATACTAATAAGATATGTGGACGAAGATTATTATACAAAAAGGCTTTATTTCACACGCGGTCTGTTTGTTAAGCGAATCGACAAAGAAGTGTTTTTTATACTATGGTTTCCGGTGCAAGGACACCACTGACAGCTTGCACCACTGACTGCTGGTTTAGACGCGTGAGTTCGATACTCACAGAGACGGAGATTGTAAATCCTAACACCCCCGCTCAATATCCGGAACATGCAAATCCCAATGTGGCTCGATGTTTTTGGAATAGACCCACCGGTAAACTTTTCGTCATCACTGTAGATAATAGAATAGAAAGTCAGCAACCTGCTCGCCGGTTGGCACGTATCGAACAGCTATACGCCCCCGCTGAATTTCTTCACGTATAAAGCGATGTCAAACATCGACATGCTTTAAACGTCCAGAGTCCCGTTCTTCCTCTACAACCCTGATGGTGGACTGGTTGTCTTCGTAATAGATCACTGGACTCTCCGGCTCCCAGGAAAGATCGTTCAGCAGACGTACCATCCAAATGCCATGGCATACTGTAGCGCTCAATGCCACGAGCTCTGCTTCCGTAGAGGACAGCGAAATGGTTGATTGTTTCCGGGTCAACCAACTAACAACACCACCGCATACTCGGAAAACGAATCCAGTTATTGAACGCCTATCCACCCAATCTGCATCAGCATATACCTCCATGACTGGAACCGTATCCTTCGCTGAGAATACCAGACCCAAGTCCAATGTTCCTTTGATGTAGCGCAATACTCTCTTGGCGTGGGTCCAATGCATTTCCGTTGGGCAGCTTTGGAATTGACTCAGATAGTTTACTGAAGCACACAGGTCCGGTCTTGACGTCAATGTCACATAAGTGAGACAACCCACTAACTCACGGTAAGGTTTCTCAGTACGTTCGGCTTCATCTCCCTTTTTTAAGTGAAGGCGACACTCCATCGGTGTTAATGCTGGCTTACAGTCAAACATATTGAAACGACGCAGCATATTCTGGAGAAATCCTTTCTGACTGATCCTAAGGGTCCGCCCTTCAATATCCCGGTCAATTTGCATACCAAGAAACGATTTCACTTCTCCAATATTTGTCATTTCGAATTCCTTTCCAAAGCATCTTTTCGTGATTTCTATCGCCTTCAGCTGACGACCAACCACAAGTAAGTCGTCCACGTACAGTACCAATAGGACCTGGTTACTTCCGGATCCCTTCACATAAAGGCATGGGTCGCTCAAGCTTCTGCTGAATCCTAGTCGTTCCACGAAGGTATGGAATCTTGTATTCCACGCTCGAGATGCCTGCTTAAGTCCATATAAGGAACGATTAAGACGGCATACCAGATTTTTACCTTTCTCAAATCCTTCTGGTTGAGTCATAAAAATCTCTTCTTCCAACTGGCCATTGAGGAATGCTGTCTTGACGTCCAGTTGCAGAACTCCAGCGTCAATTGTCTTCCGGCATCGTTTCTAATGCTGTGACAATGGTAACGTAAGCAGGACCAAGTGTCAACAGCAGGTAACACACGATGTCGAGTTCCTCCAGCTTCGCTCCGGTCGATCGGTAATCTCGAATGAGCCGATCGAAGGTCAGGAAATGATCCTGCAACCTTCCTCCGTTGTGCCGCAGTGTGAGTATCTTCTTTTGCAGGAAAAGGCGGCTGGCAACGCCTTTCCTTTCAAACACCCGCTCGAAGGCCAACCAGATAGCCCTCGGTGTTTGATGGTCCTGGATATACTCCAACATGTTGTCGGCAATCCGGGAAATCAAAAGCGATTTGCAGCGCCTATCCTTCTTTGCTCGCACTTCCGCCAATTTTACCTTTGCCTCCTTTACGCCCTGCTGGTCCTTCTCCTGGTCCACTAGTCGTTCATCGTCCGCAGCCTCCTGCTCGACGCAAGCCAAGAGCTGATGCTCTTCTAGCAGTACCGACACACGGTACTTCCACTGCGGATAATTCGACCCATCGAACAGGGGTACACGTACAAATTCCATATCTTTGTCCATGATAATCACTTTTAAACGTAGTGAAGATATGCTCGGCCCATAACCTAATAAGATATGTGGACGAAGATTATTATACAAAAAGGCTTTACTTCTTTGTCGATTCGCTTAACAGAACAGTCCGCGTGTGAAATAAAGCCTTTTTGTATAATAATCTTCGTCCACATATCTTATTATATACAACACCCAGCTAATGTTGACAACATGGAGGAATAGGTCTCTCAAATAATAGATGCATAACTCCTTGATAGAGATTTATTGATTGTGTCATTGAGCCACTCATTCACCGGGAGCTTCACAGTTCCTTTGCTCGTTGGGGAGCAAAGACAACAAAATCAAAAAGTGTCCAACGAACATGAACTAAAGTCAATGAACATTTTGAAAAAGTATTCTAAAAGAAATCGAAAAGGATCGAACAAGTCAAACAAACTTGAGGGAAAGAAATAAAAGTTACAAACTAAACCAAACTCCCAATTATTTCGCACTTTCTTTAGTACAATGATATTGTTTATGGGTAACCGAAACACCTTTTGTTCAGCGATATAAATGTTTATTTAAATTGCATGTTTATAAACTCATCAACGCATTTACAATTGCATTTACATTGTTTACATTTACACGGTTAAATTACAAAATTATTACATTTTTACAAAATAATCGAACAATACAATAATGAATCTAACTACATCTAGCTACAAGAAAATAAAATAATTAATCCTGCCAAAAACTGATCCATCCTTCTTTGAATTTTGATCCTTTGGGGCGTCGATTTCGGTATTCTTTTTTTCCGCCAGGTCATCTTCATCTTCGGAAAACATTTCCCCCTCTTCTTCTTCAATGTCCCCTAGCGAAGGTTTCCAGCCCTGGAAATGAGAGAAATCATGTGAATGTATAGTTTTACTACACATACGATTTTATTTTTCTCTTACTCACCAATACTTCTTCTTTTTTTGTCAGCCTCAGGTAGCAGACGCCGTAATCCTCGTCCACCACTTCCTCGTCTGCTTCATGCTCGTCGGCTACTTCCTCGTCTACTACTTCCTCGTATGCTTCATCCTCGACTGCTGCATCCTTTTCTGCTACTTCCTCGTCCGCCACTTCCTCGTCTGCTTTATCTTCGTATACTTCATCCTCGTCTACTTCATCCTCGTCTGCTACTTCCTCGTATCCTTCATCATCGGCTGGTGCATCCTTGTCTGCTATTTCCTTGTCTGCTACTTCCTCGTCTGCTACTACCTCGTCTGCTTCATTCTCGTCTGCTTCAACCTCGTCTGCTACTTTTTCATCTCCTGCATCTTCGTCTGCCACATCTTCCTCAATCCGGGGGTTGTTAAGTGGATCCAGGTATTCATTTTCTTCCTTGAAGCAGCAAATCACTAATTCATCCTCATTCGGCTCGAGCTTGACCCTGAAACAACAAAAGAAATCCATAATACCCATATCACAAATTTTGAGCATCCGTACTCAATCGTTACAAATGCTCAAATAACAACATATGTATGCTGCGATTGATTTATAGGCTGTTTCGAGGGCAGCAGATTGCATTTCATAGTCTACTAGATGCAATCGGTTTGATTTAAAATTTTAGCAATTTCTAATTAGATCTCAGTTGACTGAGCTTTAACATTTTCGTAATTTCTATTTAGATCTCAGTGCACACTGAGCTCTCAGTTAGCACCAGCGTTCAACATGGTAAAACATCGAAAGTGTATATTTACTCCGCGTAAGATTGTATATTTTAACTTACTTACCAAAAGCTATTATATTTTTCTTGCCCTGTGGCTATTGAATTTGTTGCTTTTGACTCAGTTTGTTAGTGAACTGTTGCCGGTATGTAAATATCAATCAAGAACAGAATTTACGAAGACTTCGTTGAGAAAATACTAAAAACTGTCAACAACAATACAATATGCATCGAGCCCAGAAGCAGCAGTGGTAACATTGGAATGAATTTGTGCTGAGTGACCGAAACACGATGGAGGACATTTCAAAAATTTGGCATAATTGGTGAAAAAACAAAAACACGGCTCGAATACCTCCAATGAATTTAACCCAATACCTTGCTCCAGTTTTAGTTTTGAATTTTTAGCAAACGTGACCAAATACCGCCACTTGCTTTTCGAATTGGCCTTTTCTTGCGATACATCCGACTGCACTCCGTTGAAATTGACGTGAGTGACGGTCCAAGTAGGAACCCAACGAACCTTTGACAATTTATTCAGCTTGGTCCGGCTTTGTGTTTACGGACCGCTTGCATCCGTGCAGTGATGTGTCTGTTGTTAATAAGTTTTACTGTTTCAAAATACTTTGAAAGATTTTATTTTCATTAGTTCTCCGTAGTTTTCGTGTGTAGGAAGTGGAGTATGATCATCATCGGCAAGACCGCCGATATACTAGATGTTTCAAATAGTTCAACCCGAGACAATCGGCAAAGTCCTTGCTGGTACTTCCAAGCTACATACAACACCCAGCTAATGTTGACAACATGGAGGAATAGGTCTCTCAAATAGTAGATGCATAACTCCTTGATAGAGATTTATTGATTGTGTCATTGAGCCACTCATTCACCGGGAGCTTCACAGTTCCTTTGCTCGTTGGGGAGCAAAGACAACAAAATCAAAAAGTGTCCAACGAACATGAACTAAAGTCAATGAACGTTTTGAAAAAATATTCTAAAAGAAATCAAAAAGGATCGAACAAGTCAAACAAACTTGAGGGACAGAAATAAAAGTTACAAACTAAACCAAACTCCCAATTATCTCGCACTTTCTTTAGTACAATGATATTGTTTATGGGTAACCGAAACACCTTTTGTTCAGCGATATAAATGTTTATTTAAATTGCATGTTTTTAAACTCATCAACGCATTTACATTTACATCTACATTGTTTACATTTACATGGTTAAATTACAAAATTATTACATTTTTACAAAATAATCGAACAATACAATAATGAATCTAACTACATCTAGCTACAAGAAAATAAAATAATTAATCCTGCCAAAAACTGATCCATCCTTCTTTGAATGTTGTTCCTTTCGGGCGTCGATTTCGGTATTCTTTTTTTCTTCCAGGTCATCTTCGGAAAACATTTCCCCCTCTTCTTCTTCAATGTCCCCTAGCGAAGGTTTCCAGCCCTGGAAATGAGAGAAATCATGTGAATGTATAGTTTTACTACACATACGATTTTATTTTTCTCTTACTCACCAATACTTCTTCTTTTTTTGTCAGCCTCAGGTAGCAGACGCCGTAATCCTCGTCCACCACTTCCTCGTCTGCTTCATCCTCGTCGGCTACTTCCTCGTCTACTACTTCGTCGTATGCTTCATACTCGTCTGCTGCATCCTTTTCTGCTACTTCCTCGTCTGCTTTATCTTCGTCTACTTCATCCTCGTCTGCCACTTTCTCGTCTGCTTTATCTTCGTCTACTTCATCCTCGTCTGCTACTTCCTCGTATCCTTTATCATCGGCTGGCGCATCCTTGTCTGCTGCATCCTTGTCTGCTATTTCCTCGTCTGCTTCAACCCTGTTTGCTACTCCCTCGTCTGCTTCATCGTCGTCTGCTTCAACCTCGTCTGCTACTTTTTCATTTGCTGCATCTTCGTCTGCCACATCTTCCTCAATCCGGGGGTTGTTAAGTGGATCCAAGTCTTTATTTTCTTCCTTGAAGCAGCAAATCACTAATTCATCCTCATTCGGCTCGAGCTTGACCCTGAAACAACAAAAGAAATCCATAATACCCATATCGCAAATTTCGAGCATCCGTACTCAATCGTTACAAATGCTCAAATAACAACATATGTATGCTGCGATTGATTTATAGGCTGTTTCGAGGGCAGCAGATTGCATTTCATAGTCTACTAGATGCAATCGGTTAGATTTAAAATTTTAGCAATTTCTATTTAGATCTCAGTTGACTGAGCTTTAACATTTTCGCAATTTCTATTTAGATCTCAGCGCACACTGAGCTCTCAGTTAGCACCAGCGTTCAACATGGTAAAACATCGAAAGTGTATATTTACTCCGTGTAAGATTGTATATTTTATCTTACTTACCAAAAGTTATAATATTTTTCTTGCCCTGTGGCTATTGAATTTGTTGCTTTTGACTCAGTTTGTTAGTGAACTGTTGCCGGTATGTAAATATCAATCAAGAACAGAATTTACGAAGACTTCGTTGAGAAAATACTAAAAACTGTCAACAACAATACAAAATGAGTCGAGCCCAGCTGGGTATGGAATGGGCGATAATTAAGTAATTTTTTTCAATTCAGCATTTCTGCATAATTTAGCCATTTTCTGTGGTTAGAACTCCCGGTAGGTATACTTATTACGATTACAATAGGGAGCATATGTAATCGGTACGTACGAACCAATGTTTCACGTCAGTTTTATGAGCTCACGCAGGGAACCACAGCTGGAATGAAATGAAAACAAACGCACCCGTTAACACACGCATCAGAAATGGTATGTTCATTTCAGAGATCCAGGTCGTTCCCAGATATATTTTCTGAAAGGTCACTCAAATATTCTTTAAGGTTAACCAAGAGATTGTCCTCTACAGGATGATTATGTTATAAAGAACTATTCAAATTATGGCTTCACCATGAACCGAATTTACAGACTTTTTCATGTCAACTTAAAGTAGGACTAGAAACCATAAAAAAGGTTTTAAAAGCTACTATTAGGAAACTGAGATGGCAAAAATATCATCGTACTGTTTGCTTCTGGGAATGAAGGCGGTAAAACAGGAATAGATTTTAGGAAGAGTAGAGATCCAAGTGAGGTTATTCGTATCTTGTCACGTAAAAATCAGTTTCATGTGCTTAGGACCTGCACATGGTGCCGTACTTATTTACTATTGCACGGGGTAATACAAGATATGGGAACCGAATAACAACAAAGACCAAAAGCTTTAATGACTTTCTGAGCTGAGCAGTTTATTTTCACGTGAGCAAGCAGCAATTATAAGAGAAGGTTTAAGGTACTTTAGAGTTAAGAAATATAAAAGTGTTAGAATTAAGGCGCTTTGAGGGCATAGCGGATGAGGAAAGATAATACCAATATAAACATAAAAGCATATAAAGTTCAAATGAAACCAACGGAGAAAAGGATAGTTTTGGAAACTAAATCAGCAGCTAGCTACTAAGCTAAGTATCGAAAGAACGAGAACGAGAATTTGTTTCCTTATTTCTCCATTCGGTGCAGTTCAATTTCTTCTCAATGTTTTTCATTACCTGCACGATTATTTTTTAAATGCTCAACTTTACTGTGACATTCAAGTATGAGGTTTGAATGTAGTTTGACTTTTCCAACTTATTATTAATCATATGTCGATGCATTATGTACACACACTGTGTAGAACAAAATTAAATTTACTAAAATACATGGCATGTGTAATGTGGCAATGAACCGCCGTTTTTGGTTGGTGTGTTAAACCCTGTGTCATATATGTTAAAGCTAAACCTTTCCGGCCTTCCATTGTTCATAATCACCAGAATCAAAGTGACTGTCAAGTCTAAAGCTGGAACTCGCATTTGTCTTCGAACAATTCTCTATCTCGCTAGATTTTGCAGACAATTGAGCACACTAGGATGCACTTTGATAAGATCAGAGTGTATGGATGCATGATGCATCCTGCGCCAGCTGGCAGCTGTGGCGTACAGCTACAATCTATCAGGATATGCGAAGACCTCTAATCTGCGTGCAATAGATTACGCCTTCGTTCGTCGAAATCGTTCCGGCTACGCTTCGTGGTGCGGAATCCGCAGTTAATGGTCCGCTGTCGAAAGGGCCGTTGTTAATCAAATCAAACAAATGATGCACACCAACGCAATAGCACGCACCGACTCAAAGGGAATGCATTGCTCGTGTGCATGTGTGTGTGTGTGTCAGAAAGGGACCCACTGGGAGCGGGGGCACATACTACACTAATCTACGGCCTGGGAGCAATTAGCTGCGACCAGTATCGTTGATCAAATTGTGTGCCGATGGAAAGCAAGTGCACGTACATTTTCGGGTCGGTTCGATCGACGCTTCAACACGTACCTCTACCGGCAAGTGCGCCGTGTCACGTGTGCCGATTATTGGGGCACTAATCTAATTTTCCATCGTGGCGCCGTGCAGCACTTCCGACATCGATGGACGCCATCATAATGGCACGTTAACGAACGATAATGGGCGTGAATTATGAATCGAAATTAACCGGTTTCTTTCCGGCCCGGGTTATCGGGCGGACTCCCTCGGGAGCCGGTGTGGATCCGGTGGCCACACAGCATACAAGTAATTGCTTTCGTCCCGTAGCCCTCCTCCCGCGGGCGTCTGCTTTCCCCCAGGCCCACCCCGTAGTTCGTTGCTCCGGAGAGTTTCCCCAACAACGGACGTGCCAGCTTGCCCGGGAAGCCAGCCTGGCGCAGCAGACGGATGGAAAAGTTAGTTTTGCGTTTCGGGAGCAGAGGAAAGTCGGGTGACAGCTGGCGGCCCGATTATCAGCCCACCCGCATGTATGTCCGGTTTTTGGAAACTGTCGAACATGCCCAGCTTTGGTCGATGCCGTGCTGATGCGAGGGGATTGTTAATTAGAGGACGTTCGCGAATAGTTGCCTTGGTTGTCGGGAAAAGATATCGCCATCCGTCCGTATGCGTTTGTCTGTGGTGATATTCGATAGCGGAACACAAATCAAATGATGTTTTGCCTTGAAGCAAAGTAGACGAGTGCTGAAGGGAAATGAATCTGACAATCACCAGTCTAGTGATCGCAGCCGGAAGAAGCGTACAGGGTGCTATAAACGAACAGAATCCGATAAACAGGTTGGAAAATTGCAGCCTTAAACACCACACTTTCCGGGTTATTGGATCAATTCATTCGAAAGTTTGCGCAGGAGAGTGAACGAAACGCCAGCATAGCGTTGATAGGAACAGATGACGCGATCAAGACAGTTAATCTGGTTCATTTTGAGCTTGTACTGACGCTTCTATTCTCTGAATATGTCAACCATCATACACTAGCCTTGTGTAGAACAGGGTTGATTCAGTCATCATTATTTAACTTTAGTCATTATAAGAAGGAAAATAAATTATTAGAAAAAAAGACAGCTCGTCTTGAGAAGGGACGTTTTGTAAACCACCTTTTAGGAGAAGTGTAATTTTCTGGAGAATATAATTACTATCCTATTTTGAAGGTCAAAATAATACCACTTTTACATTAAAGATTTTGAAATGCGCTCTGATGTCATTGCAAATCAAGGCATTATGTTCCGCCGGAGGAAGCGATGCATTATTTTAAAATTTCAAAAACACTACAACTTCCTGCGAACCAGTTACTATTTTAATTATTTGTGCCGCGATAATGGTTTTGAATGCGATGAAACAATTCCCGCACACCAACGACGCTATATAAGCGTTCAATGGCGAAACATCTGGCAGTTTTTGGTGTGCGTTTCTGAATATGCATCACAAAACGCTTGAGTGAACCTGATGGCAACCGGAGCGTCATCCATTTGGCCGCTCGAGGGTGCACCCGGTCCGGTGGAAAAGGGCCAATTTGGGAGAGTGGGGGATCCCTGCCTCGGTTCGGTTTTCCCCCGGCCGATTCCGGGATGAAAGGATTGCGAGTCTGGCCGCGAAGCTTCGCTCGTCAAGCGTGATTTTATTGCGCTTTATTTTAATAATTATTTTCCGAAATGAGGCGGCGTTTCGAGCTGTGAAGAAAAGCCCTCGCTCGGGTGTTCCGGCGCTCGGGCGGAATCGGCGGACATCGGCGGGAGAGGGGACGTGCAAATTGGAACTCAAACTCGGACTCGGTCAGTCATTCGTTTTCCGACAGAGAAATTTGCGTTTGAAGGCCCGCTTAACGTTTGGTGGGTTGAGGAACGATTTTCAATCTCTGCTCTAGGGGTGGGTAGAAAGGATGTTGCTGGGCTGGCTTGGCGGGAAGCGGAGCCTTGTGGGTACCGACATTTGTGGAACATTATTATCCTAGTGGCAATTGCAGCAGCTCAACACTGCCATAGTAAAAGCTTAGCCACGGATGTAGATGATGGGAAAGAGCAAAATGAGTTTTCAAATAAACGATCTTGAAAATATTCAGTTTTGTGTGGAAATTAGATGCAAATAATACTGATGGCATGTTAGAACATCTATGCAAGTAGTTCAATATCAACGTTTGCTAGACGTCGTCCAGAAACATGCAGTATAGTGATGTGCATTGATTTGTACTTAGTTTTTGTTCTCAATTAAAACCCAAGGCTTGCCCAAGAAATAGTGTTCCTTGGCGTTTCTCCTTCAATGTTTTAAATTGTTTTGAATATCTATGATTCCAATAGGACATTTAATCAAATGCAACTTTCAGCACAGAATAAGGATTCATAGCAAAAACAAATATTTTAAGAACTTGTTTTGACATGAGACTTTTTAATCATGAATATGTACATACGTTAGCATAAAACCATACAAAAGTCCAATATGCAAATCATTTTGATAGGAGATTTTGTAAACAATTAATGTATACGATGCCACAAAATCATGCAAATGCACAATACACACAAAATTAAGATTATGTTGTTTACATTGTGTCGCATTTTTTATGTTCAACTGATTTCTCATAGCTAATCTCAGAACGATCGATCCCGAGCCGGCTCCAAGTTAAACGTGTCATGCTCTAAAGGTTTGTTAGTAAATAAGCAAACCAAAGTAAATACACAAGTAGTCACGATAAAGTTAATTTATGTTTAGGGAAAATGATATGCTTTGAAATTGATGCTTTGATTTGTTATGATTGGCTAAATTAATTTTATGACCCAGATTGTACCAGAATTGTACCAAAATGAAATGGACGAATAGCAATTTAATTCCGCATTGGGACCTTGTCTGTCCATTGAGTTTTCATTCTAAATAAAGAAACAAATACACAAAAGTGAAACTTAAACAGGAATGTGAAATGTTAGGTTTAGTACAAAAATGGTGCCCTCTTACGCCGAAAAACTGAAAAACTAAAGACAGTGCGCTCATAAAAGTTAAAAAAATAATGTGTTGATAATACTTGTGAATTGTTCTTTAACGGGGTCCATTTGGGACAATATATTTTTAAATTGTATAGTTCAGGGAAACGATTGCAGAAGAGGACATCCTACTGATGCTTTTTACCGCACTTACTACTGCTGCTGCTAACCTGTACAACATTCGTCCAATTTATCATAATCGGTCCTGAGAGATTAGTCCGCAGCGAATCAGGGAAGAAAACAATCAAACCGTTTTGCCGAATTATTTTGACAGTTTCAACCAGAAACTTGCCTCGTTCTTGTATAAAACAATAAACTATGGTCA
This sequence comes from Anopheles coustani, assembly GCF_943734705.1. Taxonomy (NCBI): domain Eukaryota; kingdom Metazoa; phylum Arthropoda; class Insecta; order Diptera; family Culicidae; genus Anopheles; species Anopheles coustani. Next base: position 59,482,290 of record NC_071289.1, read on the forward strand.
TTCTTTGCAAAACATATCGAGCCTCTTGACGGTTAACCTAATCCCAGTGAAAAGTGTATAGGTGGGTGGGCGTCAGCCACAACCGGTTTCTACAACATACCAGACCCATACAACATGAGCCCCCAAATGATGATGTTTGGTTGAAGTGTTCCGGTCCATTTTCACTCGTTTCTCAGTTGCCGCGAAACGTTGTCGAAGCAATCCAGTGTAGATGGCTGCTGGAGAAAATAATTAAATAATGGGTTATTTATTTTTAGGCCCCGGATGAGTTTTTACTGAAAATAGGAACAATCAGAAGATGTTCATTCCTCATGATGTTCATCATGCGGTTTATTTACTTGGAATATCTTTAACTACGAAGCATATGTATTATGGTAGAGAATATTAATTATTAATAATGATTAGCATAAAGTTACATGCTTTTCTAACAATAACTAAAATATAAATTATACTAGTTACCTCGCTAATGGAGCCTTAACACAATATTTCTGGATTAATTGTTGGTGACATTAAGGATATTCAATTTTAAAAGGCGGAAATATAGCCATTGGGAAAAACACGACCTGTTCAACACGTTGGTAAATTCGAGAAACACAATATGGAGCAAAGATCAATCTCGTTTAGGAAACTTTAATGATTTCCTTCCCATCTTGTTAACAACCACGACAAGAATAAAGCAGTAAGCAGAATTAGTTTTAAAACGATGAATGCAGACTTCAAGCAATGCGACCCCAAGCTTTATTCAACAAACACAGAAGCACATGTTTCACCGGAGGATGTGAAGCGGTAGAAATTTGAATTCCTAGCGTGTCGAGTGAACCGATCGCACCAACACACGCGGCTAAAAAGGCCAAATGGCAAGGTTCTACGAAGCTACAGCGACGCTATATAGCGAGGGCAAGATGATCAGTGACGCAGCTAATGCCAAATACCGCCCGTCGAAATCGTAGACGACCGTGAACGGATCGGCAATACAGGTCGAGGAAAAAGAAACTCGGTATCTGACATTTGACGTGTCACGTTCGCATTTGCGAGAAGCTACTGAATGAAAGACATTAAGAAACCGAAGTCAAAAACATGGGAAAAGAAACTTCGAAAAGCATCGTCCGAAAGCAGCATGCATCTCTTCGCAAGCGCCACGGAGATTCGCCGTTGTCGAACGAAAAGGCTGACACAAGGGGTTTTTCCGGTGGCAACATCCGTGAAACGGTGGCTGGCTCGGTGTCCCGAAATTGTCGTTCTGCAATTCGGGCCCCCCAAAAACGCTGGAACGCTCGCTCGCTCGTTTGGATCGGAGGAAAATTCATGACAAACTGTGTTGAATGAGTTTAGCTTGTGTCACGCCGAACGGGGTTTCCTATGATTCGGTGACTCGTTTGAAGTCCTTCCATTCATTCGTTCCGCCTGGTGCTGGTGGGAGGTTGTTGGAAAATTTTTCGTTTTTTTAGCCGCTCTCTTCCTGCCTTTTTTCTATTTTTCCCCCCTGAAGAAGATGTTCTTTCTTTTATGTTCCCATTCTTTTATTTGCTCCGGAGCTCATTTTTCCTCAGTGATTTCGTTGTCAGCTTCCGAAAACTTGCCGGGGACCGGCTCATGCAAATGAGTTCGCTCGAGACGACAGGCCCCGGGGAGGAAGGACGTCATTCGCACCGGAAATGCGGCGGTGGTGGATCGTTTGCTTGAAATTTCATTGTAAGCTTCCTTTGCACGGAAAACGCATGAATTGTGTACAAGGAAAAATTTGGCCATTCTCTTGTCGGCCCGTGCAGCTGTCTCCGGTTTCTGCCGGTCCGTCTGCCTAATCCCCGGCCCGTTCCGTCCTTCCCTTCTCCGGCAGCGGCTCATGCTGCATGTTTGGCATTAGTTGAGGTGCTCGATAAGGATAATGGAGTTTATTGCCGGGAGCCAATGCCGGAATAAGTCCGTCTGTCACCGTACGGTATCTGAGATTTTTGCTAGTTTCCCTCGGTGAGAGTGCTTCTGCGGAGTTTGCCAAAATGGGAAACGACAGACACTCGGGCAGGCACTATACATCCCAAGCTCGGTGAGAAGTGACGCAAAAGGACGGCAAGACGCATTGCCCCGTAGCGAAGTGGATAAAATCATAGTTGAATTTTTTGAATACAAACGACATTAGATTATAACGTCAGTTACGCTCTTTAATGCCCGATTTCGTGCGACTGACAACGCTTCGGGCTAATCTTCCGCACTCTCCTCCACTCCTCCAGCAAGGCAAAGGGTAAAGATGATGGGAATGTCTTTGGGCATTAGGAGGAAGACAAGTTTAGAATCAGAAATGAGCAATTTGAGCAAAGCCCTCCATTGTTCACTAGAGTTCATCCAGGGGACACTGTTGTTAAAATACGTCTGATAAGGATACAATTTTCCGCACTCGGAACAACGTAAGGGCTTTCCGGGTTCGGGGTGTGTTTAATAGATTTCAAGGATTCGGCCCCAGGCTTAAACGAACGGCACCGGTTCCCGCAAGAGATTTAAAGTATATTCAATTTAATGCCCAAAGTCCTTCAATTTGATTACCCATATCGAGACGATACTTTTTCCCACCGTTTCCCCGATCCGCGCGCATGAAGTTTATCTTCCGAACAGATTGCCGAACATATTTTCATACATCATTTCATAAAGGGAGCCGGGACGGCACCGTCACCCCCCCCTGGCAGATCCATTAGCCAGCCCTTAGAGCTAATAGTCGATTTTGTCTTCCGCTCGTTGCGGACACGGATTCGGTTTTGGGAGGAAAGATAAAGTTTTCAACCCTCGGCACACGGGGGGGAGGAGGGCTACGATAAAGTGCTAAGAGAGGGGATGTTAGAGGATGATCTGCTCTAAGCGAAATATCGAAAGCCTCCATTTTGCTTGGACGGACCGGGGCTTCGGTACTCGGGGTCGTGTTGTTGATACGAGCGCCATCAAGCAACGCCGATGCTCCCGTGTGGATATTCTGTCGCGACGGAACGGCAGTTTCGTTGAGGACCAGTGGCCTCGCCCATTCTCCCTTTCGGGTCCAACCACGGCCGGCCACCTCCTTCATCATTTTTATTGACATTTATTTAGCGCCGATCCGTGTTGCATGGCGCGTGGCCTCCAGTGGATGGGGAGCTCCAGTAAGCCCGGCTTGGCTTTCCCGGGAGGGTTTGAAGTTTTCCAAGCTTCTCTCGTCCTCTGCTGGTCGCGACGGTCGCATCGAAGGCGAAGAAACCAGAAAAAATCGGAACAAATAACCATTCGTTGGTCATCTAGAATCGTGCGCACAGTAGGAAAGCGGAAAACGAATGGCATTTTGTTGTGAAGCGAAGATAAACTCGCGAACCGGCGGACTGCACTGAGGGCCGAGGGTAGGGACTACACCGGGAGGGGGAGGGTCAATGGCTAAAGGTAAGATTTAAGCAACGGCACGGAACGGCGGCGCGGCTGTTTTACGATGGTGCTAATAAATAATCATGTTAACAAGATTTTAATAGCTGATTCTCCACTTTCATGACCATCGAGGGGTCGTGATTCGAGTTCTTACATCGGTGGTTATGTGATATGTGTTCTTGTGTTTTTCTTCATTTTTTCCTCGTGTTCGCTCTGTGCCGTTCTTTTGTTCATGGGATGAGGATAAGGACCATTACAACCCTGTTGCTGCCTTTTGGACGTACGAAGCGGGACATTATGTCACCGTTTTGTTATCAATTTTATACCACCATTATTATTTCGTTTATCTGGTTGCGGGAAGCAATATTTGGATTTACCCTTCTTAGTTCGTTAAAAGGGAATTGAACCAGTCAGTTGTGGGCGGGCATGTGGGTGTTTAAGCATATTGAAAAGTCAGTCTTTAGCTCGTCCCTTTTCCTATATGTTTAATGTGAACGGAATTTTATTTACTTCTATGAATCATTTCTCGGAAAAAGAAAACGGAACAATGGCGGACACTGGGACAGTTCGGGTCTTTTTTTTTATGACTATTGATATGATACTTTTTCGTCCAAAACACCATACAAGTTCTTGGAGCTACCATAAATTCCTTTGTGTGTGTTTTGCTAGCAATCATGTGGCCATAAACATGTCCTCGAAAATAGCACACTGGCTCGTAAAGAATACCCACAGCTGCACGTTGGTGTGCGTGGTCCCCAAAGCCGTTCGGCGAAACATGTTCGGTTCACAATAATCGTTATCGAAGCCGTTGGCCGAGGTAATGGATGGGCCTGAAACACGTTTCCACTGTTTATAGCAATGGGTCAATTTTTAAACTTTGTTGATGCAATTTATAGCAAAGTTTATTTCGATCAATCTTTTCGTGCGAAAATGTCCCGCGTCAGACATGATGTCTTACATGTGCTGCCGTGCGGGATGGGGATCTTTTCGAACAAAGAAAATCTCAGCTTGATTGCTTTAATGTCCCAAGGTTGTTGGTTCCTTTACAAACCGTTTTTCCCATTTTCAAATGAATAGTTTAGCTGAAGTTTGTCAGGAGGTTGAGAGGAGGAGTTCAGTTTAAGTCGCTTGACTGACATCGTTGGCCCACTTCAAACACAATGCCAGCCATTTGTTCGCATTTTCCACGTTGGCCTCCCGGGAGCGGCGGGTTGAAAACCGAGAAAGTAATCCCATGAATAGCTTTTTAACAGTTACACCCGGCTGGCGAATTATCTGCCTGCCAAATTTCCAATGGTTCCAATTAGCATTAAAAGTTCCTCGAACACGAAACTTGAGGCACTTGAGAGAACGGTACGGGAGTCGTTTGAGCGTGTGTGTGTGTGTTTTTGCAAATTTGGGATGATCGAAAAGGTTCCTTTAGCTTTAAAGTTACTATCGAGCCATCTGACCATGACCCACTCCACTTCAACTAAAGAATGTAAGGATGAAACCCGCGCAAATGGCTGAACTTCTGAACCTTGCCAGTCGGTACAAAAGCCGGCTCGAGGAGAAGTGGATGGGAAACTTTCCCGAATTTCTGATCCGTCACTACCGTCGGGTGATCCTTGGCAACCCTTGGAATGCTGTCAGGTTAGCAGACGAACCCGGAAGAGAGAAAAAAAAGATAACCTTCACCCGGAAACGGGTTTGTCCGCATACGGGTTTGCCTGGGATGGGGTTCATCCCGTGTAGGTCCTTAAAGCACTCAGTAAACGGAAGTACCAGTACGCACGTCCCACGACGCTCCAGGCTTTGCCGGGGACCATTTTAGTGCCCATTGTTGACGAACCGGACCTTCCGCACCGCACGAAGATTTGCGTTGTAACGTTTTTATGTCAACAATTATTTAACCCACCGACCGGAATACAATCATTTGTGCTTGTTTCCGCAAAAACGGGCGTTCGTTCGGGAGACTTGTCCTTACTTCCAGACTGCCGAGCACCCCATCGTGGAGGGAAAATTCCTCTCGGAAGAGCTTCGAAAACTTGTGCCCCGGGTTTTTGTAGTGCCATTTTCAGGATCGGTTCTTCTCCATTTGGATCCAGTAACGATTCGATGCACGGCACGTACGGCCCAAGTACGGTGCGGGAAAGGCCCGGTTCCGTCAGTTAACATGTTGACGAAGCCCTTTTTGTGGAATGAACTATCCACGGTGAAGGGTGAAGATGAAAAACTCGACGGAACCGGCTTAAGAAGGCTCGTGAACGGGTATATAGACGGAAGCTGAAGTTGATTGAGTGGAAATGTTTCATTATGTGTAAAATTTGATTTGCAACGTCGGTGGCTAGGGTCAATGGTGGTGAAGGTTTGATTACACATATGAGAACAACCGCATGGGAAACGCTGGTCAATGGCCGAGCCGGAACCCGGTGGTCTGGAACAAGGTGGGAGCAAAGTGCTGCTAAGCGGTTCTGTTCGCTGCGAAACTCCGCCATTTCCCAGGTGAGCCTTTTAATTTTTTTTTCTCCACTCCGCAATCGGGGTTCTGTAAACAAAATGAGTTGACAATGTGCCCATTTCTGCGTGTGCACCATGATTGATAAGCGATCCTAAAACAAGCGCATGAATTATTGAAGCGTTCGGAATGAACACAGACCGCTTTGATTACAGATCGGTAGCATTTTTCGCCATCAATGATTTACCAGCGCTCGGTGGACGGGAAAGTGGGAAACATTCGACCGGTCTAGCTTTGTTTTTTGTTGCATCATTTTTCTAGTCCCTCCACTCGGGTCCATTGTACTTCCGCGATTGTTCGAACAACAAATAACAAATGGCCAGCCCGACCATAAGCCATTTCCATCAACATTCGTCAGGTGTATAAATCCCGACCGCTGTCGGTTGTCGATCGTATCGGAGCTTTTCTCTGGCGCGGGGGGCAACCGCTTCCAATTTGTTCACTTCGGTTGCACTGACGGACGCGAGGTGGAAGTACAATATCGTATATGCAGCTGCATGGGAAATGCAGTGCAGTTCACGGCCCGGTATGGAAATGTCTCTATCTATCAACTGCTATTGGTTGTGAGGAATCAATGTGGTGGGTAGTTTATGAGCGCTAGAGTTGGGTGGTACAAAGTGCACAAAGCGAGCTATTGTTTCAGATGTTTTTCGATGATTAACGAAGCACGTCCTTTATGCAGTAACCACAATGTTGGCTTACATTTACCATGAGTGTTGTCGTTATGATTTTGATCCAATCCGATTGATGTACTGGTTCATATAAAATTACACCACCCGTAAAGCGGCGTTTTTATAACTACTGTATACGTAGTAATTTAATTTGATTATTTTTATTTTTATTAGAAATACAATAAGTTATCTTTCAAACTGAAAACACAATTAAGGTATTTTTATGCCAAGTTAAATATTATAAATGTCAAATGCCAATCAATTTGTTGATGTGATTATTTATTGAAGCGGCGTCCAATATATTCTCATACACTTTTGTCATAGAGGCGTAGTGCTCCCGTCATAGTTGATACTTTTTACATACACTCTGGTGCAAAATTGATCGGACAAAAAATGTGTTTAGTAAATTAGGTTAAAAGGGATGAAAAAAACTGTTTTCAATCATTTTTCAATTAGGTTTTCTTTGTTAAGATTGGATCTCAGTAAAATTAAATCAAAATACTAAATAATATTGTTTTCAAAACTTTCCTGAAACAAAAGACACAAAATAGTTCAAATTCAATGTGCATAAATGATCGAATGATGCAGAGATAACATTTTTTTTATTTAATAGTTGATTTATTTTACTGTTTTAGTAATGCATATTTCCTCATTTGTACTTAATAACGTCTGCCAAGCGTTTTGGCATGGATTCGAATAAATTGTTATTTGTTTCTAGACGTAGACAGTTCCATACAGCTTCGATCTGCTTCATTAATTGTTTCTGTTGGGGATATGCTTCTTTTGCAGTTCTCGTCCAATTTCATCTCATAGATGCTCGATCGGGTTTAAATCCGGGCTTTGGGGAGGGTGATTCACCACAGTTATGTTGTTTTTGGGTCAAATACTCTGTCACAAGCTTCGACTTATGCTTATGGTCATTGTCTTGTATGAACACAAAGTTGCTGCCCAGTCGATAGTTCCTGGTTGATTTTGAGATATTACGTTCCAGAATAACTCTGTAGTCTTCTTTGAACATAATCCCTTCAATGAAATCCCTGGTGGGCGTTCCAGCATAGAACAACATACCATGCTTAACAGTTCCACGCTTATTTTTTTCTAGCTCGGTACCATCAGTTCTCCAAACTCTAACACGTCCATCTGAAGCTCTAACGTTGAACGTACTTTCATCAGGCCACAGTACTTTTTTGCTTTTTATGCTCCTTGGCGTAGGCCAAACGCTTCAATCTGTTCTACTCACTTATGAATGGTTTTTCCCGAGATGTACGACTCTTGATTTCTACTTCATTCAAGGCTCTACTAATGGTGAACCGGCTTACAGGTTTTCCAATGATGGGTTCCAGATCAGCTGCTCACTTTTTGCCGTTTATGAACGGATCTTTTTTTAACAGCTTGTCCCAAATACTGCTAGTTTTGTTGTTAAAGAACCGGTGGGTGCCCACATCTGGGGCGATTTTCGATGCCGCCGATGGTTTTTTGTCGGGAAATGTTGTCCGATACCGTTGATTTCGGAATACCAAGATATTCAGCAATTTTACAAACAGTTTGTCCGCGTTTGTGATAAAGTAGCCGTTGAAGGCGTGCAACAAACGAAATTGAAAATTAAATAATTGATGTTTTAATTTGAGAATATTTGTTGATACACTCAACAGGGAATGTTCCTACTCATGATGGACATGGTGTTATTGGTGCCTGCTATGCCCGATCCTTAGGAAGTTCAGCTCACTTCATGAACTCTACTTCGTTCTCTACATAGGTGCGTTGGATTCCACGAATCAGTCTTGATCGAAATACAACTTTAGCTACCAACCTTCACCTTTCAGATGCCCTACAGCGGATGTAGTAAAAACAAATTGCCGAACAACCTCACCGTTAAAGTAAGGAAAAACTCCCTGCTTCAGTGCGTTCTGGGCCGCTGTTGACATTTAGTAGGCAATAAATATCCACCAGTTATCTTTTCATCGAGAACTAAGTGCAGCAGTACACGCGGTTAGAATTTGAGCATTGGCTTGGCAAAGTGGCTCCAGTGTGTGCACGAACGACGCGGGATCTGAAACACGCAGCTACGTTCAGAAATACTAATGCTGGTAAGTGCTCTAATTTTCTCATATCCGGAGCACGAGGAAAAACAAAGCAAATGGTCAGCAGTTGCCCAAGTTTTCCGAGCAGCCTCTAAACACCATGACTCCTACTTCACATTGGCGGGCACAAATTGAAATCTGTTAAGAATATTAACAGAGTTCCGCCGGGGTAAGGTGGAATAATTATTCAAGGTTTACTGCCACTAATATACACTGTTACACCCCGAAAGGAGAGAGAGAGGCTCCCTGCAGCGCACTGCAAACAAATGATCGCGTGCGTCGCACACCGAACCTGCCACCTCAAGACGCGGTGGCCGGAATGTACCAGTCATGCATTTTAATTCATTGCAAACGCTAGATGGTACTTCAACGCGTTTGCACCGGGCGTTTGAAGTAGTGATGAAGCAGGATTTTCTTGTTTCGGTTAACAACGTGCCACTCAATGTAGCCGCCAGCCTGCCGGTGTACTACGGTCGTTTGACGCAGGTTTCAAAGCTCGTTTCAAACAATGCATCCTCTAAGTCGGTGAGTGGCTCGTTAGTTATTATTTAGCATTTTCTTGGTGAAAGCAAATTTGTTGAACGAATGCATTAACACTCTGTTTCTTGAAATTAAAAGTCACGAGTGGGAAAACCAGTACTATACAAATGCATTAGAGAAGGATTGGAAGGTCAAAATTTATAAAAAGACGCACGCTGGTAGTATGGCGCAAGCATAAGTTTTTTCAATTAATTAAAGCTAGTTCACCGAAAACAGGGTAAACAGTACAATATTTTCGAGTCCTTTCTGAGAATGTAAGCTAACGTTGTATTTACAGTTTTAACCATCAGTACGGTTACTGATATCACCATCCCACCACGTTCTCTATGTATGAGTCGGTCTTCATGTTCTACAATCAAACGGGTTAGAAAATTCACAGGCCTTAACCTGAACATATGCCCATATTGAGCAATCCAATGCATTGAAGTCCGGACTGGTGGGAGGCCACCAGTTTTACTTTTGCTAAGGACGAACATTCCAAGTTATGTTTGACCAACCGATGTTGTTGAAAGAAATTTGAAGGCAATAATTATTTTGCACTAAGCCAACTGACAAGGTGGAAATTAGATTTATTTACTAAGGTTCCAAATCCTCACTGGTTGGCCCGGTTTTTGGTCTCCTTTTTATATCCCATCCCAGTGAGCTCCTAAAAGGCTCCGGTTTTCAAATTGTACCAATTAATGCCGAAATTTTAGACGACTTCAAAAGAGCCTTCACTTTCTTGTAAGTCACCTCCGGGTAGGCTTTCAGCAATTGTTGGCATGACCACTCATATGTTAATTATGACCAGCTGGTTTTTTTTCCTTAAGTTCTAGTGAAATGGCAAAGAATTTATATGTCTATGACTAACTTTAGATCAAATAATACGAGAAGCGTTATTCTTTATTTGATTAAATTGCACCTCAACCATCAATTGAATGAGTTATTTCTGCAGTCTGAAGACAAGCATTTGCAATTTTAAATTCATGTGTTGATTTTAGAATATATCCAATCCTTCAGATCCTGCGCACCTAGTCTTGTGGCAACAAAATCTGTTGGCGAGTCGTTATAATAGTCGCCGACCGAGAACAAGGCGTACAAGAGGTCGTCTGCTACAGCGGGAGCACCGGCATCGTTCCACCACAACACGTATTTCCTATCGTTAGTCGGGGTGACGCAGTATCCGTGCCCTATCGTGATAATCTGTCGGCTTAACTCTTCCCTTAAGCTGTAGACGCAATCGCTATCGGTGCTCAAAAGAAACTGTCCCATTTGTAGCTCTGACGTACCTTGGTCGTTCTGACCGTACGAGACTAATTCGGCTATCAGCTGATCAGGGTTCGTGCTGGCAAGCTTTATCGGCTTCACGGTTGGTCCGTACACGATTGCCTTCCTGAGCTGCAACAGACCAACGTTATTCTCCCAACCAACCCAATCGGGGTGTTTCCAGACTCGTTCTGATTCGTGCCAGTTGTTACTGGTGCTCAGCGAATCTCCGCCGATGACGGCACAGTAGTCACTCTCTCCAGAGGTGTACAACGCACTGGCGGAAGTAACGACCCACTTGGGTGCGAGGATGGCTCCATTGCCAACAACGGAGCGAGAGTGGGCTACGATCGCGACGAAGGGATACTGAGATCTTGATGCTTTGTCCGCACCGAGTATACGCATCTCACCAAGCACCGCCACTACACTCATTATCGTGAGGAGTAAAACCTGAACCAACGCCATAATCAACGTGCTTCGAACACTGATCTGTAAGAGCCCGAATGGTCCGGTTTTTATTCACAATATATTACAACAAAACTATAAGAGCTTCAAAGTCTTTCAAATCCATTAACACAACCATATTAGGTACGGAAAAAAACTTGATACGGTAAATTAAAACGTTTAATTTGTTAATCCGATCTGGCTGTGGTATTCGTTCAGCTCATGGCTTCATGTTTGAAGTAAAGGTGATTGAGAGCCTGCTGCTACCGATATCAAAACTTTCGATGGAACTAAAATCTGTATCGAGCGCCTTGTTTTTTTCACGAGTTTTTATTGAATTCTAGGATCAAATCTCATCTTCAACTCATGAGTTCATCATTGAATGGACCCAATTTCTGATCTCCGGGTCGCTAACTCTTGTTGCCATTAAATCTTTTTCGAGTGTAATGTCAAATAGGCCGTATAGAAGGTTGTCAACTACGATCGCACCACCATTGTCGTCAGATTCGAATCGGTACTCCTTACCATTAAGCGCAGCAAGGCAGTATCCATGACCCGTGCGAATCATATCCTTGCTAAAATATGTACTGAGAATATTCACACACGCATCATCGGAGCTTAGGACGACCTGCGCCTTTTGCATTCTCGTCGAGCCGGAGTTGTTTTCACCGAACGAGATCATCGTACCCACCAGGCCCTGCGGATTCACGGTAGCGATACTGATCGGTTGCACCGCGGCCGTGTACTTGATGGTGCGACTCAGCTGCATCAATCCGATATTATAGGTCCATCCAACCCACTCGGGATGCTTCCATACTCGTTCCGTGTCATACCAACTGCTGGAACTCAAGGTGTCGCCACCGATGACGGCACAAAAAGTCGACTCCGGAAACTGATACAACACGTTGCTAGTCGTAAGAACCCACTTGAATGAGACGATGACCCCGTTGCCGACAACGTAACGTGAATGTGTGACGATCGCCATGAACGGGAAGTCCATTCTCGATGCATCTTCGGCTTCGTATATGCGTAGTTGACCAAGCACCGTTGCAGGCTGCACGCAGGCTAGGGCGAGAAGTAACACTGGAACAAGCTCCATGATAAACAAACTTGTAAGCACTATTGCTCATATCAAGCCATGTTCTGGGTTTTAAATGCTCTACGTGTTGCAAATAGTTGCATTCGCTGCAGTAGTAATTCTGAGGGGATTTGACAAACATTTTACGAAAGGTTGCTCAATTGAATTAATTATAAGGCTCGCTGTGGCTGAGCTGTAGTACGAAATAGTTCTGATCATAAGTCTCGATTGTATTGGCACATGGAAATGTTAACCTGTCTACCAGTATTCCAGTTCAACAATCAAACGAGTTAGAAAATCAACAGGCTTTAACCTGAACATATGCCATATTGAGCAATCCAATGCATTGAAGTCCCACAAGTGAGGGCCGCCACATGCGGCCCGCAAGAACATCGCATCCGGCCCGCGATCCCTTTGAAGCAATACATCAAAAGTTTGGATCTTTGAGTATTAGCTTTTGTTTGAATAGCAAAATTTGTTTTGTTGAATTCAATCAATTGCAAGAGAACTGAACGAACGTCAATTTCAACAATTTCTGTAAGAAAGTGATACACAACTTTGATCCACATCACGCCGATATATTGCGGTTGACAAAAACAAAGATTTCACACAGATTTTCGAGACAAGCGAATAAATAGTGTTCATACAAAACAAACGTCGTGAACTACAAGAGCATTCTAAATAAAATAATAGATGTGGAGCAATAAGTTAGCAGTAGTAATAACGCTCATTTACGTTTTTTTTAATCTTTACCAAAATGCACAGTAGTGTTAAAGAAAATTTATCTTTTGCTGAAAATTGTAAATTTTATAAGAAGTAATATAATATTTAAAAAATTTGAAGGTGTTAAACACGATTGACTGTTTAGATCAAACCACACTGATAAGAACATATTTTCATCAATCCAATCAATTTTACGTTTTGGCCCGCGAACCTATTTTGGGGCGAAATGTGGCCCGCGAGGTCAAACGAGTTTGACACCACTGCCCTAGAGCCTCCTGCTACCGATATTAAAACTCTTGATGGAACTAAAATCTGTATAGAGCGCCTGTTTTCTTTTTACGAGTTTTTATTGAATTCTAGGATCAAATCTCATCTTCAACTAACTAGCTCGTCATTTGATCAACCCAACTTCTCATCTCCGGCTCGGTAACTCTTGTTGCCATTAAATCTTTTTCGTTTGTAATGTCAAATAGAGCGTATAAAAGGTTATCAACTACGATCGCACCGCCATTGTCGTCCGATTCAAATCGGTACTCCTTGCCATTAGGCACAGCAAGGCAGTATCCATGTCCCGAGCGAATGATATTCTGGTTAACATATGTACTGATAATATTCGCACACGCATCATCGGAGCTTAGGACGACCTGCGCCTTTTTCATTCTCGTCGAGCCGGAGTTGTTTTCACCGAACGAGATCATCGTACCCGCCAGGCCCTGCGGATTCACGGAGGCGATACCGATGGGCTGCACCACGGCCGTGTACTTGATGGTGCGACTCAGCTGCATCAATCCGATATTGTAGGTCGATCCATCCCACTCGGGATGCTTCCAGACTCGTACCGTGTCATACCAACTGCTGGAACTCAAGGTGTCGCCACCGATGACGGCACAGAAAGTCGACTCCGGAAACTGATACAACACGTTGCTAGTGGTAAGAACCCACTTGGTTGCGACGATGACCCCGTTGCCGACAACGTCACGTGAATGTGTGACGATCGCCATGAACGGGAAGTCCATTCTCGATGCATCTTCGGCTTCGTATATGCGTAGTTGACCAAGCACCGTTGCAGGCTGCACGCAGGCTAGGGCGAGAAGTAACACTGGAACAAGCTCCATGATAAGCAAACTTGTAAGCACTGTTGCTCATATCAAACCGTTTTCTGGGTTTTAAATGCTCTACGTGTTGCAAATAGTTGCATTCGTTGCAGTAGTAATTCTAAGGGGATTTGACAAACATTTTACGAACGGTAGCTGAATAGAATTGATTATAAAGGCCGATCCACACGCTCCGTTTTGCACAACGTTTTACCTGCGCAGTTCAGAACGTTGCAGGTAAAAGGTTGCGTGTAGACAGGAAAACTGCACAGTTTTGAGCTTGACGGGAGAACTGCACAGTTGCAACGATATCTGAGCAAATTTGCTTTGAAAACTGCGCAAACTTCTTGACTCAACCGGGCTGTACGAATATGTCGATGGATATTTTTGCTAATCACGCGATCTTTGGCAATGTTTCCCGAGGATTTCTAACGCAATTTATTGCTCTTTACCAGCTCAAGCTTTTCTTGTGTTTGGCGTGTAATATCGACGGATTACAGTAACAGGTTGAAAAGGGAGAAGCCTATGACGAATTAGTGGAAAAATACAAGGAAATTAATGCAGCTGCCAATAAGGATACAGTTGTGAAAAAGTCCATCCCCATGTAGGATCAAGTCCCGTCGGTTCTTCTGAGATATTAAAATCTTTTTTTTTTTTCAACAAACCAACAGGCAAAAGTTGGCCACAGGAGAACCTCCTCCATTGCGATATCATCAAAAACTGAGTAAAAGCACAAACAAGGCTGTACCGTCTGGAGGCTCACAATTGCAACGTTTTCATTCCGTCTTAAAACTGCGCAAACCGGAGCGTTTGCGCAAAACGGAGCGTGTGGACCGGCCTTAAGGCTCGCTGTGGTTGAACTGTAGTACGAAATAGTTCTGATAATAAGTCTTTATTGTATAGGCACATGGAAATGTTAACCTGTCTACGAATGCATATTGATGACATTGTTATTCAAATATTTTATTGATACCAGTACTTTGTCTTCGCTTTTCAAATGCATTGTTCAAATCTTTGCATGATTGCTGCATTTACATATCTATATTGGAGAAAGTAGTGGTGCTCATCAAACACGTAATGATAGCTATTCCAAGCACAGGGTATATATTAAAAGAAACGTTTTTGATGAAAAACAAAAAAAGTTAAACACGAAGCTTTTTACCTTGCTTCATTTGAGTAAGCCTTTAGTTTCGTTTATTTTAATGTGTTTGTTATCTAAGTCTATAAACAAATTATATGCCCGAAAAGATGTTAAAAAGAAAGTTTGCTTAACCCCGACAAATTTAATATATTCAGTGAGAAAAATAATACATAATCAGTGTACAATCGTGACATACATAAAGTATGCAACATACATAGAGTAAAAGAAAAACACACCAATAGCGTTATTTGCATTTTTATTAAACACGTTGGATAAGTATGAATGCTACGCATGTTTTATTCTTTTGATTTTTTTACCGTACGGATTGATCGGTTTCATTATCGGTATGACTGTTCTAACATTTCAGACATAAGAATAGTTTCCGAGAAGCATTGACTCGATCCACCCGTAAATTTCTGGAGTCCCAATTTTAGTAGCGATTAAATCTGTTGCCACTCCGTCTGCAAGATTTCCCATCGAAAAAACAGCGTGCACATAGGGAAGTACTATGGCCGGAGCGCCGACATCGTTGTACTCGAAGATTCGATTCCCTTGTAATAATTCATCGATACAGTAGCCTTGTCCACTCAGAATAACCTGTTTGTCGTGTACGTCCGATAGACGTTCGACGCATCTGCTATCGCTAGTCAACTTGAATTTGAACGATTGTAGATGCGTCGTACCTTCACTGTTCTTTCCGAACGAGAGAATCACTGGTCTCATATCTGGTGGGGACGACCGGGGTGTATGCACTATATTTATCGTGGGTCCTAAGACAAGTTCCTTCGCTAGATGCAGTAGTCCGACGTTGTAGAGAGAACCATCAAACTCTGGATGTCTGTAGATTCGTAACGTTCGGTAATATGTCCCTGTTCTCAGTGTGCTTCCACCGATGACGGCACAATACTCCGTATCTGGTCCTTCGTGAAAGGTGCTGGCAGCGGTCAAAACCCACCGAGTCGAGACAATTACGCCGTTTCCGGCTATCTGGCTGTAGAGGGCCACGATCGCCATGAAAGCATATCCTTCTATTGGAGAATCCTTAGCGCCGGAAATCGGAGCACTATCTACCGTCACTGATAACCCACAGCTTATCGCAACAATCAAAAGTAAAAACCTCGCCATCTTAGACCGGATCGTAGAACTTAAACGAGTTTTAGCTTATTGCAGGTGATTATATAGCATTCCCTTATCAGAATAGTTATAAGGGATTTGCTATGGTTTCCCTGTTATCGTTTGTATCGAATGTTCACCACTCTGGTTTTCGTGTTTTTTACTAACAACAATGGCAGCTAAATTTTCCATTCGATAATGTTATTGTTTTCTTGTTATAATATGTACATATATGAAGCAAAACAATATGCTGGTAGATATTAAACCGTTTTTACTACACTCCATTGGACACGATTGCTTTTTCAAGGAGGCTGTATTTGTTGTCATTTGATGGAAACCAGTCCATTCTGCAATAACCAAACATGTTTCGTATAAATAAGACTTACTTAATAATAATTTATTGTGAAGACAATCAAGCAGTTTATAGCAAAATAAAACTGACTGAGGGGGATCGCGACAACCGAGCTGAAGAGCCGATCAGTAAATTTGCCCATGAGCATCGGGTCTCTCCACCTTGATGGCGTGGGTTCGAATCCCAACCGAAACCGGACCCTTTCCTCGACGAGAGGAATGACTATCCACGTACTCAAAGGGAAAAAATCTTGTTAGCCCATAACGGAAACAGGAATGACTATGACGGTCGTTACGCTAAGAAGAAGAAGAAGAAGAAGAAGAAGAAGAAGAAAAAGAAGAAGAAGAAGAAGAAGAACAAGAAGAGGTGGATCTCATATTTCCAACAAACTCCTTACAAAACTATGTGGTTTCTGATTGCTGGTCCCATATTGCATTCGTGTGAAACTCAATGTTCCCTTTTCGATTTGAGACGGTTGTAAGAGCTACCTAGTAATTTATACGGTTGGTTTCAGGTAGCTGGTGTGTGCTGAATAACAAAAAAAAATGGAACCCTTGGATTTAAGAACAGCTGAGCACCACCGATCTATAACCTACCTTTATGATAGGAGCTCTATTCGTAGACATAAATTATCGTATGTGCTTAATTTAGCAAAGAAATGAAAATTATCCAAAGCAACTTAATTTTCTTTTTTAATAACTTATATCAAAGCATTGAGAAACATTTAAGTCAAACTAGTGACTAGTTTGAAATTACTTCGAATTGAACAGTTTTATCGACTCGAAATTTCTGGAATGCCTCAAGCAACATGTTTGCTATCGTTCTGCCGAAAACTGGATTTTTATTTTTATTCTTAGTATTTTTTTACAGCATTTTTCGATTTATATCCCTTAAATCTACAACCGCCTGTCTGGGTAAGCCATACGTTTTGTAGAGGAGTTTACATTTTATCTGTACCATCACAATGATCAATAGGTGCACCCTCGGTTTTTGTTTTCAACATGGCGTTTAAAATTTATATTGAAAACAATCCTAATTTATCTAAGACGCACTATAAAGACTGTTTTGCAACAAGTCAGTGAACAATTAGCAATGGAAGAAATTCGATGACGATCTACAAATATGCAAACTATGTGACATTTTGGACCACGCAGCGGCATCGAAAGCATACTAGGTGAACTTTCATCATTTGTTGCACAAAATAATAAATTATCAACAGCAAGAAAATCATCATGCAACGGGTTGAATTAAACACAAAGGAAACTGTTATTGTGTGAAACAAAACTATCGAATTTATGTATATGGGCTAAGCTTTAAAATGTTAAGGCTTAAATATAAGATGTAACAATGTATGATTAAGGATTTCCTCCAGATATGCCACTGAGTTTACTGAGGAATATGAACATTTCAAAAACGTTAAATTTAATTAAAAAAATATTTCTAATTCTTTGATACTTCAATTTATAAGCAAACATTTGTTAAGGCACCAAGAAGTTACTTCACCAGAAAGTTAAGAAGTACTAGTATAAACAAACACAATTACTTATTGAAAATGTATGGCTTACAGAGTTGGCGATTGTAGATAAAATATATTTGAATGAAAAAAAAACTTACTTATAGATTTTTTTTATATTATTATTCAAATGGGATGTGTTACAAAACATTCTTAAGTATCATCACAGAAAATTTCAACTCACTACGGCATCTAGAACAAAAGATATAAGCTTTGAAGCACAGCAAAAAGTTAACTCCCGTACAAAACGTATGGCGTACCCGGGTAGGCGGTGGTATTTTAGCGTAGATATTTTTGGGTCGTAGACCTGAACACGTTGCCGTCCGGATACACGCATAGGTGTAATGGTATCCGAATGGGTTTGCATCCGATCACATCATTTTGGTGTGCTGTCAACGATGTCACCTAACACCCGCCTCATCCTATTAGATGTAAACGAACATCAAATGCAATGTAAAGAAACTTCACTGGGTACGTTGCTATTCGTACGTAAATTTGAATAAAGAAAGAAAAGGAATGATTAAACAAGGCGACCAGATACGGTGAGAACTGGTGCTAACGCGCCGGGCGTAAAGCGTTGTGATACCGTGAATTGTGCGGACGTCAAAGTGTTAAGGGGAACGGTTTTGGATAAACATATGCACAAATGTCTGAATGTACACACATCAGCTGGCGCTGCCAGATCCTTTCAGGATTGATTCTTTCCATTCAAATATTTTTCATTGGTAAAAATCAATACTCCAAGGATCACAGCACGCTTAATAATCCTATGCGTATGTGGATAGTCAGTCCTCTCGTACAGGGAAGGGTCCGGTCTCGATTGGTATTCAAACCCACGCCATCAAGGTGGTGGGAACCGGCGCTCACGGGCCAATTTGATAACCGTCGTAAACGCTCTGCAGTCGTATCGTAAGCCTACTTTCATTCTATCTAACTAGCTTAATCTATGTGATAGATTACGCTTAGCAACTCTATCTGAATCCGATGAAGTACGTGGATTGAACTGTGAATATCGACAATGATTTTAAGAGTTAAGAGTTTTTCATAATTTACTCAGGAAACTCGTCTGACAAAATGAGCTGACAACAGCAACCGATCCAATGATTCCGATCGAATAGCTAAAAGAACAAACACATTTCCTTCCGTCCTTTTTTGCAGCAATAATCAATAGCGTTGACAGTATCTTCCCCCCGCGGGAGCAGAACAGGAGGACATTTCAAAACACGGATTAATTTGTCGTTATCTGTGACGAACACTTTTGATCCAGCATCTGCTAAGCGCACGGGGGAATGGTGTGAGCGTCTGCCGAGCAGTCGAGATAATCGAAATATCATCGATACCGAACCAATTCGCCAGCATTCCACCTTCGGGTCGTAGCGTTTGACCCAAGTGATAGCGCTGTGCGGCGGGCAAGGAGAGTCAGGAAGTGACAGAGGCGTACGGAAGGAACTTCTGTTATTATCGTTCGAAACCCGTGCCGGAAAGGGCGAAACCGGGGAGTCAGTTGTGTTGGCAGTTTCGGCCCGTCTTCGCATCGGAGTGCGGCTCGGAAAGCGATCCGTCAGCCTCGAGGGCTTTGAGTCCCTTGATTCCCGAGTTGCCTACCTTTTCCTTCTTCTACTCGCGTGCCCTCAGGTCGCCACCGGTGACAGATCAACAGCCCTCGTAATGCGAGCGTCGCTTTCTGGCTGTTTCCGCAAATTTCGGTGGAACATCCTTCCGGCTCAATCAGTTCGTGTGCAAAGGGCGGGCAAGCGAAAGGCAGTAGAGAACGAGAGAGCAAGATCCCGCATCCTCCTGCACCCCTTTCCGTCAACAAACCCGCCCTGTTAGAGGTGAAATGGAGAAATGGCATTGCTGGCGCTCCCCGGAAGCAACGCGAAACCGTGGCCCAACTTCACCAAACGGAAATCCAATTTAATTTTGACATTCTTTCAAATATTGATGAAGCAGCGAAATGTGTTTCATTATTGTGCCAGGCACCAAACCGGGGCCGAGTCTCGGCTAACGCCACCGGATGGGATGAATCTTTTCGGTTTGACGGTTTAATTTTACCGACCGTGGAATGACACGGTCGTTACGGTGACTGATTCACGGTTGGAGCGCGCCGAAGTCGGAAGCGTTTTTTGGGTGACGCATCCGAGAAGAGTCGCATCCAGCCAGGTCTCTGTGCGCTGCTCCAGCCTGCGACGAGCCCAAGGTCGTGATGGAGGTTCTATGCGAGCGCTTCAAACAGCGGCACCGAGCAATGATGAGATAATGAAACTGTGACTGAGTCCCACGGCTAGTCAAAAGGCTGGTATCGTTCGATTTGACAGCAGTGTATTGGCGAGGGACTGGGAACGGAAATTCAAAATCAATTACAGTAACTAAGTACTATCGACGCTTGCACGATTGGCACCGTTATGGTTTGGAAAAGAAAATCGATGATACTCTTGTAGAAAATCACCTGCAAACGAGGATTTAGACTAATCAGCTTCTCGAGTTAACATTTGAATACATTGCTTTGGAATCTTGTTCGAATGCTCTTTAGCCCGATTCGTCAAATTTTAAAAATATTCAAATCGATAGACGGCTACTTTTTAGTGTTCTATCTGTTGGTTATCTTTTTTCGATTTTTTGATTTTTTTGATTTTGATTTTTTGATATACCAGTTCATCATTCCGCTAGGTCTGTGTTACGCAAAACATGGTCGAATTTAAACTAATTTTAACTGTTACTAATTTCAAAATGTTACATTTAAATTCAGAAATAAGTGAAAGACCTACTAAAAACGTTAAGCGACCTACAACACATAGTTTTATATTTTTACGATTACACATGATGCAAGAAATCGTTCTGTGCTTTGTTCCATTGTTCAGTTGGCGAGCATTTCTATGCGTTCTTATTGAAATTACAATGGCTCAAAAGGTTTTGTTACTTTAGATCTTTGAGGTCGATATTTTGATGTTAGTTTTCAGCGCAAACATATTATATTATTTATCAAAGATGGCGTATTTGCTTTTTAGCACCTTCTTTCGGGGTTTAGAAGAAATACTGGTGGTTGTTTGCGATCGAAATATTAAAGTTGAAAATTGTATAGCGACCTTAAACTTCCGCTGTTTGTATTCTAGTGTTAAGGAGGATTTAAAAATTTTGACCGGGAAATACCCTGTTTGGAAATGAAGTTAGCTCGGTTTTTAAGATTAAATCATCAATTTTTCCCTTCATGGAATCTAAAGAATTGACATTAATAAATACATGGGCTTATCAACAGTTGTCTATGGTGACAGGGTGTGGTTTGTTGAACATGAATGAGTTGGTGAAAATAGTTTTCTTTCAATTTTGTGAACCAATGACTTGAAAACTGAAAGCTTTTTCAATTACTTAGACCTAAAAGAGTCTATTTAATACCTAAAGAATATCAATATTGGAAGAACAAAGTTTGCAACTCTCGATACATCACGCAGTGTACACAAAAGAAACTCTGTTTCAATAGCCAGACGTACGTTGCTGAACAAGGAATTCGAATGGGAATGGTTCCTTGTTTTTGTGTGTGATAGTTTATGAGCCGTTTTGTTTATGTTTCTGCAGGAATCAAATTCATCCGAACGTGGTTCGATGCAGAAAAATTCTTCTCCATGCCGTTCTTTCGAATCGGGTGATGAGTTAATCTCGTTCACTTTACAGGATGCGTGCTGAAACCATTTCTTCGAGAGTGCCAATGAAATGGGACACCGTATGCAGCTGTTTAAATACACTTGCCTCCACTGGCCCACCAACCCTCCTATTCCCTCGTGCTCGGTCGATAGGGCACCGTCAAGGGCTGATATCAACGCAAAGACCATTGAGCTCTCATAAGCTCCATTTCGATGGTTCTCGATGGGTCCGGCAGCTGGATGGTAGCGCGTAACTTGAGCCCGGAACCACTTGCCAGTTTTGTTACACTCAGACACACACACACACACACACACACACACACGCGCACACGCAAAGATCACCCTACGAGAGGATGCCAGCCTGAGTCGATTAGCTGAAGAGAGCCTTTCAGCACATTTGCCCGTAGTGCAGACCGGTGCACGACCCTCGAGAGCTCTCGAGGATCTAATGTTTGCCTGCCGGTTTCCTTGCGTTGCTGGCCGAGATACCATCCGTTCGGTCCGAACCAGGCAGTAAGTGGTGTGGGCGCAGCGCCCACTGTGCACTCCTGATTGCATTGCGTTGCATTTGCGGCCGGGTTGTGCTTGCGGGTGTGGGTTTCCTTTCGCTGCGGATACTATTATCATTTTATCGAACAGTTACCAGTAATCCGGGTGGAAGGAAAACGAAACCAATAGCACACACACACACACACGCACGCACGGGAAAAGGCGTCGAAGCTGTGCCAGCGTGGTGGTTGTTTGCGATCGATTTGGCCCTCGGAAGAATGTCGAAATTGGACCAACCGTCGGAATGTCTCCGGTGAATTTCGGAATGCCGAGCCGGCTACGACACGCGGGGGTGTTGCGGTGAGCGGGGGCAATGCAGTAAAACCGAACCGGCACGACATGCAACGGCATGCTTTACAGCCACTTGCGGTTATTTTTCTCGAACCGTGGAAATGCTCCACCGGTGCCGATTTTTACTAGAAAGAATATTTTCCACCCAATTCAAGCACTTGAGGACGTGTCGTGTAGCAAATTATGCATCGCAACGCTGGGAAGGCTTTGGCGCGTTACCGACGATGTGTCCGTTGTTGACCGAGGAAAACGACCCCGCCAGGGCGGTGATTTATGCCCAAGCCCATGCAAGTGGGGCACCATTCGATACCTAATTTTGTCTGCAAAGCGACCGAAGAATGGATCGAAGGAAAATCGGGTAGGTTGAGGCCAACATTGAGCCATTTTGGCGAATTGAAGTAAAATCACGTACTTCAACCAGAACTCCCTCCGCTGCTGCTGCTGCTGACCTTCCGGGCCGTAGGAGTCAGAGATTACCGACCCGGTTTCATGTTGCCCCCATTTCTTGCCACGCTTGTTACCGACATTCCAAAACGGGCCCTGAAGACTCGAGCCGGAGACATTCTGGCAAAGCTGGGGAGTGAAGAAATTTATTACTCCGAAGTACGAAAAGCAATCACGATAAGCTATCGCCGGGCGAACAGGTATTACGCCCGCATACTCTCACCGACCGACACACACACACGCTCGCCGACTCTCGATATCCTTCGGCGAGATTGGCGACAAATGGCGCCGCGTAGGGAGGAAACATAAATCACCGCGTCATCGTCTATCAGCCTAGATCCTGGCTTCACGGGCGTTGGCAAATATGAGTGAGCCTTATCACCGTGTAGCGCCTCAATCTAGGCACTTGTTTTCGGTATCGGTCGTGTCTTTGTGCTGAGGCCACACACTCACCCACGCAAGGAAATTGCCCTCGGCGAACCCCAAACCTTCCGGTGGAAAATTAGAAAACCAATTAAACCGTTAAGCTTCCGACGTAAATGCTAATGCCGTGTAATTCGTTGTGAAACGGCCATCAAATTTGAGACCCCCAGACCAGCTTTCGGGAAACATGGAGATCCACGGGGCTTAAGCGGTGGGCCCACGTTCTGCCGGTATGTGACGGTCGGTTTAAGAACTTTTAATCGTTTCGCATAACTATATTCTTCGCCTTCGTTTCACAAAAGCATCGATAAAAGACAGACATGAAATGTGTGCGAGATAGACAAATTTTATCCGCAATAAACGACGGATGATCTGCCGATCGTCGCAACAAGTTGGGCTGTAAATAAGGGGCTACTGGGCTGGTTTTGAGGGGGAGGGGGCAAAGATAAATATAATAATGCTTAACAGGGGGCCGGAATCATTAAACGCCCATCAACCTGTTGCGTTATCATCTTATCGTGCGACGTACCGCATCAAAGAGCGTCCGTTAAAAACGAACGTCCCCTTTTCGACGCAGTCAAACAATCGTTCCCGGGGACCGGTTCGCGAAGTTCGCGTGGCTTAAAATTCACCTCACGGGCGCGCCTCGGTGGTCTTTAAGATTTGGCCCCCTCACCGCGAAACGAACCACCGGTTGCGCCCCTCGATGGAACCTGAGCGAAATATCCGTCAAGTTTAAAATTGTAGGCACACCGTTGGGGGGAACGCACGGAACACGGGTCGAATATTGTACGCACGTTTGGCACCATCGTGGCCTCGGAAAAACCCGAAACCCTGCAGAACTCTCCCCTCCCCCCCAGCGGGCACCCCCGTTGAGGAAAAATTCAATTCGTCGCAATTTAACGGATGGAACGTGATTGAATGCCATGAAAACTAATTTAATTACGGTAAACTAATTAATGGCTCCGCTTGCCCCGGATCGGGCTTCGCTTTCGAGGGTTTGGCCCGAGGTTTGGGATGTTTTCTTTTCATGCACATCGTTCACTGGTTCGTCCGCTGTACTTGTTGCTTTCTTGCCTTTTACTTTACCCTCAGGCTTGCGGTTTGCGTACGATTTAACCCCAGAAACTGGCTTTACTTTAAACAATTCTAGTACATCGATAAAACACTTCAAAGCACCGAAACCTGTCGAGAACATAACACATGCCATGGCGCATGAAATCAAATTACTCTCCTAACCACCTTGCTTCCCCTCTTAACCCGGTTAGGAAAACGCCAAACGGAAGAGCTGCTTGCGAGGCAATTCGGCACTGCAGCGGCATTATATTGTCGTCCGTCCGGGAAAAGGAAGCGAGAAGAATCTCTTTCTGGTTAACAAAATTTAAATAATGCAGCAAAACTAAGCGGCCAGAATGGAAACCGTCGCCGTAGCAGAATGGTGAAATGGCAGTCGGTAAATGTTCGCCGACAAATGCATAAAGATGGCACTTGCAGCTGGCCGGGGAGCAGCAGCATTTCCGACCAGTCAGCTCGAAAGAGTTTTCTCGCCGGGGGGTTTTTTTTGGCTTTCCCTGGGCATCCATTGCGGGTAAAATGGGCCACTTTTCCCCGCCCCGCCGCTGGAATGCTAATTGATGCAGCTGAAGACGCTTACAGATACGGCATTACGGAGGAAGTAAAGTTTAGTAGCTATGCGTCGCAGCGACAGCAGGGGGCAATTTCGGAAACGTATGGCGCCATAAAAACTCCGACCCCGAGAAGGTGTTTCCCCTTGCCCTTGGGGAGAGGGCGGGGGGAGGTATGTGGAAAAATGGAAATTGTACTGCAGTTTTGGGAAATTAATACGACAGTCCGCGTGCGGATGCTGGCAACGCGCGTTGGCAACGGAAGGAAAATAAAGCAGTAGAAACAATGTTGAAAAAAACTGGCGAAGCAAATAAAAGGCCGCCAGCACAACAAACAATTGGCCCCCGCTGGAACCGGTTCTTCCAGTCGGGCCATTCGAGCGGTAATCGGGCAACATTCGGTGGATGTACCGCTGCCACCCGGCTAGGCGGTTCCCATTATCGCACCACGGGGCGATCATCATTATCGTTAGCATCATTAACAACAGCAGCATCATAAATTCGGCATAATTCACTCCCGACACGGCTCGATGAAGTGACGAGCCGGGATAGTGTTTGTACATGTGCACCTCAAACAATGGGTCTCGGTGAGCGTTGGAAAAATTAAAACAGGATTGAAAAAAACGGCAAACACGCACACACACCGCACCGAAGGCGATCAGTTTTACGGTAAAACGCATGTTTTCCCTAAAGGTTGGAGCATCGGCGTGGAGCGTGCAGCCGTACTTTCCCTCCACGAGGGAAATGTGGTTCACACGTTTACAATCACACGACCAGCACCGTTGGGGACGAAATAATAGTGCCGAACATGTTTGACAACGGCACCGGAGGATGCACAGAGCTCTCTCTTTCTCTCTCCCTCGCCGCTTTTCTGAATAAAGATGACCACAGGTAACGGAACCGAAAATGTACCAGCGCACAATGGGTCATGGTAAAAAAACCAAGGGGGTATTTAAAAATTTTGATTAATTTTGATTAATTTTTCGAAGCTGCATACATTCATGTGACATAATGGTACAATTTAATACGATATTTGAAAAACTATATCCCTCAACGAATAGCGTTGCTTTGAAGTCTTGTTTTCAGTATCTTCTCTCTATCCGATTGATGCGTACCAAGCATTGGGTCATGCAAATACTGGTAATACTTTTACTTAAAAGCCTGTATAACAAAAAACAACGAATTCGGGCTGCCAAACTGTTTAATGATTCTTTTGCTTATGTAGTTAAAAGTTTGTGCACGCGTTTTGATACCCTCTGTTATCCAATATCATAGCTTTTCTAAATTTTCATTTCAGTCGTTTTCGAACAAAAACCAGTTATATTAACGGTTGCAGCTATTCAAACGAGATAATTGTGTTAAGGGGGTCCGCGACAGCCGAGCGGTAGCGTCGGTTAGAAAATCGGCCCATGAGCGCCGAGGCTCAGCACCTCGACGGCAAGGGTTCGAATCCCAACCGAGACCGGACCCTCCCCTGTACGAGAGGACTGACTATCCACGTACAACAGGGAAACAAGTCTCGTAAGCCCTTAACGGGCAGGCATGACCAAGCTGTCGTTACGCCAAGAAGAAGAAGAATTGTGTTAACATCTTTAAATTATATCTTTTCAACATGCTGATAATTTTAAAATTTTGATGTGTTTAACAAAAACCTTTTCAACTTTGACACATCACAACTGGAACATTGAGCGATATTTCAAATTAATAGTAAGATTTTTAATTACTCGACTATTCTACTAACATTTGAAGTAATAACCATTTCTATTCTAACATTTTTTTCTAACAAATAAAGGCCACCTCTTATCCCATTGTGCAGCGTGGGAAATCCCTTTTGGACTTGCTGCTCCATCGCTCGAATCGAAACATTCGTCCTGAGGGTTTCGGATCGAAAAATCGAGGAGGAAAATAAAGTGAGCGACGATAAAATGAAATGGTTTAATCCTTTCTGTTTGGTATCTGTCGTTTTTTTCTCGTTTCTGTGTGGGCAAGGTTGACATTGATGCTATCATCCAAAAACCCGAACAGTGGGAGGATTAATTGGATAGCAGACAACACCCAGACTTCGATTCAGATGGACACCTTCATTTGATAGCAATTTATAAAGTCGCTTTGCGCAGGCCTTTTTTTATTTTAATTTCTGGGGAGAAACATTCGAACGGTACATAATTCATTTCGATTATTCAAAAAGGAAGCCAATTTTTATCGGTCCAATTTTTCCTAATCAATAGCAAGCGAGCAGTGGGCAGTGATAGAAGCTGGTGCAAAAACCAACAAAAAGAAAAGCCACATCTGTCATGGCAAATGACAGCAATTTAACGTCCCGTTTGTCGGTTGACATTTACGTTTGTCACTCAAAATGTTCCACCAAACCTGAAGCCGCAGAGGAATGTTACACTAGAGAAAAAATCACACAAAGTGGGAATAAAATGTATTCGGTTTCTTTTTCAGAACATCAAGCCTGTAAAAGCCATTCACCGATTATCAGTAATCGAGCATTTACATTTCTTTTTTCGTTCCGTCAGAAATGCCATTTCGCTTCGTCAAACGAAAATCAAATCATCGTTCAATTCGGGCTGAGCGCTCTCGACACCAAGTGCAGCAAGTAAACATGGCTTCATCGGTCCATCTGTCCGATCGTGGTTGGTCCATTTCCGATTCCGGTCCCTTTCCCCCGGTTCGTTTCTTCCCCTTCCTTCTGCGTTCGCAACAAATATCAATATATCCTTCCGAACGCATGTTACGCAAAATTGCGCTCAACTTAATGGATGTTTTAATTGATTAATAAATTGTGCTCGGTGCACTTTTCACTCGACGTAACCGGCGGGGCACACAATTTGAGGTTGAAATTTCATTTATTTCGATTTCTGACATTTTCGCGGTTGATGTTCTTTCTTTGTGTTTTCGCACGGTAAATGTTTTTTCATCAAGAGAGTGAATGTTTTGGAAACATGTTGTCGCGGTGGAAAGATAATTCCAATCGCATTGGAAACCGAGTTCCCTTCCCCAACTCTAACGGATGGCATCTGAAGTTTTGGAAAGTAATCGAAATAGAACGGACGCTTTCAATTCTGTCGTTCTACGTATAGGCTTTGCAAGAGAACTGTTTGGGGGAAATATCGAATGACATACTCGGTATTATCTATAAATATGGATGATGATAATGCTGATTCCATTGCAAACCGTTGGCTTACGGCAACTGATGGCAGCCGTCGGTTAAGGATGCCGGTTCCAGATGAAAAGAGATCCCGTTGCGAGGCAGGCGGACTTTATGCTAGTGATTGCAAATGGAATAAAAAATCGTTTTAAAAATCGCCAATTTAAATGACAGCTGAAAAAAAGACTTTGAGGCATTTTTGAGCCCATTTTTGTTCGTGTTCAACTAACATTCGAACGATAAATGGATTCACCCATTCGGGGCCAGGTGAAAAAGGGCCGCGAAGGAGAGGGCAGGCCCTGAAGCACTGAAGGACGCCTGGCTAGGGGTCCCGAATAATAGGATGAATAATAATTTCTGCATTAAAACAATATTTTTCGCCGCTCCACGTGCATTCAAATTTAAATTTATTATTAATCTCATTATAAAACGAAAAATATTTATTCAATTATGTTCGCCTGAGTGTTCCATGATTTATTTAAATGCTCTATCAGCGCACATTTGCATGGGTTGCGTACGCGATTGCGTTGCGTTGCGACCTCCCCGCGCGCACGGAGACACTCATGAACTTTTCAATTGCAGCTGCCGAGTATTCCCCTTAGGAAATGGAAACAGACCAGAGATAAAAAGGGATAACAATTGATAACGTTTGCACTTTTCGACAACTCTTGGCTAGGAAGATTTTATGCATAAAATCACCTTTTGCAAAAGAAAACTCAACTATAGTTAAAATTTAAATGGTTTTTATTAGCAACTACTTCTATTCTAATTTACCAGTATAATTATATGCTCCAAAATGAACCTAAGGAAGGGCCAACAGTAAAATGCACTTTCTCGTACATTAAACCTGACCAACTCAAGAACCTTCTTATTCAATCACGTCTCCATTGAACCACTTCCACGCGCATGTCTCCCGGTATCTTAGATACAAGATAAGCAAGACCCAGCTTCATTACGAGTGTAGGAAAGGAAACCGATAATTAATGAAAAACCCGCCCCCGGAGCTTTCCTCACAAAACCGACAAAAAAGTACCACATTGTAACCTCGTGACCTAAGCAGTTAACTTTCCACTGAGAACTCGCTGGAAACAGTTATCCCTTTACGACAAACGTCCCGGTAAACGGGTGGGAATGTAAGCCGGTTGGCCGTTGCGTCGCAGCCGTTTGCACACTTGCGTCAATAGCCACCGAGCGGGAAAGAAAAGTGGCGACACTTCAGCTACAAAAGGAAAACCCGAAAGCAAAGGCAGGCAAAACGGGTCCTCGCGGCAAATGCCGCTGCTGTTCGGGATCTCTGGATCTTTTTTTTTTTTTTGTGCCAACCACGTACTCCGCCGGATTCCGCCGCACGTCTTGGAGGGTGGAAAAGTTCCCGGTATATAAAATTTAATGTATGTAATTACTTAATTAGATTGCGGGGGATTCGTCGTGTTCATTTCACGAAACAACCCTCGGGGCAAAATAGTGGCTCGCCGTGCCATTGCGGGGACGTGAGCTGCCGGGTGAGCTTGTCCACGTTCCATCGTTGCCGGGTCCTCCACC
The DNA here is from genome assembly GCF_943734705.1 of Anopheles coustani. Taxonomy (NCBI): domain Eukaryota; kingdom Metazoa; phylum Arthropoda; class Insecta; order Diptera; family Culicidae; genus Anopheles; species Anopheles coustani. Next base: position 59,511,823 of record NC_071289.1, read on the forward strand.
CGACGGCCGGCAAAGGTGGGAAAGTGCAAACGCCACTGAACGTGGAAATGGGAAGTAAAAAATATGGGTGACGTTTCAAGACGGTTTCTCAAGTTGATCTTTACAACGCCACCGAGCGGGGCGAAAGAAACAAAAATTAATTACGCAACTTGAGACGTGCCGATTTAAGCTGCTTAACTGTTGTGGTTTTTCTTCAGTTCGGGGTAAATAAGCTTGATTCGAAACATTGGTTATAGAACCATGACGCGTCACCACTATTATTTTCTCAAAAAAAAATTA